>NC_090936.1:1072222591-1072534113 GCF_040938575.1 Ambystoma mexicanum | reverse complement strand
TGGAAGGACTGGCCTAATACAGAGACAGTATTTCTAGAGTTCCGAGTCCTTGCACTGGAGGGCCATATTGAGTTGTAGACCCATAGAGGACACCATTGAAGCAAATGCATCACCTTCACGGTACCTTGCCCAAGAATACCCGTCGTTTTTAACAGACCTCTCCAAATGATGAACTGCGACCCATCATTAGCTGGCAGATTTTTTTCCAAAAAGGATTCAGCGGTATCCTCTTTATGACTGCACCCACAGGCGAATGCTCTCCAATGGGTCATGCCTTAACAAACCCCATTTTTCTTACCGTTATTATTAGAGTCTGCCCCTTTCCAGCATTTGAAGTGCATGTAAAGCTAACAGTGTTCAGGTAGAGTTCAGCGTTAAATTGTTAGGAAAACCGATTTCTTGCTATTTCCTTTATACAAATATTTGGAGGCCTGGTTGGTACAAAAGTAATAGATGTTATATTTCCCTTGCTTGCATTTAAGTAGGATGACTCGGCGAATTAAGCCCTCACCTAAGACATCACTGTTCAACCTAAAGGACATGGGTCCAAATCACAGCTGGGCAGGCAATGCCTTTTAACTTTCGTGAAATGGTACACCAACTAGTATGGAAATGCGTAGTAATTCATTGCGATTAAACTGCAGCATCACTTGGAAGCTTCACTAGTCTATTGCCCATTTTTATTAGCAAAATACAATGTTGCTGTTAGCCCAGTTACAAAACAATAATTAACACAAGGTACTCGCTGCACTCCATACTTTTTTGTCTGCAAAAGGGACACTCCGACAGACAAAATGGACAGGGATATTAATTGTGCATTTAAAATTCCAAGAGAACCTGCTTCAGTACAGAGAAAGCAGACCTAGATAATGGAGTACTCCAGTGGTAACGCACCTGAACAGAATTGCTAAGGACCCACAAGCAATATTTCATAGGAACCGGGAACTGAATCCCCCCCCCTTGATTGCATAAGTCTCCTAAAAAAGAAAAAATGTAGCGCAGTCCCTGACCAGAAGGTGAAAACGTTCTGCTTTTGTGCAAGTGTTTTCAGCAGGGCAATTGTACCAATGAAATAAATCCATTACCCTGCTTCTTATTTCTTTTCAAATCCTGCATTCGAAGACATTTGTTATCATGGATGGTGGATGTAAGAAGTAGGCCGAGTGAAGCTCTTGCTCCAGATCTTTACGCTCCTCCGGCGCCAACTCTCTGCATGTCAAGCGCTACTCTGAACTACGAGCTGGTGGCCGACGTCGCTCCTCGGCTGGCACCCTCCTCTGGAACAGCCTCTCCCTTGCTCTCTGACTTGAACTGTATCGCCTTAAATTCCAGAAGCTCCTCAAGACTTTCCTCTTCACCTACTACCTTCCCCCTTTCCCTCCCTTGCTAAACCCCTCAGTCGCTGAGATTGGTGACCAGGGCCCTTCTGTGTCCTTCCGTGTCCTGGCCTCCTCCCCCACCCACCCAAATCGCCTTCAGCCCCCACCCACTCCCAGCACTTGCCGTTTGGCGCCCTCTGACCTGCCTCAAAGGCCTGCACTTATTAAAATTGCGGTTGACCAATCTTACCAAGTGATCTCTGCCCGGCACTTAACAGTTGCTTGCAAATGTACCCCCTAGCACTTCCCTCAGTGGTACCCTAGCACTTACCCCCTCTCGTCCATGCTCTCTCTCTGCACCATGTAAGGAAGGCATGGTATCAACAGTCAGAAAGACAGAAGTGACCACAGTTCAATGGTTTGTTCATTGAACGTTAACAATCTCACCCTAAATCCACAGATGGGAGCAAGCTACGACCATCAAAAAATAATGCAGTCCAAGTGGAGCGTCATCAAAATAAAGGGCTATACTAAAAAAAAAAAAAAGAAAAAAAAAAACTATTGCCAATCCTTACAACTAAAAATACATAGTGAGGGGTAGTGTTCATGAAAAAGAAAGAAGTGCTCACAAAATGAAGTTGGGATGTTTAGGCCGTTGGCCTCCTTTCACCACATTTTCAGCACAGGACAAGGCGGTTCACTTGAGCAAAGCGCACACACACCGGCTGCTTCGGCACAAGGACACAGTTCCATTACCAGCACAAGGGCCTTCTGTGATGCAAGCCTCTTTGCTTTTTCAAAGTCTCTTGACTCAGAGGGCATGATTTACAAGAACAAAATAAAAACAAAGTTCCTTTCCTCTTTCCACTGTTCAATTTGGTCGTCTCAACCTGAATCCCCCTCAGCCGGGCTCAGATTCCCTTTTTATATCACAGTCCGTATCGTGGATCCCCCCTCTTCTGGCCTCAGATCGCGCATTTGAAAGGTTTCCAGAATTGGCTTTCTCGGGTGACTCACGGTTCACCCTGGATCCCCATCAGCCAGGCTCAGATCCTTTCTACGTCACAATTAGTCTCAGCCGGACTCGGACCAATTGCAGCGTGCAGTCAACTATCGAAGACATTCGAATGTGCACAGAATTTAGCTTGACCCGTTGCAGGACCACTTGGATCGCATATTTCCCCTTTCAATAGTTTGCCAATTAGTTGGTTACCCGACAGGGACCTACGAGCGAACACCCACATGGCGCTGGACCACTCAGTCTATGGTATCCTATTTGGCCACCCAAAGTTCAATCACTCATCTGGTTTTCAATTGTTTTCGCATCGTTCATCTCATACGTTTCACACGCTATTTTCTTTAGATTTCTTCATACAATGTTGGTGCTTGCAACTTTGGTTCCAAAACAATCTAGTTTTTTTAATCAGTCTCTCTGACTCACCGGCTGTGCTGTCTTCACTGATAGTGCTTTGTTGTAAGAGCCAAGAACAGTACCACAGCAGCAGCTGCTCCTCCCAGCCTTGGTTAATGACACAGCACAGCCCCTGGTACCTGTGCCACACAATGCAGGTTTGATCAGCTTTACCAGTCTTAGGTTTCTTACTTTCCAAGGTTCGCGAAAGTAACGGTCTGAAAAGGTCAAGGGCACTTCCCTCCTTGCAACCCTCTCTGGTCTCGCCATCTTTCACCTAGTATTAAATTGCCATCTTGGAATCGCCGTTTCCTCATGTGCTGGGCCTCGCTCAGATTGTGCTTTCATGCTCTGCCTTTTATCTGTGTGGAGGCAGTGTGATGTCGTCAGACCACTGTATTGGGCTATGTCTGGTATATGGCTCTGGTATTAGTCCGTTTTCGGTCACAGTGAGCTGTCTGTAAGAAAGACTGTCGGGAAAGGGGGGAGGGGTTGAGTTCCTAGCTACCCTACCTGATAGGATGGGGAAAGGCTGTCCCACTTCCACTCCCCGAAGACCCTTCATCCAAGGGATCCCTCATGCACTGGTCCACCCCCCGGAACTGGATCCAACAGCGATGGTCGTGTCCTGGCCACTTCCATGACAGATCCCCAGGTACTAACGGGTGAGACACCTTCAGGTTCCTCACAACTTGCACATTCTGAATGCTCACAAGGCCTAGCAGGACTGCTTCTTTCTCTTTTCATTATTACATTTGGCTTCACGCCTATGTTCCCTCCCCGTTGCCCTGTGGGTGCTTTGAAACCTTTTTCTTGATGTATCAGCGCCTTACAAATGCACAATAAATAAATAAGCACTGGAGAGATTAACAAGTTACTTGCCCTTGGTAACGTTCTTTGGCCTGGATCTTCCTCCCACATACCCCTCATTTTTGATATCCAATATCCAGCTTCAGCTGCTTCCCATGTTTTCTTTCCAGCAGAGGGCGCTGTGCGTCAATGGCGTCGACTCAATGTTCCTCAAAGGCCTCCGTTTCGAGGATGATATCATCGAAGGTATATATATTACAAGTACCACCCGTTGGCTTCAGCTCCTCCCCCCCCCCCCACAGTAAAAATATCAGAATAACCACGGGTTCGAACCATGGGAAATTCTACTGAATGCTAGGTTGGGAGGGCAATGAGGAATACGTGGGAGGAACTCCCAGTCGAAAGAACGTTACCAGGGGTAAGTAACTTGTTTTTTCGAATGGATTGTCCTCCCACATATTCCTCATCTTTGATAGACTCCCAAAGCAGTATTTGATTTGCTCGAGAGAGTAGAATTTAGTGTTTAATGGTTCTCATGAACCGAATGCAGGACTGCTTTTGCAAAGCTCCATCCTGACCGAAGGAAGATTCCAGGCAGTAATGTTTTGTGAACGTGTGAATAGTAGACCACATTGCTGCTCCACAAATACTTTTTATCGGTACACCCCTTTGCAGGGCTGTAGAGGTAGCCAGGCCGCTGGTGGAATGGGCCCTTAATGCTTCAGGAGCATCCTTCCCTGCCAGTCTAACATTCTGAGATTGCCAGAATGATCCATCTGTATAAGGTCCGTTTAGTAACAGCCTGACCCAGTTTGTGGCCCGTATAGCCAATGAAAAGTTGATCATCAATGCAAAGTTTTGACAGTCTAGATATATAGAAGCTTAAAGTTCTGCGAGGGTCCAACCTATGCAACCTCTCCTCCTCCGTGCCAGGATGAGGAGGGGGAGGGGGATAGAACGTAGGGTAAACAATTTTCGGACCTATGTGAAAATCAGAAATGATTTTGGGTAAAAATGAAGGTTTAACTCTTAGCACAACCTTATCCTTATGGAAGATAGTAAAGGGTGGCTTGGACAAAAGTGCCTGCAACTCACTGACTCTACGGGCTTAAGTTAGAGCTACCAAGAGAATGGTATTAAAGGTTAACAACCTTAAAGGACGTGAGTGTAAAGGTTCAAAGGGTGCACACATTAGGAATTTTAGTACCAGATTAAGGTCCCGAATTGAAACCTGGAAAGGAGATGGCGGGAACACATTGGTGAGCCCCTTTAGAAATGGTGTCACAAGTGGGATCTTAAAATATGAACATTCTTCAGACGAGCGCTTAAAGATAAATAGCGCTGCCAAATAGCCTTTAATAGTTCCAACCTGGAGCCCCAGATTGGCCAAGAATAGAAAAGGTTCTACATTCTTGTCCCTGCACTGGTTGCAGAATTTGTTCCAATGGCAACGGTACAAGGACTTTGTTGCTGGCCTTCTGTCCGAAAGCAAAATCTCCATTACGTCATACCGGAGATCCCAATCCTTGTATCTCAGCCTCTCAGAAACGATGCGTGAAGGCTGAATGTTTTGACCTCTGGATGAAGAACCTGACCCTCCTCTCGTGAGAGATGTTCCTCGCTTAGTGGAAGATGTATTGGAGGACAGATGGACATGTCCAAAGGTTCCGGGTACCACGTCCTCCTGGCCCAATCTGGGGCAATTAGGATCATGTCTTTCCTGAACTTTCTCAACCTCCTGATCACTGAGGAAACGTTAGTGGGAATTCCCAGTCCACTACGAACATGTCTCCTAGAGCTCCTCTGGGAGGAAATTCCCTGGAGCAGTACAGTTCACACTTCCGGTTGACAGTGGTCGCACACAGGCCCACTTGAGTGGTTCCCCAAAAGGTTGAATTTCTCTTGAAGGACTTGCCGAGCTAGTTCCACTCATGGGAGATTGTGCTGTGCATGCTCAGAGGGTCCACCGCTGAGTTCTCTTCTCCGGCTAGGTGAACTGCCGATGGAGAGATTCCTTCTTGAATTGCCCAGTACCAGAGTTGCATTGCCTCTCTGCACAGTGGTAGTGACCCTATACCTCCCTCTCTTGTTCAGGTGGTACATGGCCACTGTGTTCTCATTATCAGGAGATTCTTTCCCCATAGAGAGGGCAGGAAGGCTTTCAGCGCTAGTCTGATTGGCCTCCGCTCCAAAAGATTGATGTGTAGTTTCGACTCCGATGGAGACCAACAACCACTGACTGTCAGATCATTGGTGTGTGCTCCCCACTCCATGAGCGTGGCGTCAGTCACTGCTGTTATCTCCGGCCATGGTTGCCAAAAGGGGTCTCCCTTCCGAATGTGGTCCTTGCAAGCCCATCACAGAAGATACTTTGCAAGCCTGCTTGGAACTTGAAGTAGTTCCGACATCTTTCCTGAGAACTGGGACCATCAATTTCTGAGAGCCCATTGAAGGGATCTCATTCTCAGGCAGGCCTCTGGCACCAGAAAAAATCAGGATGCCATGAGGCCAAGCAACCTCAAAAGAATTGAAGGCTGGGAGACGCTGGGTACTTTGACATTTGTTGACCATCTGTAGAATGTCTTCAGCCCTCACCTCGGGTGGCGAGCTCTTTCCCAAGGATGTATCCAGAACAGCTCAGATGAACTGGAGTTTCTGAGAATGTTTCATATGGGACTTCTTGTAATTGAGGGAGAAGCCCGGTTTGTGAAGAGAGTGGCAGGTGATGTTTAGATGATCCAGGACTTGTTCGGGAGAACGCACCCTGATCAGACAATCGTCCAGGTCGGGGTAGACTTGAATCCCCACCTCTCCTGAGACTCGCTGCCACCACCGCCATCAGTTTGGTGAAAAATCTCGGGTGGAGGTCAGCCTGAATGGCAGAACTCGAAACTGATAATGAGAACAGACAACTGTTGCGAACCACCAGTATTTTCTGGGCTTGAGATGGATTAGCACATGAAAATAAGCAACTTGAAGGTCCAATGACCCCATCCAATCCTGGAGTTGGAGGGCCTGAAGGATCTGAGAAAGTGTGACCATCTTGAACTTGGCCTTCCTGAGGAACTTTTTCAAGTATCTCAAGTCCAATATGGGTCTGGTATTTGGAAATAAGGGAATACCATCCCTGGTTCCTCTGTGGTGCAGGCACTGGTTCTATAGTACCTTTCTCTGGCAGGGTTAGAATTTCATGCATAAGGAGTGGATTTGGAATCCTCAGAGTGGCTGCCCAGTGGATTGCTCTGAGGTCTCTGTATGGAAAGGAAGGCAGCACCCATGGGCTATGGTTTCCAACGCCCAAGCATCCGAAGTAATGTCTCACCGTTCTTCTAGATCCTGAGACAGTCTGCCCCCACTGCTGAATTGTGACTCAAGACTTCAAAGAGGTTTTGAGGTGGCTGATGCAGTAGCAGATGCCCCCGCTTTAGCTGGCTTCTCACTTCTCCGTCATCCACCATAAGGGAACTTTCTTTGGCCCCTTTGACCAGCCATTCCTCTTGCTCGTCCCACTGAGGAGTAGTAGCAAAAAGATCCACCCCTCCAAGGCTGTCCACTAGGGCGGAAAGGCAGAGGCTGCCTAATAGCGGCACCTAAAGATTTGGCTGCCGCCTTTGAGCTCTGCAACTTCAAGGCTCTCGTTAGCCTTGTTGCTAAAAAAGTGAAACCCATAAAAAGGGTATGTTGAGATGTCTGGATTGCACATCCAGTGCAAACCCCCACTTCCTCAACCATGCATACCTGCGTATAATGGTGCTAGTATCCATGGCTCTGCTGATGTGGTCAACAGAATCCAGACCTCACTGAAGAGACTTGCACATGGCTTCTTTGCGTTCCTTAATTATGGCTAAGAACCTGTCTCTTCAACCATCCTCGGGAATGTGCTCCGGCGCCATGGAAATGCAGTCCCATTGAGTGAATGTAAATTTTGCAAGGGCACATGTTGAGTTGGCCGATTTGAGTGCCATACTCCCTGCAGAAAATACCTTCCTTGCCCATCCATCTACTCTTTTGTCATCCCTATCTGGAGGGCTGGTAGGATAAGCTGCATGCCTTAAAGTTGCAGTAGCTGCCTGTAACCAGACTCTCTAGAGTTGGCTGTTTAAACAGGTAGTCAGGGTCACTACTGGAAGGGAAGTACTTGGTCACATTTTTATTCACAGCCAGATTGGTTTCTGGCGCCTCCCAATTCTCCGCCACCCTTTTTTGGAGAGCTATGGGGACAGGTAATAGAGGATCTGATAGAGGACCCTTATCCAGGTCATCCTGTTCAAATGGTAACGGAGGCCTACTCCTCCCCATATATTCCACTACCTAGAACATAAGCGGTCTGTATGGTACATCAACATGCTCTCCAGCCTCTGGGCTTCCAAACTGAAGCTCAGGTGAGGTGTCCACCCCACCCCACTGTCTGTCCGCAGATCATCATAAAGGTCTTTCAACCTTGATTCCTCAGAGATAAAACTTTCTGGCACATTTGGTGTGAAAATTGGAGGCCAAATGGATCATCATAGGAGGGTTCATTCTCCTCATAAACTGAGGTAAGGGACTTAAAATAGTCCTTCCTTAGTAAAGGCACATACGTTTTTTCAGTCATCATGGGCTTGTTGAATAGTAGATTTGAGACTGGCGGATTCTGCAAAACTTTTTTCACTGGCGCCATAGGGTTTAATGGGGTGCTCAATGTTTATGTCGATGGTGCAGCTGGCTTTGATAGTGCAGCCTGCGTCTACGCCAATGTCGAGGGCTTGGCTGGCGTCGAAGACGCAGCCGGCGTCAATGTTGTCGACAGCCTCGACAGATCCTTCAATGATATGTCATCGACACGAGGCCCCGATGGCTCTCAGGGAGGATCAGGTCTTCGTCCCGGGTACGAGAGCGCACCGGATTTAGGTCAAGCCCTTTCCTTACTGGCGTCTTTGGAAGGCGCGGTAGGAGCATGACTTGCCGTGGGTTTCTGCTTTTCTAATATACTTAGCATTTCTGCTCTAAAAGCCTCCCATTGGGCTGGAGTGGATTCTTTTGTCGGGCAAGATGCTCTTTCAGGGGAGGTGTCGGCCAATGAAGTCAAAGAAGGCGACCTATATTTTTGGACATCGACGACAAGGAATGGCGAGAGCCATTCCTCAATCTCGAACTCTAAACTTTCTTCCTCCAAGGAGAGTCGCCTCTCGACTCGGTCAAAGGATTTTTGGTTGGGGTAGATTTCGGGTTTTGACCTACTGCTAGCTTCCCCTTTCGCTTCTTCAGGGCCTTCTCAGTCATCTACTCGCATTTGGAGCAGTCTGAGGTCTAATGCTCCACCCCCGAGACACCATAGACTAATACGGTGTGGATCGGTCAATGACATCTTCGATTCACAACAGCAACACTTCTTGAAACTGGTCTTCGGAGTAATCTGTGTCGACGAATAAGACATACTCTTGTATGATTAACAATGAAGCGCGCGGTTTTTCTCAAAGCGATATCATTTGCGGAAAAACAGACTGAAACCACTGGGGGCAGCGCGTAGTATATATACCTTCGATGATGACATCCTAGAGACGGAGGCCCTCAAGCGACATGGAGTCGACGCCATCGAAGCACATCGCCCTCTGCCGAAAAACAATTCTAAATCAGCTGAAGCTGGATATCGAATATCAAAGATGAGGAACACGTGAGAGGACACAATCCATTTGAAAGAAGGTTGTTGGATAGAAGGTAGAAGCAGAGAAGAAGGGACAGGTGAGTACGAGCATGACTGATCTTAGAAATAGCATTTTCTAATTCTCTAGGTCCCCGCTTTAGAAAGCATGTCTAACGGCTGTCTGAAAGCTAACAGTTCTGTAGTGTGGATTTTCAACTGTTAGATAAGATGATCACAGCATTGCATTGCTTGCCCGCCAAGTTTGGATGTAAAGCTCTTAAAAAGATGCTCTCCCCTTACCTCTGTCTGCTGCAATTGGATGATGCTCTTTGAGACTTCAATATGAGCCGTTTTCCTGATCACTTGAGCAAATGAGCAGCTGGGCATGCCAGAGCAAGGTAGTCTGAAGATCGGAGGTCGTGCCCCCGTCTAGTGCTGAGAAAAGGGTTTACGAGCAATGCTAGTCAAAAGGCAAGGATCCCTACAGGGAAAGAGGATTCTAACAAGCAGAATACATGGAAGGAAAGGGAATGATGTCCGATAAAAAGTAGAAGGCTGATTAGCATGGTATGCAGAGAGGGAAAAGAGCAGAAGAGACCCGTGTGGGCCATACCTTAGGAGTGACCAGAGAGATCATCAATTATGACCGCTGGGACCAAGAGAGAATCTGTGAAAGACAGCCTGAGCCAGAGATGGGGGATGCTGTTTGACAATGCTAAAAAGACCCCCTAACTCCTTCAGACAAGGCTAAACTATGGCCTTGTCGCACACTCCAGGTTGCAAAAGCCTGGTTTCGCCTTTGGTCTGCATTTTTGATCTAGTTTGGCTGTGTAGCTCAACTTGTCACTTGTTCCTGCTGCCGGTTCTCTGTGCGTGCATTTGTGTGTCTGTCCAAGGCTGGGAAATTCACTTTATTCCCCCCTCAGCTGACCACATCTTCCTCTGCTCTCGTAGAGCTTCACCCCTTTGGACATTAACCTTACTCCTCTCGCATAGTCCCACTTCAGGTTATTGGCTCACCAGTAGGCTACTTTGACTCCAACATTCTCTGCGCCAAGTGTGCTCCCACCTCAGTTAAGTGACCTTACACTCTCACTGGTTCTTCCTTGCTGCTATTGTGTCCGATATCCAACTGAGGACCCCGCCAGACCATGACAGACTGAGTATGGCAACTTTGTTTGAGCAAGTGTGGTATTGGAGAGCAGGTGGAAGAGTGTCTACATACAGCGTGAGCGAGCATGAATGTGAAACAAGTGATGTTACTTTATTTTGTGTAACGCATCTTTGGGAAGCGCTGGTGTGAGTGGTGTAGCAAGTCAGTGGAGTGCTGGAGTGTAGAGGAGAGGAGGATAAGTAGCGTAGGAGGAGGGTTAGATGTGTGGGAGGAGGAGTTTTGTGAGAGGAAGAGTAGTAGTGGTGTGGCAGGAGTAGTAGCAGTGGTGGTGGTGGTGGTGTGGGAGGGGTAGCAGTGGGTGAGAGTATTAGTGGTAGGTTGAGAGTATTAGTGGGAGGGATGGGAAGAAAGTAGTAGTGGTGGTGGTAGTACCGGTGGCAAGAACATCGAGGTAAAAGGGGAGTTAATATTAAAGGGTGGAGGTAAGAAATAGACTGAGTGAAGCACCGGAGAGATAGAAGTTTGGTGGAGAGGACGGCCAATGTGTCAGAGCATTACTGATCCAAGACTGGTACAATGAAGTTGGTCCAGGCACTATCCCAATTTCTGCATTCAGAAAAACCACAGGAAAACCACAAGAGCAGAGAATAGAAAGTAGGAGTTATCAATCAATAGTACTCATCAGGAGTTATGGATGCCTGGACGAGGGTGGGCCTCCCAAGGGAGGCGAGAAGAAGAAGGCAGACCTAGCGCCAAACCTTTTTTAGTCGGGATGCTAAATTGAAATACCAGTCTAACAATTTTCTAACATCAGATAATTTACAACCATAAACTGTCAGAAATAAAAATTAAAACTCTTGTCACCCCTTATGACATTAACGTTATGCCTCTCGCTAAATCACTCCTGATAGCGTGGGCTGAGACAGGCTATAATCTACTCTTCAGGAGTGGAGAGTGCTAGTACAGAAGCAGTCCAAACAATAGTACTGTGGCACAAAAATATAGGTGTGTCCATTCAAGGTTCTATATAAATAGGATCTTTAATGAAAAGCGAAAATGCACACAACTAATAAAAACACTACTTGCCCACCCTTTTAAGGGGAAACACAGTTAAAACAGACTTCGTTAATTCAGGGTTTTAGACATAGATGCTCAGCCAAAGATTTCAGCAGCCGGTCAGGTTAATGAATATGTCTTCCAAAGGGTAGCGGGGGGGCGGCTGAGAAGTCACTTTAAGACAGACCAGTAGGATAGGGCTGTTAGAATATATTAATATGTGTTTTTCTAAGCCCTAAACTAATCCCTTTTTGCTATCAAAACCCTGTTATTTTAGCAATGTTCAAAAGAGGTTGCTTTGGTCAGTTTCACAGAGTAAATCAAAATAGAAATGTGTTTATGGCTTTTTCTATCAGTCATTTTAAGAACGTGGTATGACAGAAGAAGACTGGGTCCACGTAGAGGGCCTGTTTTAGCCGCCTGGCCTTCAATGATAAACGTAGGTGGCATAAGATTAAAAGTAGGACCTCCCATTCAGCGTAGCGAGAAAAGCTGTTTCAATATGGTTTCATTCTCTTAGCTAAATGCTATGTAAAGACTGACCGCACTAAAAAAAGATTAGTTACACACTGAATCATAATGTTCAGCGCTTCCATTATTGTTAAAAGCACGAAAGTTATCTTTAAAAGGTTGTGGAAATAGAGTGACCATTGTTGGAACGAAGGGTTCTGTGTTTAAGGACCTCAAACAAAGGTCACCGACCGTGAACTGGGGATAAAGTATGCAATTAAGCTGTAAAGACTCTTGACATAGCAATAACGGTGTCCAGACATTTGGTCGACCTAAAACTGGTCGACGCAATTTGGTCGAAAACCAAATGGTCGAATTTTTTTTTTAATTATATATTTATTTTTCGGGTTTTCGTTTTTTACAAAAATGGGTTTTTAGAAAAATAAAGGGGGGTTGGGGGGGACCCCCCCCCCCCCCAAAAAAAAGGGGTGAAAATAAAAAAATAAAAAATTCGACCATTTGGTTTTCGACCAAATTGGTTCGACCATTTGTCTGGTCGACCAATTTTTTTCGACCAAATGTATGGTAACTGCAATGACATCTGTTGAATATGCAATTTGTGCTGCCCTCTTGGGATTAGGTGAAGTATTGTGTATGTAGTTTAAACATATTTGCGTTATCTTTTGAAAATGAATAACATATGACCTATGTTGATGCAGACTCAGTTTTGTATAAAAAAGAAACCTGGTGAACCATTCAGGTACTTCACTTCCACACTCGCCATAAATTAGTAGTGGTTTGAACTGAGGTCCGCTCAAGTGTTCATTTTTATGTACATTGTATATTAAATTTGACCTGCAATCTTTAACCCATGTCACAGTTGTTCTATTTTGTTTGAATTATAGTGCTCAAAAGTCTCAGGGCCTTGTCGAATACCTATTGTTTCTTGGGTTTGGGGCTCTACCGGGTTCGGTGTCTAGCCTTTAGGAAGTCAGGGAATGGTGGCAACTGGCTCAAACAATGCAATGCTGTTCCGCAGTAGCAATGGCCAGGGGGTAGAAGACAATAGGAATGGCCGGCGGTGTCTGGATGCAGCTCTGGAAGAATCTGTTGCCTGGGGCGCATGGAAGAGGAGACTTCCCTTCTGTGGCAAGCGGGCGCAACACAGCATTGTGGTACTGAAGCGGCAATGGCTTGGAGCTCAAAGAAGCTGGTAACCAAGCAGGCAGTGTTGAGTTGGAGATGCTAAAAGACTAATTGGGTCTCGGATGCAGAGACACCATCAAGCAAGAAAAAGAAGCGGTTGAGCATCTAAGTCAGAAGGGACTGTGGCGGTTCCCTTGCGGCAGCTTTGACGGCATCGGCACAGTTTGGAAATGCAGGGAGAGACAGAGGTTGCTCCCCAAGCTCTGTGGTTGCTCCGATACCCCTTCCAAGGTCTCTAAGGCAAGACAAGTACCTTCTTCTACCCTTCAAAATCATAATGAATTGTGGACATCACTTGCAGGATTATGCCACCTCCAGTGAGCATGGTCCTGGTTGCTAGTGTCTCAGTTGCAGTTAGCCTTGCCCAGACATTGTCAGGTCATTCCAAATAGGCCCATGAGCTCCTATTCCGTGGAACTCATGTTTTTACCTCTCTGCTAAAGAACTCTTGAGTAGAATGTACTGCCAATCAGGTACCAGTAACTCAATTATGGGAAGTGTTACCCCCCTCCCCCCTCTCTCCCAGCCCTTATATAAGCACAATGCTACAGTAGCTTTCTCAAGCCTGTTAAGAGTCCAATCCTGGCTGCTGTAAACAGTGTCCTTTGCGATATCATACTCTGCATGCCTCGTCTGCAGTAGTTGAGGAAGGTGGACAGGATGTTTGGGAGCTCTACCAAAAACCAAGATGGCAATCCCGCTCTGTACAGTGAGCCTCTCCTCTGGCCTATTTTAACATCACCCCCTCCCACCGTCTGCCTTACATCAAAAAGTCTCCAATGACCAGCATCCTTATGTGAGGTGGCCATTGTAAAGACAGGGCTGTATGAAGCAGAAAACCTCCCAGGGAGTGTTCCTGTTCCATGGAGAAAGTTGGCAACCCTTCTCTTGGGGGTGGGGAGGGCAGGGCTGGATGGGGGGGGAGGCTGAACAAGTTTCCTGCACTGGCAAAACAAGATTTTTGTGGGTGTACCCAGCACAGACAGCTTAATACACACCAGGCACAGTCATTAATACGTTTCTCGTAACATGGCTGAGGAAACACACAACTACTGATACCAGAATACGTTTCAAGGGTTTTATAAAAAGTAAGTCTATTGCATGGAAATGGTTCAAGATTGGTTCCTTTAAAGCAGACCCAAGTGCAAATGGTTTCTTTTCTCTCCTCCACCTCACTCTCTAACAGTGGCATTTATCAGGGCTCCATCCTATCGTCATGGCTTTTCAACGTCTACCTGGCCCCTCTGGCCCACTTGATCTCCTCCTTCTCCCCTCACTTCCAGTGTTATGCAGACAACACTCAGCTCTCCTTCAAGCTGCCATCCTCTATCTCCTCCCACTCCTCCTTTACCCGACTGCTATTCCAACATGGTGCTCTACCAATGATCTCGGCCTTAATGCCAGTAAGACAGGTCGTTGCATTAGGACACCTGCTCCTTGCTTTTCCCCTCACTCTGTGGCCAGCCTCTTTGGGCCCCCTCCCCTCACCCACCTGTGAGGCAAACAACCTTGAGGTCAATCTTTAACTCTTATGTCTATTTCTCCCCACACATCACAGACCTTGCCAAGAACACAACTTTCAGCTCCACCTCCTCAGGGGCATTCTACCTTCTCTCACCTTCCCCCAAGAGGCTCAACTTCTTTAGAGCCCTGGATCGCTCTAGGCTGGACAAATGCAACCGGCTCTTCCTCAATCTGCCCCTCTCCTTCATCCCTCCTCCCTCCGCCCCCTTCAACTAATCCAGAATACGACTACAACACTTATCCTTGGCCTCAAACCCAGGGACTGCATCCCTCCAGCCCTAAAATCTCTCCACTGGCTCCCGGTGACCGCAAGGATCAAATTCAAGACCCGCTGCATCTTTTTTAATTTATTTTTTAATTTGTTTTTGATAGCAAAAACTAATTTTCACCTTTACAAATTTTTGTCATGTAAAATACATAACATCGTTCATAAAAGATCACAAAATACTATTATATACAACACAAACTATAAGTCCATTTATGCATCAAGCTTATAAATCGACAAGTTTGAGATTCAAAGTTCAAACGCACGATACAATAAAACAATAAAAACAATTTCCTCTTTCAAAAAACATTTTGTGCTAATTACGAGCTACTGCTCCGCTCAGGAATGCTCATTACATTTGAGGTTATTTACTCATCGGTTTGATAGGGGGCCCATCTAGGTTTCAAAAGATGACAACCGTGTGCGTCAATAAGAGATCAAAAAGTTACCACTCCTTTTGTAATAATAAACCTCCATAATACCAGTTATGATACATTTGTTGGTATAAGTGCTATGTATGTACCGGTAATGCGTCTGTGGCCTTCGTGGTATACATCAGTTTGTTTAGTAGCAAGAGGTCTGTCTCCATCAAGTTTACAAGTCTCACTGTTGCTAGCATGATGGAATTAGACTGGCCCCACATGCAGCGCTCCCAAACCAACTGGCGCTCAGTACTAGAGTTCGAGACAAAAAAAGGTCCCAAACAGAGCCTTTACTGATCAAAGTGGGTACAGTACATAAGCAAGTGCTCCAGCGTTTCACACTCCCCAGCCATAGAACAAAAATGACAGCGGTCCCACTGCCCCAACTCTTTGTATCCTGACCACTTACCAATGCGAGATCCTGTGTGGATAAGATCCAGACGAAATCTCATGTATGTCCTTCTAGCATGGTGATCAGGAAAACTCAATAGGTAGGGCAAACGGGGCAAAACAGCCTGCCTAAATTTTGCATAGGTGCGAAATGAGGAATATCCTGCGATTAAGTCAGCATTACAAGCCCATGCATTCCTGAAAAATCTAACTTTTACTTTACGCAGAGAATCAATTAGGTCCGGTTTCGTCATATTCAAGGATCTCAAAGTCGCCAACATGTGTGACTTAAATTCAGCCATAGATACGGGATGATCATTTAGCATTAAACTAAAATCCTCATACAAAGAACTGGAGGTGAGATCATTTTACTAAATGAATTTACCATACGCCAGTCATGTTTGTCTGCTAAAGGATGGAGACCCAGTTCATGCAAAATGATTGGATTAGGTAGATAACCAGGGAGACCTAAGACCCTTTTCCAAATCTTGCCTTGGAGGAGATTTAATAGTGGCCCCAGATTTACCAAGCAAGCATCCAAGGTGTAAAGTAAACTAGGTTCTACTTTCATGATGTAGTAGTGAAGCAGGGACAATAACGAGTATCTGCAGTACCTGGAGAAGATAATCCTCATCTGGGCAGACAGATGGTTAATCTTAGTTTCCAACACTAGTCGCCACTTGCCGACAGACATACCATTTGATATATAGTACCCTAAATACGTAATCTCTCCCTGATCATAATTGGAAGTGAATTTACAACATACTTAAATCTCAGTTTTCTTCTTGGATGAGAAAGCTATTATGTGAGATTTATTTTAGTTAATAGTCAAATTGTTCAGGATACAGTACTCATGAAAAATGTTTAGTTTGTTTTGGAGCCCGAACGGTACTTTGTCAAATAATGACGTTGTCGGCAAATGCCAACCAGTGGAGACGCAACTTGCCCAGGGTTACTGGGAATGTGTGTGTTCCCTCCCATATTTGCTCAGTGTCGGCCAAGTATAGATTAAAAAGTACAGCAGCCAAGTTGCAACCCTGCTTCACGCCAATTCTCGTCGGGATACTGTCAGACAACAGGCCCTCTGAGCGCACCCTATAGGAGGTATTTTGATGGAGTGCCGCTATTATCGCCACCAGCTCAGAAGGGAGACCATAGGACAGCATCTTCTGCCAAAGTCCGTTGCGTAGTACACTATCAAATGCTGCTGATAGATCTAAAGATGCCATATAGATCGTACCATTTGACTGAGCGCGTGATGCTGACAAAAGTGGGCAAGAATTGATGCGTTCAGCTGCGTGCCCATAGCTCTGCGGAAACCAACGTGGGCTTTTGAAAGAATACTGGTGGCATTAACTTAAGACTCCAGTTCACACAAGACCAGCCGTGCAAAGATTTTTGCTGAAGTGTCGATTAAGGCTATTGGCCTGAAATTTAGCGGGTCGTTTAAGGCACTCTTTTTGTGAATTGGAATTAGAGTTGCCATAAACCAGGAGGGAGGAATTTTCCCAGTTTGGTATATTAACTGGTAGCAAGAGAGCAAATACCTGGCCCAAAACTGGGGGTCATCCTTAAATACGCAAGGCGGCAGCCCATCAGGACCAGCCGCCTTTTAAAATTTCAGTTGTGAAATTGCCCATATGATGCCCTTGATTTCCCATGGACAAACAGTGGGAAACCTCAACTGTAAATTAAGGGACTCCAGCCTTCTGTGTGAGACCGGCAAAGCATATTTCTGGAGGAAACATTTCCTCCATTCAGGGCCAGATATGGTAGCCACCATGCGGTTGTCCACCTTATCCAAAGGGTTTCGTAGGATAGCCCATTGGTCCCTCGTGTTTTTCTTACAGAGCAGTTTAATCATCTGTTGATTAGCAAGATTGTAAGCAGCATAGCGCAGCAACTTCAACTTTGACTTGAAATGAGCAACGATAAAGTTTTTCTCTTTTCAAGTTTGCTGGGCTACAAGAGGTGCCTCTTAAATTCCAAAGTTCGCCATTTATTTTAATTTTTAGGTTGGCGACCTCTGCCAAGTATGGGTGTACAGTTCTTTTAAGGCTATTTTCAACGAATTCCTTGGCTAAGCTCACCAAGTGCGTGCGGATCACCTTCTGATTTAATTCATGGATTTTTTCCATGTTCCGCAACGCTAGGTACTCATCGTGAATCACCAAAAGATCCCGATTTACACGAAACACCATTTTCCGACAGATGCTGGGATGCCATCTAACAGACAAGATATGCCTGTCACTTTCCACCATGGCGGCAGACTCCATGATTTTATAGGCTTCAAACCTCAGGCGTAAATGAGTAATCAGCATTCGATGGTCACTCAATCCCACACTCAAGACTGCGATGGGGGTCGAGCAACCCAGAACATACAACAGATGCAAACACGTAGTCGATGAGAGACGATAAGCTCCCACGATTCCAAGAAGTTTTAATAGCGTGGGTAGCAAATTGGATCGGATAGATGACCCATGCTTCGAAGAAACTGGCCCATCGATTGCCTCTACGAAAAGCTTGAGAAGCATATAGAGAAGAGTGATCCGAAGGCCGAGTGGTGCCTTCCAATTCCAAGTATGAATTCAAATCACCCCCAATTACAATTTCCGAAGATTCGATTTAGATCCTCTAGGGCCGAGTCCAGGGAAACAGCACTCGGATTCCAGTAAATAGACAGCAAGAGTAGTGAGTGAATTTTACAGTTAGTAAAAGTCAACTCCACCAATATACATGACTCAGTTTTTTCCAAGGTGCGTGAAGCCACCTTCAGGGCATTATTGATAAGTATTGCAATGTCACCAGAAGGACGTCCAGAGCTAGAATGTCGTGCGGGGGCACTGTAGCATGTATACCCATCAAACATGAGGGCCTCCAACGCCATTGTTTCCTGCAACAATAAAATGTCGGGCCTCTGATGTATTCCGACCCACCCATGCCTTGAGATTACTCACACAACAGCAATTCCTGATTCCTGGATGCAATAGCGATCCCGTACAGTTAGGAATCCGGAGTTGGAGGTTTCATGGATGCTGCCACCTTGATCAGGGGCTCGAGCCATGACAGACCACTTAACGCCTGCGTGAGAAAGGCGAGTTGCATAGTTGGTTGGCATGGGACCCAAAAGGGGCCACTGCAGGACCTTCTGCTCGTGCCAAGGAACTAGCATGACAATGTCCAGGAAAGCCCAAGCGCACTCCATATCTGCAAACAGACAAGGAGTGAGGCCGAGTAGTTCAAAGTCGTCTGTAAAGTCCAGAATCAGTTTAGTTATTATCTGTGATTGGACCCTACACAGCACTCTGATTATCATCGGCCGCAAGCTTTACCCAGTCCAGGTCCTTTGATGATAAGTTTCTTAGCGATGGAATCTGAAAGAATGAGTTCATCAAAAAGGACCTATTGATCCTGGCAAGGCCATTTATGTCCGGGTTGCTGATCCATCCAAGTATTACTTTCATGTCCTTGTGAGTTTCCGAGAAAGACAACATATCAGCAGTTGGCTCCCCCAGGTTATGGTTTTGAGCCACGTCATCATCACATGCAGTAGTAAGTGGCGGAACCAAGGATGCCTGCGCGTCCTCTGGGGTGGAAGCAATGGCATCCTCCTCTTCTCTCCCCTGAGTGACAATTTCCTGTCCTACTGGGCCAATAAACTTGCCCTCAGGATTTGGTGCAAAAGTAGCCATTTCACTAGCCATTTTTAGTTGCAGCTTTTGTTTCAACAGTGGCTCGCGTAACTACTTTTTTACTTTCAATGTTAGGAAAAAAGCAGTGCAATTGAGGTTGAGACTTGGCAGATGGAGTCCTAGAGGGAATAGAAGCAGACACCTGCATATTGCCACATTTTAGGGCTTTAATCTGGAAGTGTTTTTTACTTTCCTCATTCAAATCGCGAAGATCCAGTGCCAGGTCATCCTGGCTATTCCCTGTGTTCGTACTCGATACTGGAATAGCTTCTGTGTTGGTCTGGGGACCCAGAACCTTGGTCGCTTTTTTTGCCACTTGCTTCTTTCGGGCCTTTGCAAAGTTTAAGCGTTTTTGAGCTCTCAGGAAGGACTTTTTCGCCTTACGAGACGTGAAGTACCTTCCGTCTTGCACTGAGTGAGTCGCCTCTAGCTCACAAGACAACAGAGGAACAACAGATTCTAAGTCGGTCTGACAATAATATCCGTCAATGCGGAGGGGCCGTCTGGTGTGTGGTCAACCCTACTGGCGAGCTCCCTTCCTCCACGTGGGTGGTCAGAGTCTTCCAGGGGTTGCGACTTCCCAGCCAACTTGAACAGTATGTGTTCGACCTGAAGGAGACGGTCATGATGGAGTTTAGCAACTTCCAGCAAATCTATGGCCTCAGCGTCGGAATGTTCCAACCCAACCTTCTGGTCCCCTTGAAGCATCTGCGAGTACGATCTATGTGGAAAATAAGCATTTAAGTGCCCGTTATCCGTCTATGAGCCTTGCGACCGTGATGGAGGCAGAGGAGAGGGAGATGTTGGTAAAGCTACAACATTTGCAAGCATTTTTTCAAATTGTGCAAAATAGAATGCTTTTGATCGTTCTTCCGAAAAAATAAATCCTTCCAGTCTGGCCATCTTTTCTTTCATAAAGGCTAAAGAGCCTTGCATTTCCCTCGGGGAACAATGGGTGAGCTCGTGGCCCTTGTCCAGAAGGTTAAGTATTCGTGAAATGACAGGAAAGTTGAAGGGATCATTAGGGAAGGAGCCAGAAAGTGAGTCCTCTGGAGTTGAGGATGACTGCACCTCCTCTTTAGGTGGAGGGAGGCCAACATCATTTCCCAGGGTAAAAGGCATACATTACACGGGGGAGGGAATCCCAGGTGACACTACGTAAGCCCCGTGGGCGATGTTATATTCAGAGGATACCCCACCTCCCCTCCTCTCCTCTCCTCTCCCCTCACTGGGGTGGTTGACAAGGTCGCTAGATTTTTTGCAGCTTAATTCGTCAGGAAGATGTAAGTGGACCCAGAGGCGGGTGAGGAGGGGCCCAACGGGAGCTGCACACGTTTGGCCAATTCACTCATAATTATTCACTCATAATTGTGGGCGCCAGCATTGATGTATCCGAAACATGAGGGAAACCGTCATGCTCTTGCCTGGGGGTGCAATTAATGTTGTGAACATGAGCAGCATCACAGACCACCTCCCCGTCATTTTCATTGGCTTCTTGAACAGAAAAAGTAGGAAGCATCGCCACCACAGGAGAGGCTGTTGACAAGGACTCTGAACACACAGCTAAGTCCTCCATTTTACTGGCATCAGGTGCACCTTCTTGATCTAGCACAGAAGCCACGATGTCAATATCAGGCCTAATACAATAAAAGAAATGTACCTCAAATCTTGTTGAATAATGCACTTTTCTTTTCCCTGAGATACAAAACTCTTTCGATATCTGCCAAAGTATGCATCTCATCAATCCACATTCCAATTGTAACGGGAGTTGAGGTCTTCCAATGTCTCAATATCAATTTCATTCCCACCATTGCGCCCCGAAAGTATTGGGAAATACTCAAGTCCTCCAGATCATAAGTGCTTCCCAGCACAATGGTTTTAAAATCCATATGAATTCTCTCATCAAGAACCTTCTCACAAATCTGTTCAAACTCGAACCACATACCCCTCACCCTTTAACATTCCCACAGCATATGTTCAAAGGTGCCCACCTCATGTGAAATTTAGAAACGACCAATTCACACAATCAAATGCTTTTTCAGCGTAAAAAAATACAAATAAAAAATATATCCCCACCTTTGCACGAGACAACCCTATTATATTCAGTAATGTTATCATAGCCATACCTATCAACCATAAACCCCACTTGGGAACGGCCCACCAATTCACCCATATATTTTTGCAACCTAGTGGCCATGACCTTTGCAAAAATTTTAACGTCCACATTAAGTAGACAAATAGGACGATAATTAGCACACTTTGACAAATCTTTTCCCAGTTTTGGGATGAGGGTAATAATCGCCTCTTGCATCGTAGGACACAACATTCCATCTGAAAGAAAATTATTAAACAAAAGACACAATTTGGGCACCAAAACCGAACTAAACACTCTATAAAACTCTACAGGTAGCCCATCTGAACCAGGGGATTTACCCATATTAAGTGGATTAATAGCATGCGCAACCTCAGATTCCATAATCTGAGCATCAAGCACCTCTCTACCCTCCTCAGATAAAAAAGGAATGTCTGTTTTATTGAAGAACTCCATTAGTTTGCCATCATCAACTTGTGACACATCTGAATAAAGAGAAGCAAAAAAAGGACCTAAAGCATTCACAAATGTCAACACTTCGAACCCTCACCCCTCCAACTGCATCCTCTACTTTCTGTATAAACGATCTATCCGACAAACTTTTCAGTTTCCTAGCGAGCAATCGTCCTCCCTTATCCCCTTCCTCCCAATATTTCTGCCTCATGAAATACAACCCTTTCTCAGCTTGCTCCTCCATCATTTTTCTTAATTTGCTCCTCGCACCCTCCATCTTTAATCTGTCCTCTCCTTTACCAAACAAAGCATACTCTTGTTGTAGAACCTTAGCTCCAACTCCAACCCACTCCCCCTCCCGCCTAACTCTAGCTGTCCAATTAATCAATTCCCCTCACACATGCACCTTAAACGCATCCCACACTATCAGACAGTCCGCCAAATCCACATTATCCTAAAAAAAATGAATGATGGAGATATTAATAGCCTCACAGACTTTCTCCTCCTGCAAAATAATTGTCTTGAGTCTCCATTTAACCCAGGTAGGTCGGTGTATACTTCGATCCATATTCAACTTTATCAGTGAATGATCTGAGAGACACCGCTCGCAATTTCCACAGTCCTCACAACATCAATCATTTTATCCGAAATCGGCAAATAATCCAGTTTAGAGAAGGAGTTGTGAGCCGAAGAGTAAAAGGAAAAACCCTTCTCCGTAGGGTAAAGCGACCTCCAACTATCCACCAAGGCGAAAGTATCAATAAAACCACGAAAGGCACCACTCAGCCCATGACCCGTGAACTTACATGTTAATAACCTATCAAAGTGGCATCCAAAACACAATTAAAATCCCCTCCAAGAACGATATAATCACCATTAATCTTTTTCAAAGAATCTGTCAGTTCCTTAAAAAAACTAATACCATATGAGCATGGACAATACACCGATCCTAAAGTCAACATTCTCCCCTTATACTTAACATCCGCAAAAATATACCGTCCACCATCATCCATAAGTATATTTTCAACCACCATTCCCAAGTTTTTCCGAAGCAGCAATCCCACTCCCCTCGAAATCCCAGAGTAACAATTTAACAGAACCTTCATAGACTTTGCCCCATAAAAATTAACCGCGTTTCCTGTAAGAAAATAACATCTGCCCGTTCACGCTTTAACCTAACCATCGCATTTCTTCCTTTCCCTGGACAGTTTAGTCCTTTAACATTCCAAGTCACAAAATTCAAGGACCCCATCGAAATCTATCAAACACAATACTATTTGCACAAACCACCCAGGACATCAACTTGAAAACCGGTAAGCACATATTAGGTTAAAAAACCCTACAAGCCAAAGATTCATCAAGAAGTTGGTGTAGAACAATGAATCGACCCCCCCACAGACATACATTACAGTAAACACAGGCACGGACACACAACAACAGTCAACACAGAGATAACATTTAAATTGCAGATAGTTCATCAACCGGACAGAACGATAATTTCCAAAATCACAAAACCTAACCACTGAACTGTAACCCTAGGGTCCCGTGCCCAACCCATAGGCAATACATCAGCTCAACCCGTCTTACTCGATTTGCCACAACCTAACCTCCTAAGTCTTCTTAGGAGCTATATATATATATATATATATATATATATATATATATATATATATATATATATACAACCAAACCCCCCCACCATCTATCCCATTCACGCCCCCCAATCCAAGCTCAACCCTAACCATAACCTAAGGTAAGCCAGCCAGAAATCCCCCATCTCCTCTCCACTAACTATCTAAGCTCATCAGTATCCCCATCCAGCAATAACATCACCACCTATATCCAACCAAAGTTTGGAACTTATTCAATTAAGACAACCTCCACATCCCCATTTTCCCAATCCACATAGCCAAAAATACGAAAGTTCAAGCAACAACAGAGTCACTACTACGACACTGCCGACTCAGAGAACACAATTTCACATTCTCACAAATCCGAGACCAATGATTCCTGAGGCAATAGATGAGTGCTCATACATTCAATCCGGCGTACAAGTTTCCCATAACCCCAGCCACAATAGCCTATGTCGCCCAAAAACCCAGATCAACTTTAACCGAGGCTATGCGTTCCTACTGTGGTTCTTCTGTCCTGATACCGAAGCTCCAAGCAGACAAGTCCCCTTATCCGGGGTCATCAATGCTCACTCCAGTAAAGTGCGCCAAAGGACTGATACGTCGGTGGCACCCAATACCCACTGCTGCCAGTGGTCGAGTACAGTGTTGTGCTAGCTCAAACTTAGCATAGAGGCCCGTTTCACCCCTGGACTTTTTAACAAAAAAACTTTCGAACCAGGTGCATTAAAGCCTTGGAGCCCAGCGCCCCCCCCCATGCACCGCGAACAGCAAACAGTACTTGGCTTTTACTTAGCGGTGCGCGGCGCGGGTGCGCCGGGATGTGAATATTTGAGATGGGTGGGGAGGCGTCACTCGGCAGAGGGGGTGCGGCTTCCTCGAGCAAAAAAACACCTTGGAAAAATGAAGAGGAGAGGTTAGACACACAAGATGCCCAATTGGTCTACTAACACAACAAGCCACACAACTTCAGTGGCACACAACTTCCATAGGCTCCAGTAGAACAGCACAAGGAGCACACAATCACCTCCTACTTCCTCCTCCCTTCAGGGTCAGGCAGGCGTCACCGGCTAAAACGTCCTTCAAGAGAAAAGTCACTGCTACGGCACCAAAGCTGCTCCGGGCCGTCGGAGCTGCGAAGCGATGGCAACGAGTCCCAATATTCCAGTAGGGTGGTGGCAGCAGGCAGAAAACAGTACTTGGCTTGTACTTAGCGGTGCATCATCCACAAGGCAGTCTGGGGCCTGGGACCTCTACATCCAGCCTTCCCTCTCTAAATACCTCCCTGCCAGAGTCCGTGGGTCCTCTGGCTTCAACCGTCTATGTCGAAGTTTACTCCAAGCAGAGTGAGAGGTAGATCACTCTTCTCGACTGGTTCCTCTCTCTGGAACAGCCTCCCTGCCCCAATCAGGCTTCAGTAGGATCGTTGAGTTCCGGAAACCTCTCAAGACCTTCCTATTCTCCTTTTCCTTCCCTCTCCCCCTCCCCCTCCCGTGCCAACGCTTCCCCCTGCCATTGCGACTGGGGCCTGGCCCCTTCAAAGTCATAAAGGGGCCAGACCACCCCCTACCAGTCCCTCCAGCATCCCCTGCCAGCACTTGTCCTCAAGCTCCCTTTCCCCGAACTAGCCCTACCGGTATTACCCAAATGGACCTTTTACAATTCACTTTTTTTCCTAAGTGACCCAATAATAGTAGTCCTAATTGACCTTCTGCACAATTGACCTTTACCTTCATTTTACTTTTTATATATAGATGTGTGGGGTGGGCTTGGGGTAATAAATAATTTAATGGGTTGAGTAGGGGATTGCAGGGGGTCCCCCCCCCACATATGTCCTAAATGACCTTCATTTCACTATCAATTGTGCAGAAGGTGAATTCTCCTACGATCAATTGTGAACATGTCAATTAGTATACATCCAGCCTACCAGGTCCTTCCCCCTCTCTTTTCCCTGGCACTTGCCGCATTAACCCCCCCCCCCCCCTCCAGCACCTGCCCTCCCCCTCCCTTTGGGTACCCCACTTGTGCACTTATCGCTCTACTCCCCCCGCAACCCCTCTGCACTTACCACCTCCTCATGCATTTGCACGGTATGATCTCACAAGGCCAATATAACTGTTTTTTGTTGTTCTACTTTGATTCTACTTTCTTCCCATGGCCCCCCATCTGGTCTTGTGGCGCCTGGAAACACTTGTTTATAGTTGCCATATAAATGTCCAATAAATACAATAAATAAAGATGGCTGCAAAAACATTCTTGGCAAAAAATCCTTAACTCAGAATTATAAATGAAGGAAAGCAAACAGAAATGCATTCAGAAAGTTCCAGACAGGAAAGTCTCCGGTTTAGGTAGCTCTTCCATTCAGTCCATCACTACTACTGGGGACCACAAGGCCTCTCTGTATTTACAGCTTCCTCCCTTGTCCTAGTGTTCCAAAAGTCCACCCTTCACTGGTGCACTCCTTTCTTTACTTTACTCTTACGGGGCGAAGAAGTTCTCCCCAGTGTTCTTTTACTCAGGGATATGGTGCCCTGCTCACTCACTCTTCTCTGTAGCACATACCTCTTCTAGGTTATAGGAGCTCTCCTCTTCTGTTACAGATCCCTTCTTCTGTGATCAAAGCCACTCTCTCTTACTACTTCCACTCATCACTCCTCTCAGGTCAGGGGTCTTTTTCTGGGTCTCAAGAGGCTCACCCTCCTTGAGCCCACTTCTCAACTGGAGCCCTAGGGCCTCAACTCTTCCCCCATAAGAACACCTTTTCATCTGGGGTCGGAGGGCTGCTCTTCCCCTCATTGGCGCACCCCTCACCCCCTTCCGAGTTCAGATGGCTCGTCGCATCACTGGAGCACACCTCATCAGGGGTTCATGGGGCTCTCTCCCCCTCAATTGGGAACAACCGTCTTTTGAGGTCCAGAGGGGCACTTCTCCCCTAATTGGAGCCCACCCCTCTTCTGGGCTCAAGGGCTCCCCTTCTCTGGTGCTCTCCCACTTCCTTAGCAAACTCTTCCCCTCAGCTCCCAACCCAAAAAGAAGCGGTTCACAGCCTCCCTTATGAAGCCCTTACCGTCCTTCCATTGCCAGAGGCAAACATTTCAATTTCCAAGCCAGGGTCAGGAAGTCTTTAAAAGGCTTGCCGTCATCTTGGAGTTATTTCAGTTGATTTTCAAGTGCAGGAGCCAGTGTTTCTCTATACCCGCTGGTGGCGGGGTGAAGGGTTGGGGAGTGTTAGCATAAATTAATTTCCCTTCAAGGATCCGCACCTGTTGACTAATTGAATGTGTTAGTGTTTACCTATAGCATATCTTTCCCTGAATCCCGGAAAGGACACTTCAGAATCCACTCCAGGTTTTGAATCCATTTCAGGAGATGCAGTCCAAAATACCTTGTTTGTTTCTTTGGTAGCTTGTAATTATTTATAACACGCTTAATACCCAGAGGTTTCTAAGCGCGCACCCGGGAATCGAACCTGTGTTGCTCTGCGTCATCTTACTTCCAAAGCTAGCATGTTGTGCCCGACCTATCCTCCTGGCCCAAACTAGTTGCTCGCTCACAGAGTTCGGGAATAATTCAAAGCTGGTCCTGTCAGTCCTACTCTCAGGCAGACCGGGGACTGGATGCATGGTTGGCACCGTGAGTTTGTCACACACTGTTCAACAAACTAACTAATAAAATGGCTTCAAATTCTTGTGGCTGTTCAATTGTGTAATCTCAGCAGTCACCACATCAAAACTAGGCATGGCTAGCATTTAGGTACTAATTTGCAAACAGGGAGACCGCTTACTCAATTATGATATTTTGAGCCATAGCTGCAGAAGTTAAACAGCCACCTCTGCCTTTTGGAATTTTGGGTTCCAGCAGCTCTGTATCGGATTGCACATGACCTTTGAACCTGCCCTGCTGCCACGGTGGGGATGTCAGAAGAAGGTCACAGCAAGGTACATTTGTGCATTATGCTTTTGGATATAGAGCATTCAGAAAGTGGGATCCAATTATCAGATCTCAAATTGAGAAGCAAATTTACCTCTTTCTATAAATTAAAAATAAAAAAAAATCTCAGACTATCCCGCCCTTAAAATGACATACGGTCACACCGAGAGCGAGAGAGTGCGAGAGAGCAAGAGCGCGAGAGAGCAAGAGCGCCCGACCGAGAGAGCAAGAGTCTCTTGCCCGACCGAGAGAGCAAGAGAGAGCCCGACCGAGAGAGCAAGAGAGAGCCCGACCGAGAGAGCAAGAGAGAGAGCCCGACCAAGAGAGCAAGAGAGAGAGCCCGACCAAGAGAGCAAGAGAGAGAGCCCGACCAAGAGAGCAAGAGAGAGAGCCCGACCAAGAGAGCAAGAGAGAGAGCCCGACCAAGAGAGCAAGAGAGAGAGCCCGACCAAGAGAGCAAGAGAGAGAGCCCGACCAAGAGAGCAAGAGAGAGAGCCCGACCAAGAGAGCAAGAGAGCCCGACCAAGAGAGCAAGAGAGCCCGACCAAGAGAGCAAGAGAGCCCGACCAAGAGAGCAAGAGAGCCCGACCAAGAGAGAGCCCGACCAAGAGAGCAAGAGCGAGCCCGACCAAGAGAGCAAGAGAGCCCAACCGAGAGATAAGGAAGCAAAGAGCCACAGAGTGAAAGGATCAGGGTCATGACCCTATTGGGGGTGAAGGAGAGGTGCACATGGGACATCTCTCGACCTGGGGTAGTTACCATGAGGTACGACAGCCAGTCCTACCCCAGAGGCAGAGAAAAGGGAGCTAGTGGGGCCCCCAGAAACTAACCCCCCCACATCAGAACCACGGCTCCCAGAATGGAAATGGGCTCAACCAAGAAAACAGGGACTGGAAGCAGGGGAATGAAATCGAGAACAGACATGGATTAGAATGGGATTGTTCTTTCTCATCAGAGAAGATACACCCAACAACCAATCTGCCAACTGCAGGAGAATGGTGGGGAAACAAAGTGAGCTGAATGTGAGAATGGGCTGCAGGGGAGACAGAAACCCTCCTCAACCCCAATTGGAAACTAAACTCACTAGCGCATGGAGAAAGCCACATGGACAATAAACAGCCAGGGCACATGGCTGCCACCCTACAAATGGAGATTGAAAGGGATGGAGCTAAAAGCCTTCATAGAGCCTTCTTAGACCGAATTTGACCAAGGGGAACATGCAACTATTTAAACCACCAATGGGAGTCGGGAGGAGTTTTGAAAGGGGTTAGGCTCAGCTGTAAAAGCCAAGCTAGCATAGAGGAGATTGAAAGGTGTTCTGGTGAGGTCAGGTGGAGCGAAGGTGAAACAAAAGATCAGGTGGAGGGCGGCTAGTGGAGTGCCTTGAAGACTATGGCAGTTTTCTGAGAGCATGCAGGTAATCTACTGTGTGTGAAGAAGGTTGGTACCAGTTGTGAGTAATGTGGTGAGGGCAGTGTGAAGGTAAATTAAAGTCACAGAGAGAGAGGGAGAGAGACAGTGCAGTGGAATTTTGAGGGTGTGCGAGAGCGCATTCAAGTTATGAGTGTGTGGCAGGAGAGTGGGGAGAGTGAAAGGTGGTAGTAGAGGAGTACGGCAGAGAGAAGGAGGAAGGTAGTGGGCAGAGACGGGCAGTGTTTATGTAAGATTCTGAGGCAAAGGAGTAGATGGGGGTCAGTGAGGGAAAGGTGAGAGGAGATGGGTGTAGGTAGAGCGAGCGAGAGGGGCAGGTAGTGTGAGCATGTATGAAAAGGGTGCCTCTTCTTTTTAAACAGCACAAAATGTGTTCGATTTAACACAGCCCTGCCTGTGTATTGCATTTGAATGCCATGAAATCAGACAAGCCCTGTAGAACGGCATTCTTTTCATCCCATGAAGTCCATGAAGAGCAGAGAATCTTGTTCCAATCTGCATGGCGAGGATTCACTTGAAATAAATCAATTAACACACACAAAGTACTTCAAAGGAAAGCTACGCCATTGGCTTTCTCTCTGGCCTTGTGTTAGTTATAAAGAAACTATTTGTAAGCATATTTGTGCCCAGAAACTGACCACATTTGTAAAAGCCTTTCAGAAGATTAATGCCAAAGAAACCACATTTTGTGAAATGAACCAGAGATTAAAAAAAAAGCAGGGAAATGACACTTGGAAAACTAAATGTGAAGTTATACCATTACTCGCAGGCAGAGAAACAATATTACATGTGTGGGGGAGGGATTTGGTTTAAATGTATATTATACTTACTTTCAAAAAGACTTGGTTTCTGTTTGAAAGAAAGAAAAAGATGAAGTCTGAAAACAGCAGAACAGGTTTGGCCTGGGCAGGTACTTCAAAAAGGTACCAGCCCCCATGGGAAAGGAATCCCCACCACAAATATGAAAGGGCTAAAGTGTGGAAATTCACGACCTTGTCAGACTGCCTGGCATTTCTACAGCAGGAGAGTCCAGCGACCAGACCCCTTTTGCCCAGCTGTTCCCCATCAAGGAGAGCCCAGCCGCTGCCCAGTGAGGATATCCTTGCCCCGCTGTCCAGAGACCTGGCTGGCTGTCCAAATTCTCCAAGTGCCTTCTTTAAGTATCACCCTCCCCAGGTTATCCAAAAACTGCATATCCCGCTCTGTTACATTGCATTCTGTTCAAATCCTATAGAAATCCCATAAAAACCCTAATCATATGCCAAAGTATTAGCATCTTCTGTTTATCCAGTCCTTAGAAGAATCTGTGTAGTATATATAAATATGTGAATTATTTTATAATAATTTCAATTATCTGTGTAAGTCCTTAGTACCATTTTTGAGATACATTCATTAATTCCCCTATAAGGAGGTATGCGGCGCAAGCTGGTTAAAATTGCAAATTAACCCCCTTGCGTGCACTGTCTTTCTTTAAATAAGCTAGCCATTAAAATAGTCCCAGTAGAACCTGTCATTGTACAATCAAAAAACGATTTTGCCAGTGTACTTGCTTTCCTTAAAAAAATCTGATTTTCTTTTCATATAGAAAAACCCATACCATCACCCCATAAAGAGTCATCCGTTCACTTCATTATCCTATCTGCTATCTGCCTTTGTTCCCCATCATAAGAAACGATTTTCGATTTTGACTGTTTAGCCTAGTATCTTAACTGTTTCCCAATTTAAAGCCAGTGTGAAATAAGACATTGCAATTCTGCCACGTGTGATTTTTGTTGCATTGTTTTCCTTCCAAAAGTCGATTTTCTCACCTGTGTTCATGTTGCTTTAGTTCCCTGCCCAGTAGCTTGTAAGTGTCCTTGCCTCTTTAGTCCTGCCACACAAATTCCTGTCCTATCTATCCTACCGCACATGTAAACTGACCTTTAAGTATCCAGTGAACTCTGAGTATGCCATCTTGCTCCTTTTTAGGGCTTTCATTTTGGCCTCCCATTCCAGGGTGATAGGTCGAATTTAAAAACAGATTTTCCCTCTTATTTCTGACTCCTTGCCACTCCTTTCCATCCACACAGAATTTAGTTAGCAGGTGTTTGGGGGGGCGAGGGGGGAAGTGTTGCAGGGGGAGTGCATAACATAAGTGCCATCTATGAGTGTGACAAAAAGTGATCTTGCTTCTATTCATATTCAAAATCTATGTATCTGATGCCAGAAAGTTAAATTAATTGTATTATAACATTTTGCTGCATATTATCACTACACTGGTGATTGCTGCCCTAAAAATTTGTTTTGCTCCGATTTTTCATTTGAATTTTAAAAATAAATAAATGTTTCATTGTTACATACCGGCCTGGTTATTGGTCCATTGCGACACGGTATTTGTCAAGGTGGGTGTGAGATGGGTTGGGTGCCTTCTCAAAGTAGAATCCGAAATCAATAAAGCTAAAAAGCGTTTTTAATTGCGCACCACATTCTTTGCCAGTGGAAAGAGTGCTTGTCTGGAGTGTGCTGGGTCTTAAATCCATTACAACTAGATGTTCTATACTCTTTCTGCTTCAAGATTCATTGGCGTTGGAAGACTCCAACTCGGTGAATATGGACTGAAAATTGGTATCATTTTCAATAACTCAAGCAAAATATGGGAGGTTTCAAAAGGAAATCACAAACAATTAATACAAACAAAATGATTCCTGATGCTCAGCAGCTGAAACGAATTGCTATAGGAAGAGTGCAAGGACAAGAACTTTGGATATGGGAGCGATAAAAATCGATATGCATTCTATCCAAGTTATCAAGCAATATAGAAGCTTTCCCGTCAGGATTTCTTCTTAGAACAGGACGCGTTCTAGCTGTTGGCAAGCAATATTTGACACTTGACAAGTACGAAATTGTATGCTTTGTGCATGTGAGGGATTTGATGGGGCAAGTGACTTTATGACCCTCTAGTAGCTTGCAACTTAAATGTTTTACCCTGATATTTGTATCATTTCTATAGTCTCCATACTGCCATCCAGGTGAACTAGATTTCGGTTCATGAATTGAATATTTTTGAGACAGGAGAACCTTATACGTTTTAATGATTTGTGGGTGCCATAACAAATAAGGGTTTTGAGAGGACGGGTGGTCTATTTGCCCTGAAGCCAACAAGGATGGGGCGGGGATGTGGTTGGTTGGCAAGAGTGAGAGCAGGGGTAGTGAAAGCATGCATGTGGAGACCTGCAAAAATAACTCCATGCTGTACTTCTCTTTCAAGCAGGCTGAATATGGGACCATTGCTCATCCAGCTTCCAGTCTGCACAGTAGGAAAGCAGTAAAGTGAATGACTTGCTGTCAGACACTAAATATTGAGCCATCCACTACACAACCCAATAGCTCTTAATTACCAGAAAAAGGGCTCCAGATCACCCAAGCATTTCAGAGCTTTAGCTATGAGGTGGTATTGAGCACAAACTACAACCCCGAGGATAGCTAGGGATATATGGCATATGAGGAGGAGCACAAAGCTTGTAGGTGTTTGGATATTTACCCACCTATTTACTGCCCATGGCCATGCTAATTCCTATGGCCATTCTCACCCACTTCCTGCCCACCCCCACCCAAAACACACCCTGATGGGATCTCTTTTGAGCTCGTTTTATCAAGCTTTAAAATCAAACTTTGCAGCTGAACTGCCTGTCATTGTTTTTTCAAAGCAGTCTTCTGCGAGCAAATGGTTTAATTGATGCTGTAAACCCACTACTGGTGTAATAGAAATGCCTCAACCAGCTTTGCCTTTAGCCACTTGATTTAGAAGCAGTGTGTGTGTCCTTCACAGAAGTCCTGTTAAAACAGGCATTGGCAAAGCCAACAGGTTTGGATTGTGTATAGGTATTCGATCAGCATTTGCCAGTCACTGCCATCATATGCTCAGGTACCCGCACCATTTTTAAGCAGCTACCATTAATGGCCACTTAGCACCATTAAGGCAATGGCTGACAAATAGCTTTGCTATCTCTAAACAGAAGCAAAAACGATTAGCATTGCCAATGCGTGTAGCTCTTTCGAATAATCATTTAATTAGACTTGGGCTGTGACAGATCCACCGTGGCACATCTGTAACGGTTTATTTAGAAGCCACCCTCAACACGGGGAGTTCCTTTCCTCCCCACTCAAGAAGTTATACAACCAACTGTTAAACAGATAATTTTTTAGCTCCATCTCAGACACCTATCATGCCCTTTGGATCCCTCTCCCCTGAGCTAACTGAGCCAAGGACCAGGCCAGTGTACAGGAAATGTATTGGTATTTATTTAAACAGTAATAGAAATTAGCTCTAAAATATCGAAAACACCACTTTATCTGTGGCACAACACAATCAACTTTTCTCAGCATAAATAAATCAACAAATTACACTGATTAATAATATAATTTAGACCAAACTTTTGGTTTAAAACCAACAGAGGATGATTTATCGCTTTGTTTTCCAGACACCACCCCCCCCCCCCCGCATCTCCTGCTTTGGTCTATGTTGGGAAGTCAGGCAGAAAATTTTGAATGATTTGGGGAATTTTGGATTTCAGACCCCCCTTACTGAAAGGTCTAGGCTTAGGGAAGCTGGATGAAAAGGTTGGACCGATTTAAGATGAAAGACACCCCTCTTCCTTAAAGAAGTTAGGGTCAGCTGGACAACAAGGATTACCCAATTAAATGATAGGATATAGTTGTCAGCGCACACTGGGAAAGTGAGCTTTGTTAATTTCGAATTTTAACAAAATTTACCCTATAGTGTTCTGCCAAATGGGGAATTAATTAAATTCATATTTTTGGTTACATAGGCTAAGGATCTACAAGGTTTTGCCCCCTCCGCCCCCACCCACTATAAAGGGAAAGGATTCAAGGCAAGCAGACTGCTCCCCCTAACCCCCACCTTTTGGTTTTCCAGGGCTTAGTTCTACTTATATAACAAGCCTATGTTTAAGGTTCAGGAAAGCCAGCTGGATCTCAGGACACTCTGGAAAGATAGGGCAGGGGTCTGGTCACTCCACTCTCAAAGATGGCCTTCCGCTCTCCACCACAGGACCCAGTCAGCTTTGAGGCCTTCATAAAGATCGACCGCTCCACACAGATGCCCTCTCGGCAATCTCCTCTGGGTTCTCCTTACAGCTGTTAGATGGTAAATTTCAGTAGCCTTCCTGATGGTCTGTCCTCCTGTCTTTCTCCTTTTCTGTCTCCCCGTTTTTTTTGTGTCCCCGGTCCTAGTGCAGTCCCCCTTATATAGCAGCAATGACATCACCAATTTCAAAATCTTGGGGGAAGACCATGTAATAATCCCTGCCACTAGGATTGGATAGTTACCCACTCTCTCTGCCCCAACCCCGCCTCCAAGTCAGGATTGGTTTAGGTGTCTGGAGCACCAAATGGCAATTGCCATTTGTCATCATCCCTTTGTTCTCCTTTTTTGGCAAAAACTAGTTATGTATCACAACTTCATAATTTTACTAGCAACTGCCATACCAGTTTTAGCTGATCATGGAGAATTAGATAGGCCGACCACCAAATCTGTACGATGTAGCATGGCCATGTGGCACATTTCTGCTGCTTCCATAAAAAGCGCAGTTATTAAGAGGTAAGTTATTAAGCATAGCCCTATTTTCATTTTCCACCCGCTCACCAACTCTCACATTTGGAACATGTTTATATCAGGCAAACACCTAGTCTAACTGGCCATTACAGTTCCCAGAGTCACAGCATTTTATATCCCCAAAATCGCCTAGCAATTACATTAAAAAAATGGTACAAAATGAAATCAATCCACATTATGGTTGCGGAGAAAAAGGCCTAAATGATAATAGTCCTTTTAAATTAATTGTGAATGTTCATGTGGGACAAATGGCATTGTCTGCCTTCCGGCCATTTGTTTTCAATGGGTCAGCCTGTGTCCAGAGGATTTTTATGAGTCTCTCTGAAGTTGGTAGGTTGCTCTTTGAAGTTGCAGCCCCCCAGTCTTCACACCTTTTAGTCATGCTCCAGCCAAGGATGACTTACCTTGAAGTCCCTACTTTCAGAGGCAGCAGATCTGGAGAACACTGGGCTTTCGACACCTCCAGCAGGAAATTCTATTGCGGTTGGTCATTAGATAGGAGATGTGACATCCAGGCTGGAGTGGGAGTTTTAATTTGTGAAGTTTCGGCCACTGCCAGAAACAGGGTCTGACTTGGGCTGACATTTTCCATGAAGACAAAGTGGCTCTTCAAATGTCATTGAGGTTTTGTTGGTGAAACATAATATACATTACTTTCTTCAACCAAGACATGTTTTCTCTTCCTGACATTGTTCTGTGAGCAGTGATATTTCTTTTCACTTTTGCAAGAAGTTTTTTTTATTTTGCACACACGTGCAGACTTTTTGTTGTCAATGTTTAAAAATCCTGTTTTCTATGTTACAGGGACCTTTGATTCCTCCTCCTTTAGTAAATTAAAATGCTGCTTCTCCATTGGTAATGACAGGTAGGCCCCTTTCCAAATGGCTCTTTAACTTAACTTTAAAAACAAATACAAAGATCCAGCCTGTTTTTGTGTTTAAAATCTTGCTATTCATGTTAAAGGGACCTCGGTTTGGGGCCTTTAAATGCACCCCGCACATCTGACCACGGCATTGCAAGCAAAGATGTAGATCATTTTCAAACTGTGCAGTAGAAATGTACGTTGTGAATAATAGAAGAGGGGCCGGCTCAGATGTGAGAAGCACAGCAAAACACTGCTTTGAACAAGGCTCTATTGGTTCACAGGTAATTCGCGAGTTTAATATGGGCTAAACATTGAATAGGAAAAAGAAAAACTAAGCAAGCACTGTACAGCACCCACCAGGACTGGACACCCTGGATTTCAATATTTAAATTGCAAATAAAAATAACCAGGAGATAAGCAGAAGTGAATCACGTAATTTCTAGGTCCTCTTCCCACCAAATAGGTGTCACCAACTGAAATGGTGCCATCCAATGTGAAATTGAGAACACCATAAGCCGTGCCATATTAGGTTATGCATTGTTAAGCCACATCTGTAAGATGGAAACTTTGGCATTTCCAAGCTTCTTTGTGGACGGCTGCCAAGACATTAAGAGATAGTTTAAACTGCGTTTGGTGGCCCTCAGGAAGATTTACCCCGGGGAGGGAGGAGGCTGGCTATTTCTCAGACATCTTAGAGTATGACAAGCGTTTAACTCCTTGATGGTCCTGCTTTGAGGCCTTCTACGACCTCCAAGTATTAGCTCTAGTGTAGGATTGTTGCAAAAATATTCTCCAGCATTGTAATTTCATGTCATAGTGACTAGATGTGTGGCAAGGATTGCAGCAATTTAGTGGTGGTGGTGGTGGTGGTTTTCGTTGTGCAGGTGATTTAGTTGGCTTTGGTTGTTGCATGGTCTTCACATGGAAGAAGGAGCTGCAACTGGATATTTGCACCAAACGGGATTCTCTGGGAAAACATCACATTAACTGCCACCATGCCAACACATGTATGTCACTCTAAACATACTGGATTGTCCTTGAACGTGTAATCCTTTTACTCTCACTGCCATACAGACATCATGAAAACAATTCTAATTTTGCTCGTTTGACGTTTATACGTCCTACATTGAGGGGGATGTGGGAGACAGATTGCTCTGCAAATCCCAGGGCCACTATTTTTTCTGCCCAGTACAGTCTGGACCCCAAGACAGGATTGCCAGTGAAGGGGTTAAGGAACTTCTCAATTTTTCGGTAATGTAGAGGTTTTCGCTAAAATATCTGCAATAAACTAAAATGACCAGCTAACAAAAGTCTTTCCTGGCTAGCAACTATAAAACATTAATGTTTGCTTCTTTAACAGACTGATTCTTCACAATAATGTAACCTGCCATCAGAGAGGTGGGCAGCTGCAGTCCCGAGTATCATCATCTTCCCCAATGGACACATCTAAAGATCAAACATCACCCAAAGGACGGTAAGAAGATCAGCTCATAAGCGCGCTCATCAACCTATCCTAGGAAAGGTGCAATGGCTTTCCGAAAAGATTACATTAAGAGGTCACAGTGTTTGTGCACCATACAGAAAAAAACAACGCCGCACTGACATTGGTACTGAAGTGTGAAACTAGCTAAGAAGTAATTGAGTGCGACCCTAACGGAGAATTGTAGCAAATGACCGGAGATTATTAGAGGAGAGGGGACAGATTTTTGGGCTGTAGGTCCCAAGTAATTTCCTCATCGATAGTGAATGAGAAGCTTCAAAGTAGATCTTCAGCTCCTTCCTAAAGGGCGGAAAGATGCAGGTCTACTTTTAGTTAATCGTGAGGAATAACTAAAAGCAGCTTGCCTTCTGCTCTAATCTTTTTGGTACTTCTTGATTTCAAGCTTGGCTGTGGTGTTATACTGTCTTCCCGAGATTGTGATAGGTTCAGCAAGGTATTATGGTGATGTTAATTTCAAATGCTTCCTATGCGAGGCAGCAGGCCTCAAAGAGGATTCAGGGGTCCCCAAGTACATGACCATAAGCGGCAAGCACAAAAGAGCAGCACTAAAAAACTGGCAATCTGACCCCTGCACCAGTACCAAAAAAAAATTCAATTTAATCTACCACCAATACAAGATAGCTATCACCGATGCCAACGCTTTCAACACACAAATCTATACTGCTAAATCACACTCTAAAGAGATATTTGCCATTTTTAATGAGCTCATCCCCCCCCCCGCCCGCCAATACTCCGGATGAAATAATCAAAGATGAAGCTTGGTGTACCAGCATTCAAGCTGCCATGCTACACAAAATTGACCTTCTCCAAAAGAAAATCAAAGACCACTGCAAAGCACTTCCTCAACAGCCAGGAACTAAACCTACCAACACCACACCTACCTCGTCCAAGCCCACCATACCTGACTTCTCCTTCAGAGACGTCACTGAATCAGAAGTTATCAACCTACTAAAAAATCTCAAACCCTCCCCCTGTAAAGGCGATGTTTGCCCACCAAAACTTGTCAAAGACTGCGCAGACTGCTTTGCGCTGCTCTTTACGGCATTCATCAATGCGTCCTTTAAAACAGGCATCATCCCAGCTAACCTCAAAGAGGCCTGGGTCCGGCCTCTCCTAAAAAAACCTACTCCTCGACCCCTTCCAATCTAACAACTACAGACCAATAACCACGGTGCCATTCCTCCTATAATTACTGGACAAAGCCGCACATTGCCAAATCCAACACTTTCTGGAAACCCACTCCATCCTCGGGACTAGGCAATCAGGCTTCCGGAAAGGACATGGCACAGAAACAGCCTTGGTGGATCTGAAGAGTCAGATCACCCAAATCATGGACAAAGGCAAGCCTGCTTGCTCTTCTGCTCCTTCTAGATCTCTCAACCGCTTTCGATCTGGTTGATCACAAGACTCTCACTTCACATCTCACACACTCCGCCAACTTCTCTAAAGAATCAGCTCTCTGGATCACCTCCTTCCTAGAGGGAAGAGCCATGAAAGTCTTCTCGGACATTACCAACGCCACTGCGACAATCCACTGCGGGGTCCCTCAAGGATCATGCACTGCACCCACACTCTTGTTCACCAAGCCTCTTTGACAAACTCGACACATACGGCATCACATACACGAACTACGCGGACGACACACAAGTACTTCTACCCCTTTCAGGATCATACAACGAAGACGCCAAGGCATTCCACACAATCTACTCCATCATCAAGGCATGGATGGCAGTTAATGGCCTCTGCCTCAATGGAGGCAAGACTGAAATATTAGGTCAACAGAACACCGTAGACAAACTTGACAAACTGTACGCAAACTTCTCCATTGACAACTCCATCATCCCCCGTATCCACAGCCGTAAAGACACTGGGAGTATACCTTGACTCGTCACTATCTATGACTAGACAAGTCAGCGCAATCACTTCCGCATCTGCGCACACCACCAAACTCATAAACGCCATCAAGCTTTACCTCTCCAAACCCAACTGCCTCTCTATAGCGAGAGCAACCATTGGAGCCAAACTGGACTACTGCAATGCACTCCTAGCAGGCACATCAGCCAAAAACCTAAACAGACTACAAGTCACGCAGAACAATGCTCTCCGGGCCACTCTTAGTATCCCAAGAACAGAGCACATCACCCATGCCAGGCACTCAGCCCAATGGCTCCCAGTCAAAGAGCGGATCACTCTCAAAATCCTCACACTCACTCACAAATGCCTCTCTCTCTCTCTCTCTCTCTCTCTCTCCGCCCCGTCCTATCTATAAGAAACCATCCTCCTCACGTCCCACCAGAACGCAATACTCCAACCTACTCTGCATCCCAAGCATTAAAAAAGCCATGGCCAGGAGGTCTAAGTTTCCCCTACATTGCAGACAAGACCTGGAACGCTCTTCCTGCAGGCATTAGAGGGGAAAACTCACTCCCTATTTTTCGTAGGAAACTGAAAACCTCATTCCTTGCAAAATAGGAAACTCTCAGGAATCCATGTAAATATACTGCATTGCTAATGTGTACATGTCTACTGTAAATATTGTATCTGTATGTAAATATTGTATCCTATGTAACTCAGATATTGTCTGTAACAAGGGCCACGATGCCCCCGGGCTGACGTGCGCTCTACAAATCTGAATAAAATAAATAAAATAAAAGAGTGATGTGATCCCACTTTCACAGTGCTCCGATGAGGCGAGTGACAGGATGCAAGATTCCCTTTAATGAGGTCAGGAAGATGTGGGGCTTTGTTTAGTAGGGTCTGTCCCCACCCCCACTCTCCAAAGTGTGCAAGGAACTGTAGTGGGACAGTAGACCACAGGCGGGCAGGCAGGCAGTGTTTTACTATGCATTGATGGCAGAGTGGCTGGCTGAGTTTCATTGGCCAATTTGGATTTTTAACAACCAATCGCCATCGATGATGTATCAAAGTGAGAGCTAGGGTGTTCTGCTTCTTTTCACATGGTCTTGTCATGCACGTTGCTCTTCAGATGACCAGCTGCTCTATGGACTCCAAAAGCATTGCCAATGGCTCTTAGGAAAATGTCCCTTAAAGATGGCCAAAAAATATAAGTTTAAAGGGCATCCTCACTCAGTGATTTGAGGTGTGCATTTGCACACTACATTTCACTCATAATGGCAGCTCGGGGCCGAGTGATTGCAGCTCCAAAACACACCAACGAGAAGAATCCAAAAAAGAAATTGTACCCATCACTTCCTAGAAGCGCATTGTTAAAGCGCCCACGAGACCAGAAACCGTGCCCCAGTTTATGTGCCAAGAACAGCACCGTACCTAATTTAGTCACACTTTTTCGATGACAATGCACAGCGGCCACCTTTTTCCAACGCACGTCTATTGCACAAGGGTGCCTCAGTGAAGGTAGAAAGAGAATAACTTGCTGAATCCAAAAAGCTGCACGGGGGAATTGTTAATGCAAAGTGTGCTGCACGTAAAATTAATTACGGGGTGACAAAAGCAATTGAAGCAAGAAACAAACAAGCAGGGGAAGTAAGTTCGATACAAATAAACAGTCAATCTGTAGTTCATGTTTACAGAGGTGGAACTCTAACGAAAGAATGGACTGGCTATTTATTCCCGGCCTTCCGTCATGAAACCCTGGAAGCTTTAACCTCGAGTCAATGTCACTTCAGCATCTGGTGACTTGTTCATCCAGTGCATGCATCAGCTTTATTGCGCCACACAAAGCCGAACAGAACCCGAGCCGTGTGACAAGTCGCTTAATAAATTAAATGAATCTCTCACAGTAAATGTCAAGAATGATCTTTAAAAGCACTTACATTCGGATAACTAAGGCTCTGCAGCCTATTTTGTTTGCCCTTTAAGCGGCTGCATTGTTATGTTGCGCGCAGTCAAGAAACGCGCACGTGTTCCTTCTGCCACCTTCACCACTGGCGCGCATTAAAGGCTGCAAGGTTTACTGCGAGTGTGCAGGGATTGAAAACCTTGGGCTTGGCGGCATGTATCGACCATGCTCCCTTTGCCGCTATGAGACCAGCGGTCCACGTGCCTATGGCGTGCGCTCAAGAAGAGAGATGGAAGGGTAGGTGAGCAGCATCCGTATGGCTTGGCACTCGTGCCACTTTTGGAAACTGCCCATCACAAGGCAACCCGATGATCCCTAAATGTCTTGTCCACTTGGTTAGCTTCCTACTGCAACCCGAAAAGTATTCCGCTGCTTCATGCAGACATTTCAGGGGTTTAACCACAACTAAGGAGCTCCCTAAAAAATGTTAGCGTGGGGTTGGTATAGATGGAGTTGGTGCTGGGCTATTATGCAAGTACCAGATCCTTTCAAAGGCAAAACACGTATACAAACATCTGTGATCTCTTGCCGCACAGCTGGATATACATGCTTCCAAGAGGTCTCTGCAGGTTACGCACGGTCAACTGGGCAACTTTTATGGTGTGACCTTATCAAGAAGGTCTTGAACTACACCAGAGACATCACCAAGGTGGGACACATTTTGACCCAACAAACTAATTTAGAGTGCCCCTCCCTTTCATCTTCGACGTGACAAAACACAGATACGATTTCCATTAATGACGGATTGTGTTGCATCTGCTTTTGCACTAGGTAATTTTATATGGTTTCACTTGAGGAAGTGACGGCAGGTATGGCAGCTATGATTATCCATCTGTACAACTTATTCCGACGTCTTTTCTCCCCTTCTTCTCAATTGCTTGGGAATTGTCTGCAGCACCTGCATGCTGGGAAAAAACTCATAGAATGCTTTATCTTTATAAAAACGGCAAAAGTCCAACACACACCTGCCTTGCCGCTTATGTGCGTGTATGTCGCCAGACTGCAACCCCAGTTCCTGTTTTTCCCCTCCTACAGATGGGTCAGGAAATTCCACCTCAGCTGTTGCTTTGCCTTTTTATTAAAAAAAATAATAATAAAATAAAATAAAAAAATTAAAAAAAAAGTTAAGATTGGTTTCCCTTTTTGCCTCGTTCTGCCACATACTTTAAACCAGAGTTCTGCAACATGCAGCTCTCCAGATGTTTTTTTTTTCACAACTCCCAAGACCTTCTTATGCCCCTTTGTATCTAGGGTGCAGGATTTCGGGGTCACAGACTTCAAAACGGAGCCAGTCCTTTATGTTCTGCAGGACCCTCAGGGTTGTCTTACAGATTGTTTTGGGTTCAGCCAGGAGAGAGACAGAAAGACCGACTTCTTACTACCACCATGGCCTGTTGCCACGGTCTCATCCTTTTCTCTTGATCTTACAGCCTTATTCACCTCTAGTCTGAACACCTCCTTAATCACAGTCTCCTTGTGCCCATCACCTCCAATTCCTAAGTTACAGTAGCCACCTTCCCCTTCGCTCCAGTGACAGTCTTACCTCCTCCCTCCTTTCCTACTTCCACATTGCACCACACATGGTTTTACTCCCTCCCCCTGTTCCTTCTACCGGCTTCCTTTACATCCCTGGCATGACTCCTTCCCTCTTTACCTCCCTTTTAGCTTTCACCACTTGTCTTCAGTAGCAATCACGTCCCCTCTCCACCTGCCACCTCCACAGCTCTCATTTGAAACATTCTGTGGTCTGCAGGCTTCTCCAAAGCACCCATTTTCCAGCACTCTCCCTGCGCCAGCATTCTCCAAGCAAGAGCCACCTGCTCATGTCAGCCAAAGCGCTGGGCTGGGCTTCCTGGCTTATATAGTACCCTGCCCCCTCACCCTGACTGGAACTAGAGCATATAGCCTGCAGCGATGAGCATATAGGGTGTGAGGGTTGGTATTGGCTAGGCACTTCCTGATGGCCTGAATGAGGCAGAAGGGACAGGGATAAAACTATGAGAGCCCTCATGGCCATTTTGAAACTCTGTGCATGGTGAGTTTGAACACACTGCTTTAAAGAAAGATATGCGGCTGCAATGCTGTTGGGAAGGCAAGGAGGGCTATAGGGGTATTTAGGCTTCCCTCAGTCTTCCTGTCCTTGAAGGGTTTTCCTATGGCCTCTGTGACCTTGAAGCAAGGCATAAAGTAAGCAGTGTCGCAAAGCAAATTTTCAATGCAAATCTGTTGGTTTGCTAATTAAATTGGCACTGGTGTAGCAAAGATCGCTATTTAAGTTACCCTGGTTCAATGAAAGTACAGCTCATCCTGCATTCCTCTTTTGCTCTGTGCTCTTCCTACCCAATTTTCTCCGTTTACTGCAGGTTCAAAGGGGCCAATGGAGGGCGAGAGAGAGTCAGCAGTAATCGTCTCAACTTTTAAGAGCCAAAGGCCTGTGTGAGAGTGCCATGCAAGAATTTGTATTTTTCTTTTTCCAAGTAATTGAAAACTAGAAGTAATCAGGATGATACTTTTATTAAGCCAACTGTATTCTGTCTGGTAAAGACCATTATGTGTTCATGCAATTCCATTACTAAACATTTAAGTTGTTACATAATTACAGTATTGTTACTCTAAAACACTGCATTGTCTCCATGTTTTACAGTAATATTTAGGTTAGTGTATCTAAATCTCAAAGTGTCAATTACAATTCATTCTGTTGGGGAAGCTGTATCACATTGACGAGTGAACACTTTTGAAAATGTACATGATCACACGGTCAAATGCTTCTCATTGCAAAACCTAGTTCTGTGACCTGTTGGTTGCATCATGTGTAACTGGTGCTTGTTAGGATGGATTTCTGAACTCTGGTGGGCAGGGTTCTATGTCATTTCATCACCAGGCATTTCTATGCCTGCATTTTAAACGGGTATATAATAACAAAAAAGTTCATAGAATTTTTTATTTTTGGGGCTGGGGGTCCCCCAAACCTCCCTCGCCGCCTATTTTTAACTATAACCGACCCCCTCAAAGACATTAGATGAGATTTCTCATTATTATATACATGTTTAAAATACAGGAGTAGAAATGCCTGGCGATGTAAGGACGTCGTGCCGTGGGCAGAGGCTAAGAAAGCCAGCCTAGTTTCTTGGAATAGGGTAACCTTCTGTACAAGCCAGACCAATCAAGGCAGCATTGGCGGCAGTCAAGACTAGGTCTCAGGAGGGGTGAGGTTGATTGAAAGCCCACAATGAGCACACACAATAAACAACACCAGAAATTACTCTCAGTCAGGTGTATATATCAAAAATACATATACATTTTAAAAACAAAGCAATTCTCAGCAGTTTTAACAAAACCAACACAACACTAACTATGATATATATATATATATATATATACATATATATATATATATATATATATATGATACATTACTCACCGTAATCGTATTTCTGATGCTTGTATCTGCTTAGATTCACATGCTGTGCATAGGCCGACATCTAGTAGAAGCTGCGGAGTATTACAGTTTGCTTTTCGAAACTCGAAAATAGGCGTCGACACAGGGCGTGCCAGTAATACTATCCCTAGTGTGACGTCCACTGTACCCAAGATCCCTCACGCGTCTAGGATCCTCAGATTGTATTTTTTCTGACATGAGGTAGCATGAGGAGTAGCGCGAGTACAGATAATCCAAGCAGATAGACAGAAAGGTAAGACTACAAGCCATCATGCGCCTTCTCTCAGAGGGGAGGAAGGGTGGGTCACATGTGAATCTAAGCAGATACAAGCATCAGAAATACGATTACGGTGAGTAATGTGTCCCTTCTGAGGCTTGTGGAATCTGCTTAGATCACATGCTGCGCATAGATTAGCGAGCAGTACCTGAAGAAGGAGGTGGGATGTGAGAAGGGTCATGAGCAAATAAGTGTCTTAGAACCGCTTGTGTATCTGCCTTGGAATGGGTGTCAATGCAGTAATGGTGAGTAAAAGTGTGAATAGAGCTCCAAGTAGCTGCTTTGCAAATGGTGTCAAGGGGTACCTTTGCATTGAAAGCCAGAGTGGCCCCAATGCCTCTAGTAGAGTGGGCTCTTGGCGTGAAAGGCAGAGTTCTTTCAGAAAGTGAGTAACACAGCTGGATACAGTTAATAATCCACTTCGAGATGGCACCTTTAGAGACGCAATCCCCCTCTCTGCCTGTAGCTACGGAGACAAACAGTTGATCTGTTTTTCTTAGCGGTCTGGTTTTATTTACATAGTAGAGGACCACACTACGCACATCTAGGGTGTGTAGTTTCACCTCAGCCGAGCTTTGCGGGTCCTGGAAGAAAGCCGGAAGCTCGATGGACTGGTTTACATGGAATTTAGATATAAATTTAGGTGAGAACCTAGGGTGTGTGCGTAAAACCAGTTTGTCTTTATGGACAGTAAAGAAGGGATCCTGCACTGACAGAGCCTGAATTTCACTGACCCTTCTTATAGAAGTAATAGCTACTAAGAAGGCCGTTTTATAAGTCAGGTGTTTGAGACTGCTTTTATGCATGGGTTCGAAAGGGGGGCCCCCATGAGCTTGGCTAGCACCACATTAAGGTCCCACCCTGGTGGTGGGTTTGAAATAGGAGGGTGAAGTCTTTTTACTCCTTCCATGAAGGCTTTAACTACTGGTACTTTCCACCACGAAACCTTGCTATGGGAAGTGGTGTAAGCCGACAGGGCTGCCAGGTGTACTTTCAGTGAGTTAAAAACCAATCCTGCATCCAGCAGGTGGAGCATGTATGTAACAATAGTGGAAGGAGTGCAATCAACGGGGTTGATTGATCTACTCTGGCACCAGATAACGAACCTCTTCCACTTGTCAAAGTAACAGTGCCTGGTATTTGGTTTCCTAGATTCCTTTAGGATGTCCATACACCTCTGTGGCAAATTGAGATGTCCAAACTCTATGACTTCAGGAGCCATGCTGCCAGGTTCATTGAGTTGGGTTGCTGGTGCACCGTTTGACCTTGGTGCTGGGACAATAGGTTGTACCAGGCTGGAAGTTTGATGGGTTCGCACACCGCAATCCTGCGTAGGTGTGGGAACCACGGTTGTCTTGCCCACATGGGAGCAACTAGGACGAGCATCATCGACTCTCTGTTCATCTTGTTCACCACTTTCCTGGAGAGGAGTTGGTGGAAAAGCGTACGCAAACATCCCTGACCAGTTCATCCACAGGGCGTTCCCCTGGGAGTCTGGTTGGGTGAACCTGGATGCAAATCCTGGGCATTGTCTGTTTTCGCTTGTGGCGAATAAGTCTATAGTGGGAAAACTCCACTGAGAGAAGATATCTTCTACGACCTCTCTGTGTAGAACCCATTTGTGTTCCTCTGGGAGGGAGTCTCTGCTCAGAGCATCCGCTAGGGAATTGAGCTCCCCTGGAACATGTTGTGATGACAGGAAGATGTTCCGTCTGAGTGCCCATATCCAGATTTTCTGGGCAAGCTTGGACAGATTTGGCGAGAGAGTCCCTCCTTGCTTGTTCAGGTAGAACCTGGCTGTTGTGCTGTCCGTTCGAATTTGCACTGACAGGTTTAGTAGGTGGGGCTCGAACGCCTGAAGCGCTCTGAATACTGCCAGAAGCTCTAGCAGGTTGATGTGGTTCTTGGCCACTGAGTGAGACCAGAGACCCTGAGCTGTGTGGTGGAGATGGTGAGCTCCCCACCCCGTCAGACATGCATCTGTAGTGACTACTGCCCGTACTTCGGGATCGTAAAAGGGTTTCCCCTGTGCGAGATTCTCTCTTGTCCACCAGTGAAGGCTTTGTACCAGTGTTGGCGAAACAACCACTAGATCGTCCCATTGACCACTTGCCTGAGACCACTGTTTCGCCAACCATTCCTGCATGGGACGCATGCACAGGCGCGCGTGGGGGACCAGGTAAATACATGACGCCATCATGCCCAGTAAACGCATTGCTTTGCGTACCGTTATTTGTTGACCGGACTGATAATGCGGAATTTGCAGTAGTATATTCCGAATTCTTTCTTCTGAAGGAAAGGTCAACCCCTCTTGAGTATCTAAGATTGCTCCTAGGAATTGTTTGGAGGTGCTTGGCACCAGGCTTGACTTTTTCTCGTTGATTGAGAAGCCTAACTCGTGGAGGAGGTCGATAGTCCTTTGAATGTTTATCCTGCAAATTCCTGGGGTTTCCCCCGTTATGAGCCAGTCGTCCAGATAAGGGTACACTGGGATTGCCTCCCTGCGTAGGTGTGCAGCCGCCACTGCCAGTAACTTGGTGAATACCCTTGGTGCCGAAGCTATCCCGAAGGGCACTACCTTGAATTGGTAGTGTCGACTGTACACCTTGAAGCGCAAATACTTTCTGTGCGCTGGGAACATGGAAATATGAAAATAGGCATCTTTCATATCCAAGGTTGCCATGTAATCCCCCTTTTTTTAGGAGGGGGATTACCTCTTGTAGCGTGGTCATACGAAATTTTTGGGGCTTGACATACTTGTTGGCAGGCCATAAGTCCAATATTGGGCGCATTGTCAAATCTTTCTTTGGCACAAGGAAGTAAGTTGAATAAATACCCTTGTTTACCTGGTGTCCCGGGACGAGTTCTATCGAGTCCTTTTCTAGCAGAATGGCGATCTCCTCGAGGAGAATCTTCTGATGTTCTAAAGAGTGTACTCTTTGTCATGGAGGATGGTTCCTAGGACGCTGCAGTAGTTCTATACAATATCCTGTGGATACTGTTGACAGCACCTATCTGTCTGATGTGATCCCTTCCCAAGCCTGGGTGAAGTTGGAAATGCGTCCCCCTACTGGGGTTGCGTGAGAAGGGACCCTGAACTGAGCGTCACTGTTTTGGTGGAGGCGTGCCGCCTCCCTTGTTGGGGCTGCCTCTGCCTTTACCACAACCTCTCCTATTACCCCTGCCGTAACCCTGGGTAGACTGTTGGTTGTTCCACTGTGTACCCTGCCCCTGGGAATAGGTAGATCCTCTCTGGGATTTTTGGCTGCGTGGGCGACGAAAATTACTCTTCCCTCTCTGTTTAGGGGGTTTGTTGGTTAACTGGCCAAGGGACTTGAGTGTTTCGTATTCGTCCTTGGCATTCTTCAGTGCGGGTTCAACCGCCTTACTAAACAGATCAGTTTCCACCGGTTTGTCCAAAAATGATGCCTGGGTTTCTGCCTTAAAACCAGACTGCCGTAACCATGCATGTCTTTTGATAACAGTGCCTTCCGCTATCAATCTGCCTGCGTTGTCTGCGGCGTCGAAGGTTGCTTTCAAAATGCAACCAGACACGGCTCTACCCTCTGCGGAAATCCGAGTTAATTGGCCCTTTAAAGGTTCAGGAGCAGAGGCTATGAGTGCCGCAACTTCTTCCCACTGATGGCAGTTGTAGCTGGCCAACAGGGTGGTGGAGTTTGCAATCCTTGCTTGATAGGCGGCTGTTGAGGCTACTTTTCTGCCGAAACCGTATAGTTTTTTGCTCTCCTTGTCGGGAGGAGCTTCGGACAATGACAAGGGTGTTCCAGCCCTTTCACAAGTGTTGGTGACAACGAGGGAGTCTGGCTTCAGATGTCCTCTTATATAGAGAGGGCCAGACTGGGCCGCCCTGAAAAGTTTTTCAACCCTGGGATTGACTGCTCTGGTGAGGTTCGGGTTCACCAGGGACGGATCTATTCTCCGCTGAATGGATTTAAGGATAGGTATGGTCTAGGCAACAGGCCTCCTTTCTCCCACTAACTCTTCTGAGAAGTCCCTTTCCTCCAGGACACCGTGGGTGTCAATGTGGAAATGTTCTGCTGCGCGTGCGAGAACCTCGTTTAGGAGGGGTTGGTTATCGACCGGGGAGTCGGTAACCGGGGCTTCGTTCTCTACCGGGGAATCTACTCTGTATGTTTCTGGGTCCTCCTCTACCTCTTCCTGGTCCTCATCCCCATAGTAGCCCGTCCCGGTTTGCTCTTCTATCATACCAAATTCTTGGTCCTCACAAAAGGAAGCCTCTCCTTGATACAGTGAGTATGGTCTTGCGTAAGGTTGCACCTCGAAGGGTTCTGACCTCATCGGAGTTTCAAACCGGGGCTTCTTACTCGGGGGGATAGGATCGGTAGAGCCTGAGGGTGTCGCCTCCTGTGGATCATACGAGAGGAAATGTTCTGGATTTTTATCATAAAAATCTGCCAAAGAAGACATTCTTGACATGACTATGTCTTCACTGGACCATTTTTTGGAACTGGGGATGACCCCCTCAGCAAGTCTATGGGATTTTTCTTGAGTAGCTTTGCTGGTTTTAGACATATCAGCAGACCTGGTTTTGTCTGTCTGTTTAGGGGGAGAGGTGTGTTTCACAGGTGTGGAAGAGTGCAAAGGTTGTTTCTTTTGCTGTTTTCCCCCCTCCCCATGAGTGGAAAAATGTTTTCCCTGTCCTTTAGTGGCTCCAGAGGTTTTCAACGCCTGGCGTCGAGGATCGGGGGTGGTGTCCCTATCCTTCGAGCGTGGGGCCTCGCTGGTTTTAACTGCAGGCTCCGACTCCTGGAGCACGGCCTGGGGGTGGAAGTCGTCTTCGTCTCCCGACGATCGAACTTCTGTTAGCCTAGGGATCGATGCACTCTTGGCAAGAGTGGATGATTGCCTGGAGTCATGCGGCGATCTTGATCGAGAGCGCCCAGAGGACACCGAATCGGACCGTTGTGTTTGTGCCTCTTTCCGAGAACTCGACGTCGTCGAGTCTCGGTTGGACTTAGTGTGTTTAGTGTGTGTAGTATGTGAAGTGCTTGTGTCGCCGGGGGTCTTCCCCATAGCCGCCCTGCCGGACGACATTCCGAGGTCAGGGACCTGCGCTCGGCTGTCTTTCGACGCCGTAATGCCCTCGCCGTCCGAAAGTACGGCGTCGCTGCCGTCGCTGAAGGTGCCCTCCGCTGCCCTGGCCGCCTGCCTGGCGTGGTGGGCCCAACGCTTCGTTGAACGGTCCTTAAGTGTCTTGGGTTTAAACCTACTACACGCTCTGCAGTTCGCTTCGGGGTGGTCCCTCGGCAAGCAGAGATTACACGTGGCGTGCCTGTCGACCCAAGGGTATTTGCGATTGCACTTCGGGCAGAATTGAAAAGGGGTACCCTCCATAAGCACCTTGAGGCAGCGGGCTGTTAAGTGTAGGAAATGTATAAGGTGTACATATATACCAAGAGTGTAGAGTATGTACCACCCCCCCACTCTCCCTACTTGCAGGGCCGAGGCCAGAGGCCTTCCAAGGCCCGGGCCGAGGCCAGCGGCCTTCCGAGGCCCAAATATGTCGTGCAGCAGCCGACGGTCGATTTCTTCTCCAGCCGGCGTCGAGTGTCGAAGTTCGACGTTGGGGTGGGGAAGGATGTCAATAGATTATAATTTTAAATTTTTAGCAAAAGTATGGCTAAGGCCAGGGGACTCAGCAAAATGCTTCCGACCAGTATGGCGGAAAAAAACAATCTGAGGATCCTAGACGCGTGAGGGATCTCGGGTACAGTTGACGTCACACTAGGGATAGTATTACTGGCACGCCCTGTGTCGACGCCCATTTTTGAGTTTCGAAAAACAAACTAATACTCCGCAGCTTCCACTAGATGTCGGCCTATGCACAGCATGTGATCTAAGCAGATTCCAAAAGCCTCAGAAATATATATATTATATAGGATATTACACAGTACAGAGACACAACCTGCAAAGAAAGGGGTCACAAAGTGTGAATATTTTATAGGCAGTCCTTCACAATTCAAACACTAGCGAAGAGGCAGTCCAGTCCCTAAGTTAAGTGGAGCCTTGAGCTCAAAAGTACATTTGGTGCTGATGATACACACGGTCGTGTGGTTAAGTTAAAAAACGGTGTCTCTTCAAGGGGCTGTAGCGACTCATGAAGGTGGGAGATGCAGTGAAGAATAAGTATGCACTAATCGAGGAGGGTCTCCCCAAGAGGGCAGGAGAGGACCCAAGGGTTGGGAAGAGGTCGGTAGCACAGGCTACCTTGATGACGACGAGTGGCCCTCAGGGGACACTTGTGTGTAAAAGTCCGAGGATGTGCCAGGGGCCGCCCATAAGGGTTCCAAGTACTTACCGCCCCTCGGCACACTCCGGACCAAACTTCGGCAGACGAGTCCACTTCGGTCGCAGGCTCAAATCCTGCAGTCGCGCTGCTCTGCGGCTTTCAGGGGCTGCAATCGGGAACGATTCCATGGGCGGGACGGTGGCGGTTTCTCCGCTCCTGGTGAAGGGATCAGGCCAGTTCCACTGCAGCAAGTCTGAGGGCACAGCAGCAAGGCACCCATGAAGTTAGTCACCGCAGCTGGGCGACGCACTGACCACGTATACTCTTGTCCAACCCTAGGAATGCTATGTGTACGAAACAGTCTCCAAGGGATTAAGTTGGAACGGCGGCGGTTCCAAGGCAAAGGTCCCGTATGAGCTGGTCAGTTCACTGGGCGGTCCAGGAACACTTCTGAAAAGTCTTGCTTACAGGTTAAGCAGGAGGTGCCGAGAATAGCTGGTCCCACTATTCCTGTGGGACGAAGGGCCCTTGCAGGCCTTCTAGTTCGATCAGAAACAGAGGGTCTGACGGGACATCGGGCTCAGGGCGCCAAACCTTCCAGCGGTTCCACAGATCTGCTTCTTCAGTTTAGGATACTTGGCTCCTTTACTAAATTCGGTGTGAACTTAGAAGATCGACCTGGAATGGGTGTAAGATGCCTTCCCTTATCCAAAATCTCCTTCGCACCAAAACAAAGAGAAACCAATAGGAGATCAACTCACATACAGCCATCCAAGATGTGGACCAATCACGGACCACAGTGGTCTCAGCACACCAGACATCCTGGCACCCAGGATGTGTATTGTAACTAGACAGCTCGCGAGCGAGCGAACACACGCGAGCGAACACGCACGCGAACACGCGAACACGCACGCGAACACACACACACACACACACACACACACACACACACACACACACACACACACACACACACACACACCTCGACCTGGGGAAGGCAAAGGGACAAGATGGCCAAAGGACCTTGTGGCATGACCCTTTTAGGCACTGGCCACTGATCTGGGCATGATGCAGTAAATGCGCTTAGGGCCAAAGAAAAGAGTTGAAAATACATAAAAAGTAACAGCTACCACCAGCTCTGTCCAAGGAACACTTGTACATTCATCACAAATCCTATGTGTGTATCAAGGTCCTTAAAAATGCAAAAAGGGACCCCAGCACACTGTACTGGAAGGTTCTCTGCACTGATAAAATGTTACTATGAAACCGCAACTAAGTGAAAGACTAAGGGAAGCAAAGTCTCCCAGTACTAACAGTCTTAAGGGCATGCCAGTTTCCCCTTAACAAAATGAGCAAAAGCTCAGCAGAGTACAGAAGCAAGCTGGGATCCACTAGCAAAGGTCAGGCTAGGCTGGTCAGACAACTGCAAAAAGTTGGGAGGGGAAGGTGGGGTTCACAACTGGAGGGAAAATTATCCATACATGGAAATCTTTCCAAACAGTGCTCAACCCATCAGCTGATCCCATACTCATTCTGTTATCACCCTGTTGCTTTATACCAGCTACCCTGAAAGTGAAATGCAGCAAAGACAATATTCCACCTAGTTTGTCCAGTTCTCCGACTGCTATACCATTCACTCTGCTTAGTTCTTACTTTCTTTCGTCTTGCATAATGAATAACAAAGCTAGCTCGATGTTTATGCAAAGTAGTGTTTAATAGTTCAATCTAGTCTGTACATATACAGATCTACTGCAATACCAAGCATTGTAGCTACCCTCCAGAGCTCACTTTGCTCTATGATTATGATTGCATTATAAATTAGCACCTGCAGGAGAGAGATGGGCGAACAGTTTTCAGAGCTTTTTTCATCATATCCATTTATGTGCATCCATTCATGCAACTAACCTTTTACATTTTATAAACATTCATCCAGGGCTCGCAAAGTCTACTCACCCACTTGCATAGTCTAGTAGATTTCCTGAAGGGCAAGTACCATTTGCAGGGGATAGTTCGAACTTTCATGTAAAATTTACCTTGCAGTAAATGTCAAATAAAGGTTTCCCTGTACATGGCTGGCCTCTGGGTGTCAGTCTCCCAAACAAAGTGGGTTAGTGGTGACATGCACCATTTTACAGAAGGAATGTTTACATATTTTTTGTCATCCGTTAAATTACTCGTCCTGCAGGCCTAACGGAATATTAAAGTATTTGCAAGGCCTGACTCCTCTGACTAACGTCTAACTTCAGTGGTATTAATGCTCATTTTACCTCTTGGGTACAAATAACTTCTGGTGAGATTAAACATATTAGTATAGCATTGCTAATCAGATAGGTTTGTTAGCTAATCAAGAACCTTTTAATTAGTAAACTCTGCTAATCAATGTTTGAAAACGAATGTATGCCTTGAAGGGATACTTTCATTTCCCTGACCCATTCCGGGTTTTATAGTTGGGAGAGAAGGGTATTGTGGGAGATGGCCATCTAAGGTTGTTTTGCCTGTACAATTGCGGTGTTCGTGCCCCAGTTTCCCCAATGTCTTCCCTGGCTTAAGTAACATGAATGGGTATGTTGGCTGGTTTACCCTTCCCCTTGTCCCTAATTCAGCTTCCTGTATCTGGTCCAGGTTCTGTTTTGGTTGTCGAGGGGAATTATGGGAAATGTATTTTTCTAACTGACTTAGCTAGCTACCCAGCTCCCTCAGTCACCAGGCTCATGGTCACAAGACCAAGTTCAAGACAGGGAACTTGGTACACAGCTGAAGTCAAGGAAGAAGCATTTCTCAAGTCTATAAATTAGAAAATATCTTGCTCATGCCTCCTATCACCAGTATAATTTTCAGTCTACATGCGTAGATGCACCTGGGGAGGCACCATTTTTTCCCCTCCATGACACTCGGGAAAATCCATTTGATTTGCTGGTAGATGACAAAACATGTTTTTTGCACCAACTATGGGTGAGGTTTTACAAACATGCATAATTGGAGCAACAACAAAATCACTTATTCCAATTTCATAAATTCCATCTAGCCCTTCCTACCACCAGTCACGTCAAGCCTGAACAACTATTGTACTCTAGATCTCAAGACAAATAAAGTTCTTTTTCAAACAAAAACAAAATCTTGACCATCCATTCCACAAGATTCACCAAAGAAGTTGGTTTAACTTTCTTTTCGGATGCCTGCCATTTTCATCAATGAGCATTCATTCCTTGTGAATGGCAAAGTTGGGTTCTTGAACCACTGATTAATATCTAGACCCCACATAATCATCACGAAGGCTTAGTCTCCAGACATTTCTGGAGTTTTGCAGGCTTTTCCATCTAAAACATCAGGTGGGCCAGGGATTTTATTTCTGCAGCTTTATAGTTCCAAAGAAGAGAATTTCTCACTTCTCCAAAATGTTCTTTTGATGTATGTTCCTCCCATGAATTCCTCACCTATATATCCCGATCGCAGTACAGTGGTTTGCCAGAAATGTTTACGCCACCAGGGGCGCAGCACGGCTCTGCGTCTGCTCTGTCCAACGCCCCGGATATGACTACATATACCAACACCATCTACCCCAGACAACTCTGGAAGACTGCCCTACCAAACTGGTCATCCCGGCCCATAAGGGGCATCCAAGCAGTAATGCTTAGCAAACATGCTTTTCCATCTAAAACATCAGGTGGGCCAGGGATTTTATTTCTGCAGCTTTATAGTTCCAAAGAAGAGAATTTCTCACTTCTCCAAAATGTTCTTTTGATGTATGTTCCTCCCATGAATTCCTCACCTATATATCCCGATCGCAGTACAGTGGTTTGCCAGAAATGTTTACGCCACCAGGGGCGCAGCACGGCTCTGCGTCTGCTCTGTCCAACGCCCCGGATATGACTACATATACCAACACCATCTACCCCAGACAACTCTGGAAGACTGCCCTACCAAACTGGTCATCCCGGCCCATAAGGGGCATCCAAGCAGTAATGCTTAGCAAACATGCAAAGAAGCCCACGTTGGCGCCTGGCAAACATCCAGGACAGGGACTCCCATCTGCAGGGCAGATGTGGCAGTCACTCCTCTTGTAGAATGAGCTTTGAGATCCTGGGGCACATCCTTCCCAGCCAGATCGTGCATTCTGAAATGCAGAGAATGATCCATCTGCACAGGGTCTGTGGGATCACAGCACTGGCACCAGCGTAACCCACGAAAAGCGGTCAGCTTTCTTAGCCTCTCGTACGAGGGACTTAAGCGTATGGGCCTGTACTGGGTCCAGTCGATCGAATCATTTGTCTGCCTTGGAAGGGTGAGTTGGATTAAAATACACATTAAAATGGATGTTGAGAGACGGAAATCCGAGACCACCTTCGGCACAAAGGAGGATCTCACTCTCAAGGTCACCTTTTCTTTGGAAAAAAACAAAATCGGGATAACACCAGGAGCTCACTCACCAGTCTTGCTGACACAATGAGGAAAATCACCTTAAGGGTGAGCAATCTAATAGAACAGGAATGAAAGGGGCTCAAATGGACAGAGCCCATAAGAAAAAGTAAAAACTAAATTTAAATCCCACACCGGACTACAAACTGGTGGGGAGTAAACTGGTTACACAAACCCCCGCAAAAACTGTATAAGAGGGAGGATTGTGAAAAAAAAAGCCCTGCTCTGGGGACCTTTTGAACAGAAATAGCGGCGATTTAACCCTTCCCAATGGCAATATGCAGGACCGCTTGGGTCAAGGAAAGGAGAAAATCCAACATAAGGATCCAGGTCCCTCTCCCGGCACCAAATGAAATATTTACGCCACCTGCAGGCATACATGGATTTCATGGCAGTCTCCAAGCTGAAACATTGAGGACATTGTCCAACAAGTCGAACTCCTCGTATCTCAGCCTCTCAGTAGCCAGCATGACGGTTCAGGCTACTGAGTTTCAGGTGGAGGACCTGCCCCCTCCGAGATGGAGAGCACATCTATTCTCTTCAGGAGGTGCCAGGGAGTGCAAATGGACATGTCCAGCCACCCAGAATACCACAGTCTCAAGGCCCAGTTCGGAGCCATCAGGATCATGGTTCCCAGTAGACGCCAACTCTTGAAAATCAGCAAACTGACAGATCAACAAGCACACCTAAAGGAGGTTGAAAGTCCACTCGACCGCCAGTGTGTCCCCTCAAAGCTCCCCGGCGAGGACATTGCCTGGAGCAAAATAACTTGCACTTCCTATTGACATTGGGGGAGGGGAAGACAGACAGGGGGGGGGAGACAGAGACGGGGGGTGGGAAGACAGAGACAGGGGGGGTGGGGTGAGAGACAGGGGGGGTGGGGTGAGAGACAGGGGGGATGGGGTGAGAGACAGGGGGGGATGGGGTGAGGGAGCCAGGGGGGGATGGGGTGAGGGAGCCAGGGGGGGGATGGGGTGAGGGAGCCAGGGGGGGATGGGGTGAGGGAGCCAGGGGGGGATGGGGTGAGGGAGCCAGGGGGGGATGGGGTGAGGGAGCCAGGGGGGATGGGGTGAGGGAGCCAGGGGGGATGGGGTGAGGGAGCCAGGGGGGATGGGGTGAGAGAGCCAGGGGGGGATGGGGTGTGAGAGCCAGGGGGGGATGGGGGTGAGAGAGCCAGGGGGGGATGGGGTGAGAGAGCCAGGGGGGGATGGGGTGAGAGAGCCAGGGGGGGATGGGGTGAGAGAGCCAGGGGGGGTGGGGTGAGAGAGCCAGGGGGGGATGGGGTGAGAGAGCCAGGGGGGGATGGGGTGAGAGAGCCAGGGGGGGTGGGGTGAGAGAGCCAGGGGGGGATGGGGTGAGAGAGCCAGGGGGGGATGGGGTGAGAGAGCCAGGGGGGGATGGGGTGAGAGAGCCAGGGGGGGGTGAGAGAGCCAGGAGGGAGGGTGAGAGAGCCAGGAGGGAGGGTGAGAGAGCCAGGAGGGAGGGTGAGAGAGAGAGGGAGGAGAGGGAGGGAGGATAAGAGAAAGAGGGAGGATGAGAGAGGGAGGAGAGAGGTGGGGTGAGAGAGGGGGGGTTGATTATCTGAGGCCATCTCAAACAGCCAGAATATTAGATAGTACTGGGTACCAATCGCTAATGACAATCTTGGGGATGTTCAGGGACGCCTGGGCTAGGGAGGGAATAACTCAGGGGAGGAGAGAGTTGACAGCCATTAGTAAGGCCCTTTACCGAAACTTCAATAAAAAACCCTGAACCTGGTTTGCAAGTTGGTGGGTTCTTCGGGCCATCTGTGACAGTGGCAACTACTACGGTGGTGATTTGGAGAAATATAAATCTCTCCAACAAAACAAAAAGGTGCGTTTTAGTGAAAAAGCACAAAATGTTTTATTAGTTCCAGCAGCTAGTCAACCTCTAGTTGTATTGCCCTCATAACAGTGTTACGCTCCAGGGCTCTATATAAAGCAGATGACCATCTTTAAATAATTCCGTGCTTTAGACTGGAGGTACACAATTGCAGACAATGAAAGGAAAGTCCCATAATATTGTTACACAACTGCTTAACGGGTAAAACGCATCCCCGGGAAACCGGTATTCCACTTTGATGCATTACACCAATTATCGCTGCTAATCATATTGACAGAAATGAAGAGAACACTGGATACATTCTCAAAACGAAGTTAGTGTCTCCCAACACAGACTTGAACATAATACTAATGCTACATTACACATTTTCCTTTGCTTGAAGTCATCAATTTAATAATCTTCACGTTCGACTTGAGAGTTCTCAAGTGTTTCTACGCATGCGCCTTTGACAGCTTCCACGATTTATCTACACAGACATTGAAGAGAAAAGCCACAGGCTACATAACAATCTGTGATGGCTTTTCTACCTTGGGTAGCTTTACAATTTCCCAAATTATTATGTATAAAAACCCACGATCACAAAGTATGCAGTGAGCAATTCAGAACGTACACATCGGACTTCTGAAATACTTGTGAAAAGCATATTCACTAAATATATCTCCTCCTTTTGCCCAATCCCATCTCAATGTAGGTACTGTGGCACAACTATATTCTTGCACTACATGCCTCTATCTGGCAGTGCAGATGACAATAAGCACAGGATGACACTTCAGGAAAGGAGTATTTGTATTTGGTCTTTATAATGCCCAAACCTAGCAAGGAGGCAACGAAGTGATGTACATAGGGGCAAGTGATTGAATACACATACTATTGGTAATGGGGCCTGCAAGCGCAATGACAATCCATTAGACGACCGGCTGAACTGAAGAACTGTCTAAATAGAAAGGTCTCCAGCCTTTTCCAGAATTTCGATAGAAGTCCTGCTTCTTGGTTTTTTGCTCCTGCCATTTTGTAGTTTCCAATGTTGTGCTAGTATTGCTTCTGAAATTGCACTGACTCCCAGGGAAGACTAGCTTCTTAGATATGAGAGTGATATCTGAAGAAGGGTGACGCGTGCTCTGGGTATTAGTTGTCAAAAAGAAATGTTACTTGAATAATCCAATTTGAATACAATAATCACAGTAGCGAAAAGTAAATTGTGGAACTACAGGTTTAAACCTGAAATGCACAGCCCACACGCGTTTCGATCTCGTGGTCGTTTTCAAGGCTGTAGGTTATCACAAACATGTAATACATAAATATTAGCAAATAGTCGGTGCAAATCAATAGTCCAGTGCAAAAGCACACAGAATTCGGAGTTTGAATAATGCAAGAACGCAATTAATATATGAAACAATAAGAAAAAAGAAAAGTAAAGAACATACCACACATCAGTTCGGGAGTGATGTGTATTGCGGATGACGTACAGCAAAAGCAAAAATAGAACAAACAATGTACAATTTAGAACTGGGTTTTAGCATCAATTTGTTGCGTCGTTGTCGCAATGGATCTTACCATCAACTCTGGCATCACAGCACAATGCAGGAGACATCGTTTTATTTACTCACTATTAAGACAATTAATTCTCTAAGATAACTTGATTATTTTTTCTGGCTGAGATCAAGAAGCATTTATCATAATACACTTTGGTGCATTGCATTAGCATTGGTGAATATACTGACGGTAAACTGGACACACATGGGCATCAGGAAATTATTAGTTTTAATCACCGCAATGTTTGGGTGCAAGTCGGGAGGCGTTTTCCTGAATTTGGAAAACTACGACATAGTCACCAACAAATTGATGGTAAGATCCAATGCTAAATTGAGCATTTGTTTGTTCTATTTTAGTTTTTGCTGTACGTCATACGCAATACCCATCATTCCCGAACTGATGTGTGGCATGTTCGTTTTTTTCTTTTTCTTATTGTTTCATATATTAATTGCTTTCTTGCATTATTCAAACTCCGAATTCTGTGTGCACTTGCAATGGCCTATTGATTTGGACCGACTAGGATTTCATAATGTTTATGTATTCCATGTGTGTGACAACCTACGGCCTTGAAAACGACCACTTTTCGCTACTGCGATTATTGTATTAAAATTGGATTATCCAAGGAACATTTCTTATTGACAACTAATACCGAGAGCACGAGTCACCCTTCAGATATAATTCTCATGTTCACATTTTCCAAACTTTAGATGGGTGGGTGGATTTGAGGAAAGGGTGTTCACTGCTGGGTTCCGGACAGCAAATCTCATTTAGGAGTGGTCGCTAGCGCACAGATCAGATATCAAACCCATAGACGACTTTTTTTCATTGGCTTTTCACATAGGTACGATGGCCAATTGCCTTAAACAAGTCTTAAAAGGGATACAGGCGGTTTTGAACATCAGCAGCCAGTGTAGTTCTGAATGCGAGCGAGATCTACTAAAAACACACTGTGCTGACAATACATACTGCTGCAGTTTGCTTTTACCAATTTGAGTGGAAGCTGGGACACCTGCGAGGAGTACATTTCCCCTTCCCTGTCTAGGTGTGACAGTACCAGCTATTGGACAGTGATCCTAGCTTAGGAGTGGAGGTGGCCAACGGAAGGGCGTGTTTTATTTTGTGCAATAGTTTTAAATTGCTAGACGGTTTTTTTGTGTGTCAATGTGCTGTTTGGATGAAGGTTGTAGTCTATTGCAAACTGTAGCAATTTGCCAACAGTGTGAACCTCTTCAGATTCATGTGGGGATAGCCATGATTTGTGATGGTGCTGGTTTGACAAGGAACTCAAAATCTGTTTGAGGAATTTAGTTTTAGGTAGTTGTTCGTAATCGATGCTTGGATGAGCGTCGGACAACGTTTCAGCACCGACAGGACTTCACGAAGGCTGGCCTTCATGTTTAGTTGTGTATTAGTGCATTTGTTTGTAGTGATGTTGGGGCCCATAGGGATAGTTCCAGACCGCTCCATGCACAGTTTGAATATAACAGGACAGTTGAAAAGTGCCATGTATGGAAAATAAACCAGACTAGAATTCAAGAAACAGATTAATTCTGTTATCTGGGATTTCTGTTTGCAAGCAAAAATCTATCCATATATAGGAGAAAGAGGCCAGACGAAAAAGTGAGAAATTGTACTTCTATAATTAGAATCATTCATAGGCGCTTCTGGGCCTATTCTTTAGTCCCTCTCATTGAGTTTTTTAATCTTAAAGTGACTCCAATGGACCTGTATGGAATATAGCTTATGTCTTTTAAGGATAGGAAAACCCTTGACATCCTGGAGGGTCAAGTCCTAAAAGAAGCTCTAAGCCTACCCAAATACATCGCCATTAGTTTGATCAGACTAGAATTGGGACTCCAATCATGGTGGTCCATATACATCCAAGGGAGCCTGTCAATCTATCTTAAAATAGATCAAAATGGAGACATAGGTATATGCCACTCCTTGAAGCAAGTGATGACCGGTGGTACAAATTATTTCAACAAAAGCTTTAAAGGAGAGGTGTCAGAGCTTTATGTCATTGATGGACAGATTAAATTCCAACTCAGTTGGCTCTAAAAGAGCAACAATGGGATAGAATTTGGGATATCGACAATCTACAGAGATTGAAAAGATTGACGATTCAGGGAACATATATCTCTGCTATGAAGCTAATGCTTTAAGAATATTCTTTTCTACTGTGTTCGGGAAATGGTACATGAAATTTAGATTGAATTGCCTTCCCACACTTTAAATTGTAGGACCTCAATTGAATATTCCGCACCAATTTAGGTCTTGCAGACTTTGCACAGAAAATTGCAATGAGGCACTTTTTCATCTTGTTATTGACTGCACTGGATTGACAAAATACAGAATAAAATATTTTAAATCTCATGTTCACTGAACTTAAAATGTTAATAGTGGATTTTGATGGAATAGACTAATGACGAGCACAGAAATGTCTTTAATTTTAGCGATAGTAAACTTTTTCAAACAAATATTTGAACTAATATCAATTGTCATGACGCAAGGAGATGCTCTTATATGTGAAGTAGTGTAAATCAGTATTAATGTAGTTTATTGCCAATTTAACTCTTGCCCCAACTTAAGGTTTATCGTTATGAATACTTTGTTGCATCTTATTATTCAATATGCGCGTGTTATGTAAACCTTGCTTGTGGTGTTTCTAATTTTAGATATGTTGTATAAATTGTTCTTTTAAGGTCTGTGAAATGTGTAATTCTAATTGAAAATGTTGTGCAAGGTCTTTTTTATGCTATAAAACGTAAGAATAAAAATAACAGGACAGGATGGGCCACTGCTGAACCCTGCACCACCCTGGAGAGAGCAGTAAAAACTATTCATCTGAACCAGTTGGTGTCTGCCTGATAGGTACAAGGTAAACTAGTCAAGTACGGCCCTTCCAAATCCCAGCTGCATGGCCAGAAGTGCAAGTATTGTTGTGGCACTGACTGTCCAATGCCACAGGAGACAAACATTCCGCTTTGTCCATGATGTATATTGTGCATCCTCAGGCAAGTGTACTGTTGCTTTCTCAAGAGCGCACCTGTTTCTTGAAAGTGATTACAATTCAGTTTAGAGGAAGGGACTCGAGTGCCTCTAGGTGGTCAGGAACAAGCCACCAAAAGAGGTACATGGTGAATCCTGCAGGCTCCTGTGGCAGGTCAGAATAAACCCTTCATAAACTAGGTCTTAAGATCCAAAGAAACAATATTCCACAACTCTATAGGTCCAATCGCTCTGCTTGAAAACAAAGTCTAATAGGTTTTTCATCGTCTCCCCTGTAACATAATACTGCAATCCTCTTTCCGGAATCCTATTCTAGCCTGCGCTCTTTCCCTATTCCAAAAGTAAAACATCCTAATAACAAAATTAAGGAAATTAGACTCTTGTCAGGGATGGCTGCTGGCTTGTAAATCCCACCCCCCCACAAACACTGTCTCCTTAGTATAGGACTTTGACCACAGTCCAAGTTTCAACCAACAGGCAGTCCTTGTGCTGGAAGGTTCTACCAGGATTCCAGACCTGGTGTATCACTGTCCATTCCCACTCCAGGGTGCTTTCAGTCCTTCTTACTAACAACCTTGTAATTTGACACTCTCTCTTGGTCCCCATTCTGGGGCTTCTATTTTACTTTCGCCCAACTCCAGATTTCAGTTCTCCTCTGAGCTCCACCTCCCCCCACGCCCCAAAACCGGGATTCGGCTTCTCTTTTCTCCTTCCCCAGCCCCCCCCCCCAGCCACTATGGGGTTCAGTTTTTCCTCTTTCCCTACTCTGGGTTTTTGGGCTCTCCTCTTTACACATTTTGGGATTTCGGGTTCAGTGCTCTCCCCACTCTGAGGTTTGTTTTCTTCCCTTTTCTCACTCGGTCAACCATGTCCCTCGACTGTTGAGGAACTGTGTACCTGCTCTCTGGTGAAAGCTCTCCCCACGATGTCATGAACCGTCGTCTACGTTCTTTCTGGACCTCCTGGTCCCTGACTCGCAGGGGTTTGCATGCAGTTATCCTTCCAACATGGCCGCCCGGAACGGAATGCTCCGGATCAGTCTATGTGTTGCACGCTGCTCATCCTATAAAAGAGACACGTCCCCGCAGCTCTGCGCATCTCAACGCTACCGCTACCTGTAGTCAGACGTGCTTAGCTGGAGTTCGATCGGGGCTCTCGCTTGATTCCTCGTTCCCAGTTCCTTGAATCCCCTCCTGTTCCCTTCCCTCTCCAATCTCCTGGAAAACCTTCCGCGCTCGAGTCACGGTCCTCCGTGCCTCCGAGCGTACCTTAATTACTTCCTGGAATTACCCTGGACTTTGTGAACGCTCCTGGAATCTGAACTGCTACTCTCACGCTGGATGCCGAAGAGCGGCGTTCGGGTCTATACAAATCCCGGACCGTAAAGAAGAAGAAATCCCAGAAGGTCGCAAGTACACAACAAACAGGTGAGAAGGGGAGAGACTTGTGACACACGAGGGCTGCTGAGCTGCTCTTCGGCTGCTGTCAAGCCACTTGCCATGTCGAGAGATTTTGTGAGCTCAAAGAATGCCGGGCACACCTGTCTAAGCGGGAGGATGAAGCTTTCTCCTCCCACAGCTGTCCCAAATCACTCCCCCATCCCCATGTCCTATTAGCACACAGGTGGGAGGTGGGTAGTGAAAACCAGCCAATCCCTTTCGCATAGAATCATGACAGGTTAGTGATGTCATTTACCCTATAAATAAACCAGTTTGCATGAGAACTGGACTTGTTCCACTAATTCCGAGATCCAACCTGCTGACGAAATCTGGCGAGAAACATCCCGGCATAGAGGCCTAAACCTTGCATTGGAGACAGGAACCAGGAGATATAGCAGCTGATTGAAACCCCTTGGAGGATTCAGAGGAGATCCTTGACAGACCCCTTGCTGTCCCAGTGGTGCTGATGTTCCCGGTGCCCAGTTCAAGACCTCTCCTGTAAGTAAAACTACCCCAACGCCATAGATTGTATAGGCCCTATATTTTTCCAGCATTGTTTTAGTTATTGCCCTATTGAAAAATATCCTGGTCGGCTGTGTAGATCCCTAGCATATTTAATCAAAGTCAATCAATTAATTGCCCTATAGTGATCACGGGATGGGTATTGTTGGCATTCCAAACCAACAATCTTTTCGTAGAGTGTTTTCAACCGGTATAGACAAAGATTTGGCCAAAGAATTAACTCCAAAACCCTGTTTCCACGCGAGCGTGCAGGGTGCAAAATGAAATTCCTCATTGATCCCCTTCATTGTAAATCAGAAGCGTGAAGCCTGGTAGTGCCTTTGCATATGCAAGATGCAAATGAAATTGCCCCTTTGTACCCATTGTGCTCCGACCAAAAGCTCAGCCTGTTCTTTGTAGGTGTGGCTAAACAAATTTCCCATTGCTTTTCTTTCCCTTTCCCTGTGATTAAGACCCTAAATCCGATGTTGCCATTGTGTTCTCACTCTCTGCCACTGGCCTTCCATTCAGAGGAGTTAAATCAAATTGATGTTTGGAGGGTGAGGGAGAACACTATTCTGACCCACATAAGCAATCACTATGTGTGTTGAATTGTTCTTTTTCTGAATTGGTGGGTGATTTAAAAAGGAAATTGTGACTGCATATCTGTGTTGGTGCTTTACTGAAGCCATTTTGTTCTTGTGTTGCCACAGCATTGGTGTCTAATGTTAATCTATTTGTGATATTTGGTTGAAATAAATTAATAAATCTATATATTTTGAATACACACCAGCCTGGTTCCTAGTCCATTGTGGCACCGGGTATTTGTTGGGGTTGGGTGCGAGACAGGTTGGAGGCCTTACACCACAGTGAACCAAACAAAAACTAAAAGTGCTTTATTGTGCGGCACATTCAAAACTGGGGAAAGGACCTCCCTGAGCTGGGTGCGACTGCCTAATGAACCACGGCACTGCTTACCCAGTGCCCTAGGGGTTAAATCGTAGCCGGCTCACCTCCCTAGTCCCAAAGGGAGTGTCTCCGCCTCAGAGAGGGGACACTACCTGGATTTGTCACACTCCCCAGTCCAAAACTAGTGTTGTTTCTATAGCCCACCCTTTTGTCCCTGAAACTCCATGGCAGAGTAGAAAGGGCTCACCTTCTGGAAAGTATAATAGAGGTTGAGTGAAAGACAGAAGGCTTGAAAGAGCTGCCACAGTGCTGATCTGCAAACACCACAATACCAGTAAGGAGGTCTAGTTCACTGCAATACAAAAGGCTTCAAACGCTTATCACCTCCCGATCTGGGTGCATTGCACACTCCCGCAGACCAAGACATGTCAGAAACCCAAATCCTTATGGGGTTAAAGAATGCCAAGACTCAGAACCTCATCAACAACATTAACATGAGCTACAAGAGAACTGAATCCAAGATGGCGGACATATGTTTTCTCTCATCGGCTAGCAGTAGAGACCACTAACCAATTATCACCAGCTGCCTAATCTCTAGTCCATATAAGTACTGCATAATTACGCAGCACGCTCACGCAACACTCCGACACAAATGTGCTTGGGCAATTAAACTTCCTGGACTGAATTCCGAGATAAGATGAAAGGTGGGTGGGATTGACTGGTGGTGTGAAAAACAGCGAGGTGCAGCATAGAGCATGGCAGTGCAGCAAGGTGCAAAGTAGAAAAAACAAAGCGGTAGAGCCAACTAGAGAAAGGAGTAGAGGTGGAGCACAGCAAGAAGAACAGAAGTGGAATTTTTGGGTGAAGAGCAGAACAAAGGCTCAAGGAGAGTAAGAGAAGCCTCAGATGCTGGTGTACCCTAAACTCGAGTTGTCTTGTTGGGAAAAATAAAACTACTGCAAACTGTGGTCAAAATGTTTACTGAACTCACTAGGTTTCAACTTTCTGAACCTAGATTGAAATCTTGTTGAAGCCGGTGTTGGTCTATTAAATTATGCAGTTTTGCAAAGTCTCCTGAAACCAGATTTACTTTCTTGAGGAGCAAGACTACCCCTGTTTTTAGGGATGAAGGAAAAGTACTGTGTTAGAAAGACAATGGTGATTTGGAGAAATGATAAGAATACTTGACCCGAGATCAACTTTGGGATGGAGGGGGCTGGCGGGGATGGAGCTCGTCATGTGGTGGCTTTAAAGGATAACCCAATTCTGTACAAGTTTGGTAGTTGAATTATGACCATTCCTGTACCTTCCTTGATGGAATCAGGAGAGCCCTGGCGGGCAACGATGCAGTTAAATATTTGTGCATGGATTTTTTCTGGCAACAGATCTTGGAAGATCCAGTAAGGAGGCGGTAGCAGTACCCAATGGCCTGAAAAAACACTCCAAGAATAGCACAGACAGATGGAAGATTATTAATGCTGCATATCAAAACACTCAAGCTTCGTACCAAATCAGCTCAGTCTAAAGAAATCTGGACTCAACACTTCAAAACAATCATATGCTGCTCCACTGCCCCAAAACTGGACATCATGCTCCAGATGAACAAACTCAGCAAATCTTGGGCCCCGATGGCCTAACTAACTTCATGTTAAAATCTCACCCAGAAGAATGGGCCTAAATTCTTTTTACCATCTTTCTAAGGTCATTAACCAAAGATACATTCCACCGACATGGAGAAAGTCAATTATAGTGCCTATATTTAAAAAGGGCGATTGTGAACAACCATTAAACTACAGTCCGATCATCCCCCAGGACATTCCAGGCAAAGTATTTGCCAAATTACTTTTAAAGGATCTATCATCATGGGTTAAAGAAGCTAGAGTTTTTGATACCCATCAGACAGGCCTAGGTCCAGGAATTTGCATAATTAGCCATGAACTAGGCCTGCTCTCTTTGAGTGCGATATGCGCATAGAAAACGATTAACTTATATAAAGAAATGCATCACTAATAACACCGAAAGCTCTTTGCAATTTATTCTGGCAACATATTTTAACAAAGATGTGGTAAAAAATATAAGACACTGGAAAAAGCATATTACAGATATCATGATAACAGCAGGAATCTCATTAGACCTACTGGCAACAATCCAGAACGGGCAAAGAAAAAGCTGTGGCATTTTGACTGAATTACCACACTACAACAGTGTAAGCAACATCCAGATTTCAAAAGAAATGATTTTCCAGACAAATCATTGAACAGCGTGGGACGATCTCCAATTATGCCAATTTGTCCATCATATAGGTCAATGTACTTAAGCTTTAGGCTTAATATTTGGCCCGTGCGTGAAATCAGGAGGCAGAACTAAGGTAGCTAAATCCTTTAGAATTTGTAGATTTTGTAGACACCTCACAGAAATGGAAACATTAAAACATCTTATTCACTGCCCTGCTTTATTACATAGCAGGAGACACTATTTGGAACGATTATATAAGAATGTCAGCTTTGTCTCCCACGATATGCTATGGAATAGCCGCCTTAAAGGAGAGACAAATGGTGTAATCTTTGCTGCAATTAACTTCCTATGGTCAGTAAGACTAGAGGATGATGAAGCAATCCACCTAGAATATGCCATCTTCCATGCTAAACTACCCAGGACCATTTTAAATCGCAGTGTGAGATATCCCCAAATTATTTGTGCCCTTTTTCTATTTTAACTTGAATCAAATAATGTACATATATTCACATATATTGTATTTCTTTTAAAATTGACGACCTTTTTAACTATGAGAACATTTTTTGTATTACCTATATTTATTCATTGTATGTAATCACTGTTGAAAGGTTGCAAGTCAACCAAAACAATAAAATAAAAAATAAAAAAGTGTTAAAAAAAAAACACTACTTTTGTTTGCAATCTCCATTTATCGACATGTTCGTTGCTGTGCAGCATGCTATTTTTATGAGGAAGTGGTTTAAGCAGGACAGTTGGAGTTTGGGGAGAATGATGGGTGATCGTTTTTGAGACGAAGTTTCTCTGCTCAACAAGTGGCACACTTGGCTGTGAGCGTCTCGAAGTACAAGAGGGAGTCATTTACTTCTGAGCCAGCTTAGAGTCAGCCGCGCAATGGAGGTCGAAATGGACGTGAAAGCAGTAGTATCCTGCAGGATGCCAGGCCGTGTCTTCTTGGGATTGACTGTAAGAAAACTACTGACCCTACACACTATGTGTTGATAGCTGCATTATGGCAAAAAAAATAAAATAAAGAAAAAGCGTGGGACGCTTTCATTAGAACAGAAAGCAGGGCACATAAATTAAAAGAGAAAAAAGGTGTGGCACAAAGATGGGGGTGGGGCATTCCAACCAACTTCAGTTAAAAGAAAAAAAACACTTAAAAAAAATGTTGCCAAAAAGAAACGTAATTGCGATAAAAATAGCATGCACTAAGTATACAGAATTATAAAATAAGAGGGGTCAATGTAAGGAAGCCAAAACACATGGAATGAGTGGATTATTAAAAGGAATGGTGCAGTCAGAAATATTATTGTCCCTATGGTTCGGACATGTGTTTTTAACCATAAGTCGATCGTACAAAAATTTCCTATGCACCTTATCAGAGTTTTTGTCTCTTGAACACAAGCGAAATCAGGCAGTAGGGCGCGGCCATCTTGTGATAATCTTATCACTTGCCGCATCGCCCTGGGTGTACTGCCTATGCAGCACTAAAATCATATCCCCGGCCCCTGAGCCTGACAACACTAGACGCGTACCGCCCATTTCACAACATCAAAGCACATCTTGCGTCAACATTCTCTGCGCTCCAGCTAATGACGTGTAGCCATGGAAATGGCAGGACGCCTCTTTCCTCAATAAGTATAAACACACTGCTTCACAACACACAACAGTAGATTTTCTATTCCATTCCTCTCACTGTATTTTTTTTTAGTATTCTGTGACTCGTTTCTGTGCTCTGGTCAGCTACCTTCGTTGCTTGTAGGCCGTGTTAACAGATACCAGTACCATCGCTATAAATTATTTTCGTTTGTTTACCACACAATGGCAAAAATAATGCCCTACCAGTACGAGCCCGAGTATTCCGACGAGGAATTACTGGAAAGTGAAAGATGCGGAAACGATGGGGCTTCGGACGACAGTTGGGAGGACGAATCAACAAATCAAGAGCCTGGGCCTAGTCTCATGGACGGCGTCTCCACCTGGTATACCTGCAATCGGTGCGCGCTAAGGCCAACCGAGGAGGAGAACTGCTGCTGCCGAGAAAACTCTGGATGCTTGGCCTACATATCGGAAGGCAGCACACGGCCACAATGCATTGCCGAGCTGTCAGACTTCAGGGCAGCCTGCCTCACACGGTCCGTGTTGAGGATTTTGATGGTGCTTATGCATGACATTCGCGCAACAGTTCGCCCTCGTAACCCAAGTAATGAGTAAGTATACTCTGGTTGTGATGTCAGTTAGGCCACTACTATTTCATGGTTTTCTCCTATATTCGCGTAACTTCACTATATCATTGTCATATCAATTTAGTCTTGCAATTCTCTAGTAATAGTCGTATAAAAGTCATTCAATATTGTGCAGTGTCTAGTTAGCATTTATTCTGGCAAAAATGCCATTGGATACTAGAATTGTCATTGACAACTAAGGTTTAATACACTGATCTTGGTCATTTAAAAACAGTTTCTAGCTTTCTCTTTCACAGGTGGTACCGGCTGGTGGCCTATCGTTCTTTTACATGGTGGCTTCATGGGAGGCTTGGACACCGCGTTCGACTAGTAATACCCGCCTGTGACGTTGGTGCCATTAGAGAAATCAGTACAGGAGAAATCAGTATCAGTACAGGGGATTTTTCCCTCGCTGTGCTGCAACCAGACCTTTACAATGTGTAGTAGTTATATATATAGATATTTTTTATCAATGGTTGTTTCAGTTTCTAAGTGAATCAAGTGGGTCTCCGTTCAGCAGTGTTCTGGTGCCTTGTCTGCACGCCCAGGCCCATCCATCTCCCCCTCACCTATCAAAGGCAGTTCGCACCAGTGGATGGGCGCTGCCAAGGGGTGCTGTCGGGGGCGCTAACGGCCAAGGTGCCAAAGACCATGTACACTTCAAAGCTATCTTTCGTGCAGGGGTCATTGTTCACAAGGTTCCTCAGACCCTGCATCTCCAGGCAGGCTCCCTTTGAAAGAGGCCGCCCCCCTGCAATCCACATAATACTATGACATATACACGTCATTCATTCACAAACACACCCCTTTTTGTAATTCTTTATAAATCACTTGATATTTATCATGACATCTTTGAGCACCGCAAGTCAACTCGTGAACGTGCTACCCGAGAAGCCCAGTGACCGATGCTAATCTGCTCTTCATCGTGTTATCTGTGAACTTCTGTGACCACTTCGAATGAACTCGTCAGTGTGCTACCTGTGAACATCTCCCTGTTCTCCTGCCACTAACTACTCTGCTTGCTGAATCTAACTGTTTGTTGGTCTAGGTAAGGGCATGTATCCTAATCATATCTCCTTCATTTGTAAATTTCGATCTATTTCGAAGTAACGTACTCAGTAGTGCTATGTTCATTTGTCTCATTGCTATTGACTTGAGTTTCATCGATATATCAATTTTTATCAGTGTCAATTGGCATCTAATTGCATCTTTCGCGGATTGTGTCTATAATATTAAGCATGTTTCCTTTTCATGCACGATCGTACATTCAAGGGACGAGTAACATGTTCTGATTTTCAACACATCAATGAAAGGTTTGTGAAAGTTATCCTATAATACAGCCGCCCACGCTGCACTGGTTTTGCTGTGGTGCCCAAAAGAAAGCATGCATTGAACAATGTATGGTCTAATTCCTTCTTTCTCACATTTTTATGCAAAATACATTTCGAATAATGTTCACCTTTATTTTGCAGAATTTACAACAATGCCTGCATGTTCTATTTTCGGTTGCCCTTCGAAGACCCATGACAAATCTGAAGGCATTACAATGCATGTATTCCCTAAGAATGTTGATCCAATAAGAGAATGGGTCAGATATTGCGGATATCCACCGGAAGAGCTTGAAAGTAGTGTCAAAAAGTTTTGGAGGACAAGAGGGGTGATCGATCCGCATCTGCAGCCTGCACTTTAGCCCGAATATGTACGACACATCCTTGTAAACAAAGAAGAATCAACTGATAACTTGAAAATTGCTCGAAAACGATATTCCGACTTTATTCGTTCACATGCTGCCACAGGTGAGTCACGCTTCCAAATTTAGCTTTAGAGCTTTAGGCATTGCGGTAGTGTGCAGGTAACCAAATGGATTGATTGGTATTTTAGGTGTAAATGTCACTTATAATACTTTCGATATTTATATGATTGAATAGCTTTTTAAATAATGACCATTTTGCTAAACATGAGTCTTTGTTTTTAGAACCCTCATAGAAAATTGATTTATGGGCACAGATAACTATGCTATATTATGCATTTACATAAGCATAATTTTCTCGCATTCAGTCTCCTTACATGCCACTTTTTAATGTTAGCATTTCTAAATCAAATAATACTTTCCCTTTACAACTCCATGACTATCCACTGAATATGAAGCAAAAAGATTCAACATCCATGTCTTGCCTGGAGTCATCAACCACTTTGAGCGCCTATCAGGTAATTTTACTTAGCTATTCTGTTAGACTTGTTTTATGCATGGAATTTGAGATAATGTGATCATATTTTCGTATTGTGTCATTACTTTACACAATGTTTTTCGTGGTTTGCTATTGATATGTACCTTTGTCCGTGTCCCAATGTGTGTGTACAATTTCCAATATTTTCATCCTTATTAATGCAAGTAATGTGTTTCAGGGAGATGCTGAAGCGTCCACTACAGTTACAACATCCCTCGTAGTAGATCCGGAGCCAGGAGGTATGGGTCTTGACAGTTCCATCGAACAAGATAATCTGATCATATTTACAGATCATGTAATTGTTTTACACAATGTTTAATTCATGGTTTGCTATTGATATGTACCTTTGTCGTATTTCCAAAGTGCGTGTCCAGTTTCCAATATTTTAATCCATACTAATGCAAGTACTGTGGTTCAAGGACATGCTGGAATGTCCTCTACAATTGCATTATCCCTTGTAGTTGTTCCGGAGCCAGACTTGTAGTTGATCCGGAGCCAGAGGTAGGCGTACTAACAGTACCCTCTAATGAAAGAAAGTCGGTCTAATTTTATGTGTAATGCTAATGACTTATTTTAAATGGATACTCTTTTTAGGGATGTATACAAGATCAGTTTATTGAATGGGAGGCACGTGGATCTGAGTCGGTGCACCAGCTTGCTGATGGTGATGTTAGAGTAAAGAAGGTTTCAAAGAAAAGAAAGAAAAATAAGGTTATAAACAGTTTATATTTTTAGCAATTGTTTTGTGCTGAGGCCTTCATTATATGTATTTTTTAATGTAAATTGTACAATACTGTATTGTTGGATTTACACTGAACATCCTTTTCCTGTCTGTCCTGTAGTTGCCCGATGGACTACGGACTATGCAGACACCGACTGCGACACAAATGAGAGATGCTGCTTGCCAAACTGTTTTCACCATGGAGGAACTATTAATTGAGGCGCGGCGTGTTCACACTCGAGATGCATTTGTCCAATGGCTAGAAAATGAATTTAATGTTACCGGCGAATCCACCAAAGTGTTTTTGGACCATTGCTACAATGCGACTGGTCCGCCAGATGAAGATGAAATTGAATGTATAGAAGATAGTTTTACATTACTTGCAGAGCACTTGACACAATCGACACCCGCCAAAAAAATGCCCCCCAAAAAACAGTCGACATTGATGTTTTCTCCTAGCCATGGTCAAGTAACAGATGTTGAAATGACAGAGACTGAAGCATCAACACTATTAACCGACAAACTAGACAAAGATATCAACTATAGTATGTCCAGTTTGGCTGATATGTGCACAACGGTTCAGTCCGAAACAGTGATGCAGGATGACAGTCTAATAAAATAGGCCAAATACACAGTATTCGACAGCAGCTTGATGGAGATTATAAAGATGCTGAAACGTGTGCATTCAGTGAGAGGGGAAGTATGTGAGAAGCCATTGGTGAATGTGACTCTTCTAACACAAGGCAGTAACCTCAAAATACATGCCACCTGTGAAAAGTTACATAAAACAAGTTCATGGTCCGCTCAACCGATGCTGGGGAAACTGCCAGCTGGCAATCTACTGTGTGCAGCAGCTTTACTTTTCAGTGGCTCTAGTTTCACAAAGTTATCCAGTTTCTTTCAGTTTATGGGACTCCATTTCATTTCTAAAACGCAGTACTACAAATACCAGCGTGATTATCTATTCCCTGCCATTAGTGAAACTTGTAACATTGAACAATTGTCTATTCAAAGTACATTCTCTGACAAACGGTTCAGGCTAGCCGGCGATGGACAGTGACGGCCCCAGACTTTCTGCCAAGTACTGCACATACCATTTTCAGGACATGGAAAGTAACAAAATTGTGAGTTCGTTGGTCGTGCAGGTGTCCCAATGTAAATCCTCAGTGGCCACGGAGAAACTTGGTTTTTATAAAATCACTGGAATATCTACAATCGAGGGGAATGCAAATCGATCTCATAGTCACGGACAGACACGTTTCGATAGCCAAGACAATGAGAGAGCAGTTTCCAAATTTAAACATCAATTTGATGTATGACATGTTGCCAAATCAAAGAAATCTTGGCTGCAGGGAAAAAAAAAAGGTTTGGAAAGTATTTCACAGTGGTTCCTGTCTTTCAGCAACCATCTTTGGTGGAGCTCCAAAACATGTGATGGGTCTGTGGAAATTCTACTGGGAAAATGGCGGTCACTAATGCACCACTGTTCCAACGTTCACCACTGGACAGAAAACCAGCATTTCCACCAATGTGAACATGGCCCTTTGTCCACAGAGCAGGCACAGAAGAAGTGGTTGATTCCATCTTCACCTCCACACAAAGCCCTCGAGAAGATTGTGTTTGATAAAACTATCAAGAGATCTGAAGGGACTCACATAATTCTGTCACACAGGAGATTAGGCACATATTGTGGAACACCGCCAAAAGTACAGGCCAAAGAGATTGCATTTCGGCATTGGAGGCATGAAATATAGGACATTACTAGCGGTATTAGCGCATAACGAGAAATTAGGTCGTTAACAATCTAGGACTGCAGGAAACTTAGGGATGCTTCGCTAGATTATGGCCTTTACGAAAAGAAGCAATTAATGGGTGGTCAAACCAGTATATGAGGAAATGGAATCCTATTTTGTGAAAGATCTTATTATTAATGTCGTAGAGATGCATACTCATGGAATTGCGCGCAAATCTGTTCAGAGCACACATACATTGCCACAAAACATTGCCAACGTGCCATGTCCACCCAAAGCAGAGCTCGTTGAACAGTTCAAATCCCGGTACAAATGATTACCATCTGTTTTTATTTTTGCCAAAATGCTTATGAAGTGTCCAAATAAAGTACACAATTTTTCTTTTGAAATCTATCCTCTTAGTCCGTTTAAAAAAAAAAAAAAAAACAATTATTACGATTGACATACAATCTAACACTGCTTTCACATTTCAGTTTAGTCGAGCTACTTTGGGACCTTCATTTTTCGTGTAAGTGCCCGATGGATAACAGTGTGTAAGAATCTTTGAGTTTTGGCAGTTGCCTTGCCATACAGTTCCTCAAACAGCTGAATATCTGCTCGTCACACAAAAGGGATTAGACCTAGGCTACATAACATACTAGGCACGCAAGACGTACTGACTGTGAAAACATGCCATGGGGTAGGAGGCCGTGAGATAAGCAGAGGTGGGCCTATTACTAGACACACTTTGACTCAGTTTTTGTGTTACATCGACTATAATTTTGGAGTATGGGGCATTCTGTCATAGGCAAGTTCCCCCTATCCCCGCAGCAGCACCACAAACAGCGAGCACTGACAGCCCCCAATTGTTTCCTCCAGGGCCCGTGCTTCAAAATTTAGGTTCTCATGGATGCGTTGACACGGGATGTTGCAAAGTAAGAATGTATGTTCATTGTGAGTGAAGGTCATCTGCTTTGAATGTTTGCTTGGGAGCTGGGGAGGCCCATGCGTCGCACACACAGTATAAGGTTCTATTGTTTTTTGACCTTGAGGGACAGGGACCATTCTGAAAGAGATTCAATTGAAGAAGGGTTGTAATAACATAAGATAGGATAAGGTTGTCCATTCCGAAACTGGACCTAGTTACATGTAAGTTCAGTTTATGAAAAATCGTTGACACAAACAAAGTCTGCATTACGATCTGCATTACGCCAAGAGAATAGAGATGCCGAATATAATGCAAGTTTCTCTTTATACCAGAACTAGTCGAAATACGAATAGCTGACCGTTATTGCTGGGTTACATTGTACTTGTTCGTTCTGTGTGGCATATTGCAATGAAGTGCTAGTACAACCTTTGTGTGCTGGTCTTTCTACTGGGCACTTGGGCAGTCCAGCATCGACACACATGTAGACCACCACTGGTTTCCCCCCTGGTTCTACGCTAATAAATCATTACATTGTGTGTGCACCTCGAATTGTTGCCTCAGTTTAATCATTACGTTTAGAGCTCAACATATTCCATTGCACTATCCTCAGAAGCAAAGAGCGGAGTAATTTGATATTCCACGTTGTATTCTCTCGGTTCAGATTGTGTCACCTCTGCGCTAATAAAGAAAATGATTAATTGTAATAAAGATCGGCTACTGAGACATTTCTATTTTTATGTTCTGCAAACAGGTACATTGTGCCATTCAGCGATTGTCATCTATTCCAGACCCCAACCAATGGATTCTTCAACCGCCAGCTGCAGCTACATGTCAATCACTGGATTTATTTGACTATTCTTTGGGACGATCGACAAGGGCCAATATGCCCTTACGCTCTACCAGCGATTAGGAGCAACATAACCTTTACGGTGGTCTAGTGCCAAGTTGATGCACCAGCCTTGCAATTCACTGTGTGACCAAAGTGCTTCATTTACCCAAAACGAACACCCTGTGTACCAAAAAGGAACAGCGCGTGACTCACGATAAACATTTGCGGATCAAGAGCAAAGAAAAAAAGTTACATTTCGATTGAATATTTCAGACACCGAATGTTATCGAAACATTTAATGTGAAATAAATGTACTTTACCAATTGTACAGTCTTGTGGTTTCCTTTTAAAATAGTTTTATATTCCTAATTGTGACGCACTGTGCTGTGAGACAAGGTGTGTTGTTTTCCTGGTTCTGCGTCAATTCGCGTAGGTGACGACTGGGCGCGTTTGGCTATGCTGCCCAGTAACGTCACAGAGAGAGGCGGAGAATATCAATGATTTGGTGATGTCAGGCTCAGGGGCGGGGGATATGATTTAGTGTCGCAAAGGCAGGTCACCCAGGGCGATGCAGCAAGTGAGAAGATTATCACAAGATGGCCGCACCCTGCTGCTTGATTTTGCTCGTGTTCAAAAGACGAAAACTCTGGTAAGGTGCATAGGACATATTTGTACAATCGATCAACGTATGGTTAAAAACACATAGCCAAACCATAGGGACAATAATATTTCTGACCGCACCATTCCTTTAAGTACAAGAAACCGATACAGGAGGAAAGTGCCATTTACAAGAAGCCAAACATTACAAATAGTGGGGAGAACACACTGAAAACAGTGCAACTTAATGTGTGGACTGGAAAGACAGATTCAATACAGTTGGGGACTGGGCTGGGTCAAGTGGTGCTGGGGACTAGTCAACCTGGGGAAGGAGGCTTAGCAGGGTGTTTGTCAGAGCCAGTCCCAGTGATGGTGTTGGAAGTCTCTGTTCCCACCCTTATGTGCCTGATGCAAGTAACATATGCCACTTTCAATCATCTCATACCTGCTGTACAACACGCGGGACAGTGTTATCACTGGTCTATTACAGAACTCCAAAGACCAGAAATCCTTGCGGCAGGGACAGGAATTTGCAGCCTGCTAGCAAGAGTTGTGGTGGCAAGCACAGTCAGCAGAACAATGTTCGTTGCTGACCGGCAATCTAATTCGCTGCACACTCTGGAAAAGATGGCCCGGTACAGCGAAGGACAATGGCAAACACTGGCAGGCCTGGTTTGAAAAAGGTTGTTTGGGGCAGAAGAACACGTTACTTACCCCTGGTAACGTGCTTTCCACTGATGTTCCTCCCACGTAGTCCTCATCTTTGATATTCGATATCCAGCTTCATTTGCTTCGGATTTGTTTTGGGCAGAGGGCGCTGTGCGTTGATGCAGTCGACTATGTCCCTCGAGGGCCTCCATCTCGAGGATGTCAAAGTTATATATGGCTCGCGCAGTGCCTGTTGACTTCAGTTCTGATTTTCTTACAGTAGAAACTACCCACACAACTACGGGTTTGACCGCACTAAGCTTTGAAGGAGTGAAAGCTGTAATAGCATGGGAAATTCTACTATGGGGTAGGCTGGGAGGGCAATGAGGAATATGTGGGAGGGACAGCCAGTCGAAAGAACTTTACCAGGAGTAAGTAACTTGTTCTATGAATGGATTGTGTCCTCCCACGTATTCCTCATCTTTGATAGACTCCCAAAGCAGTGTTTGATTTGGTGGAGGGAGTAAGAATTTAGTTATCAATGGTATCCATAAACCGAATGGAGGACAGCTTTTCCAAAGCTTCCATCCTGACCGAGGGAAGACTCAAGGAAGTAATGCTTTGTGAACGTGTGTATAGAAGACCAAGTAGCTGCCTCACAAATGGTTTTATTCGGTACACTTGTAGAGAAGGAGCCAAGTGCCCCCACCCAAAGCTCTGCTCCCTTTTGCCTATATGTTGGGAGCCGGAGTGTGAGACATGTGCAGTACCAGTGAAAATACCTATACCGCAAAGAATCATGAAGATGGGTACCCATTGAGGAAACCATATATGCACTCACGACAATATGATGACCATTTGAATTAAATCCCGGAAGAAGTGTGAAAATGAGCAAGAAAGGAGATTGGTGACATCATGCAAAGCAGAGCTGACGCACCCTGAAAAAAGGGAAGAGGCTGAAGAACAGACATTCTATAGAATCTAAGGAGGAGGTGTTAAAGATTTGCAACATTTCTGGCTCGAGATGAAGATGCTCATGCTACAATGGACTACAATGGAGACCAACCACCACCGATTGTCAGATCGTTGGCGTGGGCTCCCCAACCGATGAGTGAAGCGTCTGCTCACTACTGTCATCTCCAGCCATGGTTGCCAAAAAGGTTCTCCCTTCAGAATATTGTCCTTGCAGGCCCACCACAGGAGATCCTGTGTGACCCTGCTTGGAACCTGAAGTAGGTCGGACATATTACCTGAGAAAAAAAAAAGCCGGGAGATGCTGGGCACTCTGAAATTTGGACACCATCTGTAGAACGTCTTGAGCCTCACCGCGGGTGGTGAGCTCTGTCCCAAGGATGCATCCAGTACAGCCCCGATGAACTGGAGCTTTTGAGAAGGTGTCATATGGAACTTCTTGTAATTGAGGGAGAAGCCCAGTCTGTGAAGAGAGTGGCAGGTGACGTTAAGATGATCCAGGACTTGGTCGGGAGAATGCACCCTGATCAGCCAATCGTCCAGGTAGGGGTAGACGTGAATCCCCCCCGTCTCCTGAGACTCGCTGCTACCACCTTCAGTTTGGTGAAAATCCTTGGGGTGGAGGTCAGCCCGAAAGGCAGGATGCTTACTTTCATGTATTGGCACATGAAAGTAAGCATCCTGAAGGTCACTGACACCATCCAATCCTGGGGTTGGAGAGCCTAAAGGATCTGAGAAAACGAGACCATCTTGAATTAGTCCTTGCCGAGTATCTCAAGTCCAAGATGGGTCTCAGTCCTCCATCCTTCTTGGGTATTAGGAAATAATGAGTGTACCATCCCTTGTTCCTTTCCGCTACAGGCACCACTTCTATAGCACGTTTCTCTAGCAGGGTGAACATTTCCTGCACAGGGAGCCGATCTGGAAACCTCAAAGAGTGGCACCCCAGTGGATGGTTCTGAGGTCTGTGAATGAAAGGAAGGCAGTAACCTTGGGCTATGGTTTCCAATGCCCAAGCATCCGAAGTAATGTCTCGCCATTCTTTCAGATGCTGAGACAGCCTGCCTCCCACTGGTGGCTTGTGACTCAAGATCTCAGAGGTTTTGAGGTGGCTGATGCAGTGGCTGTTGGTAAGGATGCCCCTGCTTGAGCAGGCTTCGCACCTCTCACTCGTCCACCACAAGGGAATCTTCTTTGGGCTCTTTGACCAGCCATTCCTCTCGCTCTACCAACTGAGTAGTAGTAGCAAAAAGATCTACCCCTCCAAGGCTGTCCACTGGGGCGAAAAGGCTGAGGCTGCATAATAGCGGCACCTAAGGATTTGGTTGCCGTCTTTGAGGTCTGCAACTTAAGGCTTTCGTCAGGCTTGCTGCCAAAAAGGGGAGACCTGTCAAAAGGCATGGAGGAGTCTGGACTGCACATCTGGTGCAAATCCAGACTTCCTCCACCATGCAAATCTGTGCGTTACGGTGCTTGTTGCCATGGCTCTGCTGATGCGGTCACCAGAATCCAGGCTCGATTGAATAGACTCACACATGGCTTCCTTGCCATCTCTAACAGCCAAGAACCCGTCGCTCCCCCCCCTTCGGTAATGTGCTCTTCCGCCATGGAAATACAGTCCCATAGAGTGAATGAGAACTTTGCTAGGGCACATGTGGAGTTGGCTGATTTAAGAGCCAAGCTCCCTGCAGAAAATACTTTTCTTGGCCATCCATCCATCCATCCATCCATCCATCCATCTACTCTCTTATCCCTATCTGGAGGGATAGTTGGATAAGCTGCCTGCTTTGAAGTTGCAGTAGCTGCCTGTACCACAAGACACTCTGAAGTGGGGTGCTTCGACAAGTAGTCAGGGTCACCACTAGATGGCTGGTATTTTTCTGTCAGGTTTTTGTTTACTGCCGGATTAGTCTCTGGTGTCTCCCAATGTTTTCAGCTACCAAAATGGTGAGGCGTCTACCCCACTGGACGTTTGCAAATTGTCATAAAGATCTTCTAGACTCTTCTGAAATAAAGCTCTCAGGCACATTTGGTGCACCAAATTGAAGTAAAATGGTGCATCATTATCCTATGGCTCATTTTCCTCAGAAATTGAGGGGAGCGATTTGAAATCTTTCCTTGGAATATAGGTCTGAGATAGTCAAACTGAAACTGAACTAGACACTCGAGGAGTCGTCAAAATCTTTTTCGGCTTCAATGGCGTGGCTGGCGTCGAAGGCGCAGCTGGCATCGATGGCACGGCCGGCGTCTACTTATGTTTGGACTTGCGGCTTGATTTTTCATCGCGTCGAGGCCTCAATGGCTCTCGATGAGGATCTGGCCTTTGTCCCAGGCTTGAGGGCGCCAAGGCTTTGGCTCAAGCCCTTTCCTTACCGGCTTCTTTGGAAAGCGCGGTAGGAGCATGGCTTGCTGAGGGTTTTTATTTTTGAGATATTTTTAACATTTCAGATCTAAATTCTCCCCATTCGGCAGGTGTGGAATTTTCCGTGGGACAACATACCCTCTCAGAGGAGATGTCTGAGGACGAAGGCGAAGGTGGTGACCTGTGGTGCCCTTTTTCGACTTCCTCAACAATGAGGAGTGGTGGGAGCCACTCCTCAACCTGGATCTTTTCACCTTCTTCCTTCGAGGAGAGTCACCTCTCCGTTCGTCCGAACAAGATTTCTTCGACTAGGTAGTTGATGGGGATTTTAGGGGGCTGTTTTACCTACCACAAATTTCCCCTGGCATTTGGAGCAGGCCGAGGTCTTATGCTCCACCCAGAGAGCCCACAGACAAACTTGATGTGGGTCGGTTAACATCTTAGAATCGCAGACCCGACACTTCTTGAACCCGGTCTTCGGGGTAGTAGGTGTTGAGGAAGACGACATTATCGCGTATTAGAACAAAAAGAAGCGCGCCGTAGTTTCTCGAAGCGTAAGCTTACTCAGAAAAATGGAACTGAAGCCAGCAAGCGTTTTGCGTGTTCCATATATACCTTCGATGACATCATCCTCGAGACGGAGCCCCTCGAGGGACATCGAGTCGAGGCCATCGACACACAGGAGCCTCTGTCAAAAAAAAAAACATTCCAAAGCAGCTGAAGCTGGATATCGAATATCAAAGTTGAGGAACACGTGGGAGGACAGAATCCATTCGAAAGGGCATTTCATGGCTGCAAACATTTGATATCCTACCCCTGGGGAACAGCATGTCAGCTATCGTCCCAGGGAAAGAGGCGAGCCCAAGAGCAAATGGGAGGAGGATAAAAGCAACCAACCAGAAGTGTGGGTTGTTCTAGTGAGTCAAGGGGCAGACAAAGAAGCTAGGCATTGGAAAGATGGTGGAGCAGAGTGTGACAACGGCTAGTAGAGAAAGTGTTTAGCCTGAGGCACTTTTTAGTGAGAGAAAGTGGTACTTGGGTGCACGTGCATGTGCATGTTTGGCGAGTAAGGTGAGTGAGACTTTGAGCATGATTAGGGGAGTACATGAGAGTAAATGAATAAAGTGAGGAGAGTGAAAGAAGGGCAACAGTGAGAGAAGGGCCGTTATTGAAAGTAGAAAATGTGATGAATAGCAGGAATTCTCCCCTTCTTCCCTAGGTTGAGCTCCTCCCCCTACCCCCCCACGAGGCTAGGGAGGTTAGTCTGCTCCACAAAACACTCCCTAGGGGTTGAAGCAAGCGGGACATCAGCAGTAGAGACTCTCCCTGCTGGACAAGGACTTCCCTCCCTGTTAGGAGCACCCTAAAGAACATCGCAACAATAACTCTTTTGGAATACCCGCTAAGATTTATGACACATAGGTGTTATTGTCAGCAAGAAACTGAGTATCCCTTTTAGTTTCTAACACAAACTTGGTTTACTCTCCTGCCAAGTACTGTGTCCAAAGGAATTACTCCGTTTTCTTCACGTTCCCCTCCGACAGCCCTGAGTCGTCTTCATGATAGCTACCCCTATTCTTCCTGGTCTCCATCCTTCCTACTTCTTGTGTCTTATTAAGCTACATCGGATAGGAGGGTAGGGATGGAGAGAGTGAGGCTGAAGGAGAGGTGACGTGTAGTTAGGCGGATACTGCGTTCTCCCACAAAAGTCACTACTGGTCCCACAGGGGTTTCCCCTCCCATGAGGTCCACCCGCTGAGTACCAGCCCCAGAAGAAACTACCAGGTAGCGGCTTTACGTCTCTGCACTCACGGTAAGGGGCTGCCCCTACGGAAGCAGTGGCGACACAGAGAGGAGAAACCAACTGGGCTCAAGATTAGTTTCAATTGCAAAGAAGAATGAAGAAGCATACCCCCTAGGATCCATTTGTCATCGTGAAAAACCTGAAACTACCTGAATACCTTACCTGTATAGTAAGGAGCGCTTCGACAACAAATATATCATATTCTCTTTTGATCCTTCATTAGAACAAAAAAAGCAGGATGGATTAACTCAAAAGGTATCTACAAGTCCTAATTCTGAGAGTACGTCTTCCCAAAATCCCTTAATCTAGGATACAGTTTTAGGATTGCAAGGACCAACATACTTCTGGCTTCCCCTTGCAGCCTCAGGGATCAAGTGCCCAGATGCTTCTTAGCAATCTGCGTTAGATATGCTTGCTTTTTTGCAGTCCCAGCACTAGGGTTGTAGCACTCTGCTCAGGTATTTGTAATCTACCAGCAAGTATTCCCCCCACCCTGTTTAGGATTCTAGCCCAGCACGGACATGCCCACCCTCTAGAAAACGGTTACTCTGCAGGGCTAGTACAAAATACCATGTAATACACCACTACCAGCAAATACCCTATACGCCCTTTTCTTAGGGTTGTCAGGCTGCAATATTGTTACCCATCATTCACAGGTCACCCTCTTGGACCAGTTGTTTAATATCTTATGTGTCTGGTCTCCACCAGTGTCTGAGATATACCGCTAGCAAGCTCTCTGGTTTCCTTTGCTTATGTGGTCTTCCCCCAGCTAGGATTTCCTACCTTGATCAGGTTTATAAGGATCAAGATAGGTACTCCTGCAGGGTATTGCCAGTCCACTAGGCCAGCATACATTTGTCTCGTCTTCTAGCTTCAGTGTCAGCTCCTTCTCACACTATTGAGGCTTTTCTGCCATCCCCAGAACCTGACAACAGAGCGCTTTTTTAAGCTGCTGATGAAGGTTTCTGTTTTTTCCAGTTCCCGTTGTAAATGATTTGTTAACCCTCCCTATTGTAACCCTTTAAGGTGTTTGTGCTTTTCTAATCAAGGCTCCCAGTTGTGACCCTATTTGTAATTCTGATTAAGTGCTGCTGGGCAGTGGCTGAAAACTAAAGGGAGAACCTCCATTTTGAAGTCAGGGAAAGTGGCATTCCAGCTTCATGGCTCTGCACTGCAGGAATAATTCTACCCGGTGTATCCTCTAAGTAGACGGATGTCTGGTACTGTAGAAAGTGGACATGAGCGTCAACATTGGGAGTAGCAGTTGCAGATCTACCAACGCTCCCCCAATTTGATTGATCACACTATGGGCCACTTTTAAACTTAAGAGTGAATTTGTTATGTATTTTAGCCATGATTAGGGTTGAGCGATCTATTAAGCCGTGTATTCATTAGGCATAATGGCATGTACATAGTAAAATGCATTGAAATTAATTCATGCAGTGCGCAAATATCAACAGCTAAGACTACAATGGACTACAAGGCTTCTGGGCTAGGCCAGACGTATGGGAGTGTGATAAATCCGGGGGAGTCATCACCGATTCCCAGTCAATGATCTCCTCCCACATTGCCAGGGGACGGCAGCCACTACCTGATCCTGACCTCCGTAGGGGTGGTGCTATGAGGGATGATCATGTGGGAGATGGGGAAGGTGTTGACCCCATCAGGACAGGCATGGTATTCTTCCATTTCTGGGGAAGAAGGCTACATAAATCCGATGGCCTGTTGTCACTATACAAATGCCTCCTGTTGCAAAAACCCAGAAACCCCTTTTTGAAAATAACTCTAGGCAAAATACCATTCATTACACACACCATCCCTAATGTTTTTTCAAATAAAACCCCAAACCAATAAACAAAGCTAACCATGCAGTCTAGTGGTTATGATGCAGCACGAGTGTGCAGGACATTTAAACAAGTCCCCATGTATGAGACGTTAATGTGGTGAAAGTTGGGACAAGTAGTACCCCAAGCCAATGAAGAAGCAGCACAGTGAAGAAGTACAACTCTGCTATATTAAAAGACGGTGAAGTGAAGAAGTAGACCTCGTGAAAGAAGTGCACCAGGCAGTAAGCATTTGGGGAAAGATACCTGGCAGAGAAGTATACCAGGGGATCTACAATACCCCAGAACGGGATTCCTGGCATGGAAGCATACCAGGCAATCCACTCAAAGCATATGGAAGAGTAAGACATTGTGGCTAGTACCTGGCAGGACAGTACACCAGGGGATATAAAGAACCTAATAAGGATTACTGGCAGGGGAGTATACCAGGAGGTCCACGAAAGTTACAGAAAGACACATACTTACTTTGCAGCACACATGGTAGAAAAGTATACCAGAGACTCTAGGTAAACAGGCACTTGACATAGTTCTTTAATGTTGAGATGTAAATGCCTAGCAAAGGGATATATTCAGAAGCCGTGTGGGCTGGAGGAGGATTTCTAATGGACAAGTGCATTAGGTGATCCACTAAGATACTCAAAGGAGCTATAGAGAATCTTATATGGAACATCTTATTTGAACAAGATACTTTTTGCGAACTCATTGACAGAAAGTACAGGAAGCGCTGAATGTTATGAGACACTTTCTCTGCACAGGAAATTACTTATTCCATCCTTTTTTCTACTTGGATTTTGAAGCATCTGAAATTGCATTTTTGGGTTCAAGAGTCACAAAAGGCTTTTCTTTTTTAGTAGAACTACTATTTTGTACTGAGCTGCATTAAGAGTAACCCTACATATAGCAATCAGCTCGCCATCCATGGATATGTTTGATTCATAATTGGCTGGTGTTTTCATCATGGTCAATTCCAAATGAAACTAAATCTTTAAAGGTCTTTTTATTAATCCTTTGGCTGCTGTTTGCTAAGAGACCATGGTGACTTTTATGGGGGGTTGGAGGGTTCCAATTGGATTTTATATTTTGGGGATTTTTCTTGTACTGTGCAGACCACAAGTCTTCATCCAGGCCCCAGGCCCAGGCTTCAGCACTCTTTCCCTACCCTCGGAAGCCAGCAAGCATGAGGGCCAGTTTTACCAATTTTGAATATCACATTGGGAGGCAGTTTATTTCATGAGGTTGTCTTGTGATAATTATTGAGGTAGTCAGTTACTTTTAAAGTCACTATTATGGCTGACTGGTCTTGAGTAGATGGCTGCATATTCCTTTATAATGTTTTGCATATGGAGTGTGTTGTGTAGTTACACTAATAGTAGCAATGTTTATTACTTATTTCTCATAATAAAAAGAATTGCACTACACAGTGTGAGCATTCATGGAGTGTTCATTATTGGGAATCAAGTCAGATGCATATGTATAAAGTATGGTGCATCTATTTGAAGTACTGTATATTGTCATGCTGTAAATGGTACAGGTTTTGAGAAGGAAGGGGTTAGAAGGTTTCAGCAGTGGGCCAGCCATCAATAAAAATACATGGCATTAGTACATCAGCCCTGTGTGGATGAGCGAATGGCAACCAACTGCAGTGGTTTGTTGCCCACTCTCTTCTGATGCATAGTAACAGGTATATGCTTTTCTACAACTCTATTCCTAACACAGCTCCTACTGTGGGTTCTAAGACACTCCCCTTGGGGTGGAGGAAAGGCTCTGTGAGGTAGAGGTGATAAGAATCACATCAAATTAACCATAGGGTCTAGGAGATGAGCGATACTTAGTACAGTTTTGAGAGTCAATGCAGTATTGCAGACAGAGGGCAGAATCCACTACTCTCCCACAACTATTGTCTAGCTTGGAGACAATGCAGCATGTACCCCTGGAGGAGAGGAGGCTGGATGTCCAGGGACATGTGGATGGTGCGACGACTCAGGAGACTTTGTCCCAGAATCCCTCAACAGAAATAGCATCCCCATGCCTAGACCCAGAAACATGAAGCTAGATTCCACCTTGGTTTATCAGACAGATACTAAATATACCATATACCATATGGGTATTTGTATTGCTACAAAGCATAAACCCCCATTTAAGATTACTGTGGCGAGGAGGCCATGTCTGGGGCAAAAATGGAGTACGGAGTGTTGGACAACATCCTAGTCCCTCTTGTGTTGATGCCCAACTCAGCTATTAAGAGGAAGGAAGGACTTATGAGGTGTTGTTAGGAAGGAGGTTGCAGAGGAAGTCGTGGCTGCCGTGGGGGTGGTACTCTGCTGCCCCCGAGCAATTGGGGCTATAGAATAAGGCGGCGTGGTGGCTGGAAGCGCAACGTGCCTAGTTCGCAAGGCAGGCAAACTATAGGCAATCACGATTGGAATACCAATCACTGTCATGATACCAACTGGAGAGTGAGAAGCAGCGGACAAGAGCAAAGGACGGTAGCAAGCTGGAGAGAAGCCGGGGAAGACTGCTGGGAGGCTGTGAGATGTCCAGAGCAAAGTGTGACCTGAGAAAGCCGAGCGTCAAGGCAAAGAAGGGTCTAGGAGCAAAGGGAGAGACCCTGCAATGGTTGTGGAACAGAACGCGGCATAGAGAAGTCTTCCGTGGAGAGCCGGTGAGTCCTGCAATCAAAGGCTTTTAATCCCATTGCCACAAACACAGTAACTCTCCCACTGTTAAAACACAGAACGCTAAAACAATTTATCAGACGGATCGAGTTGAAAGGCTGGATCGTGAAACCTGTGTGTGTGAAAGTGAAACGGACATTGAGGAAGCCAGCGCAGAAGTAATACAATGTAACCGAAGCAACAAGGATAATGAAGCTCCATGCATTCAAAGGCGAAATTGACAAGCTGTGTGTGCTAAAAGGGAGCAGGAATTAGATTTGCTTGTTCAAATATGAAAACCTTATCGCATGTGGAAACAAATGTAGCAAGAAGATGTTTGGAGCTAGAACAAAGTGATTAAAAGGCACAGTCATACCTTAAAGAGAGACAAATTACCAAAGAAACAGTTGGGGGAGCAAGAAAAACCAATGGTGGCTAAAATACAGTTAGATGGGCAGAAGTGGAAAAGACCTGGGGAGTGTCCACCTGGCATAAGTGGAAAAGACAAGGGAGGGGTAGTGTCCCCCTGGCAAATTGACTTTACTAAAAACAGGCAAAAGAGCCATTGGGCAGCACCAGAGAAGCAGCCCACTATGGTTTGTTTTTTTAAGAATTTTGTGTTATATTAAATGTGAGGGTCAGAGTAGGTTCTTTTGTTTTAAGACAGGACGGTAGTCACTTTATTATTATTTGAACATCCTGACAATGACTGAAGTATCGTTTGCTTTAATGGTTGAGAATCTCCCATTTAGAAATAGGGCAATTAAGGCGTTTTTCCAACCCCTTTATTAATGTAATAAAGCAACATGGAAGCATTAATCCTGTGCCTGCACTCGGTCTCTGGATTCTCACAATTGTCTGGAGAGAGCCCCCATAGGACTCCTTCAGCTAGCTCTCCATGTAGCAGGCAGGCATCCCTGGTCTATAGAGATCGTCTATGGGCAAAAAGTGGAGTAAGCGACAAGGCCATTAACTTGGCCTTGCCAAGGAGAAAAAACCAGAAAACTCTTCTCAGCAGGGGAATGGAGGTATGCAGAGATCCAGCACCAGCTTTTCCCCCTCAGGGGAAGATCTGTTAAGAGGGGCCAGATAACCGTTGTAGGAACGATTCCCATTTATGTGAAGTTTTCCCTCCAGTTGTGCACCCCCCAACTTTTTGCTGAGCACAGCCTTCAGCTGCACTCCACTGGGCTTTTCGCTCACTTTATTATGGGGAAACTGACATGCCCGTAAAGACAGTCAGTACTAGGAGACTTTGTTTCCCTTAGTCCTTGTCAATGTTGCAACTTTTCTGCAACATGTTGCAAGTGCACAATGTACCTTACAGTATAGTCAATGTGCGTCTTCGGGTCATTTCTAAAGTCCCTAGAAACTCTCAAAGGATTGTTTAGGGGAAGTGCAGATGTGCCTTGGATAGGATTGGTGGCAGCTTATCTTTTCATATATTTTTAACGTTTCCTGCCAGGAAAACCGCGTTTGGCACATATAGGTGGCCTGGCTCCAAAATAGCCATGCCACGAGGTTCTTTGTCCTGTCCTTTGGCCATCTTGCCCCTTGACCTTCCCTAGGTCGAGCCGGCCAGGATCAGTTCTCATTTGGGCATACATTCTCCCGCGAAACACCAAGCTTTTGCGGGCTTCTGCATGCCTTGTGTGCCCTCAGAATGTGGGCTGGACTGTCTAGTTGCAATCCACATCCTGGGTGCCAGAGAGTCTGGTGTGCTGTGAATGCCTGGGACCACAGTGAAACAGAAGAATGAACGCCTTGTATGTGTGACCACATTTAACCCAATAAGTAGGGTCTTAAAAAGGATCATAAACAAACATTGGAGTTTAGTCAGTCAGGGGCATTTATGAAGAAACCTATGTTTGCGTTCAAACGCAACCAAAATCTCAGACAGAGACTGGTCCACACAGAGAGCCAGCGAGAGAGCCAACTATCAATGATCAATGGGGTTTACTGCCCAGTGTGGGACACTATAAATGCGGCAAATGTGTTGCGTGCCCTCTTGCCCAAACTAAGCGTGAATTTCATTATGGTCAAAGAATTTGGAAAATGAACTGCCATACAAACTGACAAAAAATGTTATCTACGTTATCAGCTGCCCCTGCCAACTTCTATATGTGGGTAAAACCACACAGGAAGTTAGACAGCGCATATCAGAACATAGGAGCTGTATAAGAAACAGAGTGGCGGATAAACCGCTTGTGGAGCATTTAGTTAAAATGCAGCACAATGATACAGACCTAAGGTGGTTCGTACTCCAACATATGAAGAACAATATGAGAGGGGGCGATATTGGTATAACATTACATCGTACTGAGCAAAAGTGGATTCATACTCTAGATACAGTCCAAAGGGACTGAATATTTCAGTTGAATGGAACAATTTGGTCACAAAAAAATGATCTGTAACATGAGTTGACTGGTCAGAACTAAGATTGATTTAACATTATGGACATGTATTATGTGCCACAACAACCATACCGTATCTATGAGCTACTGTTGTGTTGAGATTGACAGGGTAATTCATAGAATTTCGCAGAAAAGTGTCGCAATCGGCTGGCGCAGAGTGTCCGCGTGCGATTGACTGCGCCAGGCACGTGCGATAAAACCGATTTCCGCGCACAGCGTATTCATGGATTTCATGCTCCCAAACCAGCCGTGGCGCAGAGTATCGCAGCGACCCTGCAGCAGCGCCAGTAACGCCCCCAAGAACGCCCTCGCGCAAGGAAAAGCCAGCAAAATCGCTAAATCATCGCAAAGGGCTGCGCTAACCCTGGACCAGTTTACAGGGCAGCCAAACAAGGAATGCAAAGCGGGTAACGTGCATATCAGGGGTACACGTGAAGTCATACACGCGATTAGCCAGGGTAAGTGTATTACAGGGGTACACGTGAAGTCATACACGCGATTAGCCAGGGTACGTGTATTACAGGGGTACGCGGGAAGTTTAACACGCGATTGGCCAGGGTACGTGTATTACAGGGGTACGCGGGAAGTTTAACACGCGATTGGCCAGGGTACGTGTATTACAGGGGTACGCGGGAAGTTTAACACGCGATTAGCCAGGGTAAGTGTATTACAGGGGTACACGTGAAGTCATACACGCGATTAGCCAGGGTACGTGTATTACAGGGGTACGCGGGAAGTTTAACACGCGATTGGCCAGGGTACGTGTATTACAGGGGTACGCGGGAAGTTTAACACGCGATTAGCCAGTGTAAGTGTATTACAGGGGTACACGTGAAATTATACACGCGATTAGCCAGGGTACGTGTATTACAGGGGTACGCGGGAAGTTTAACACGCGATTGGCCAGGGTACGTGTATTACAGGGGTACGCGGGAAGTTCAACACGCGATTGGCCAGGGTACGTGTATTACAGGGGTACGCGGGAAGTTTCACATGCGATTTGGCCAGGTACGTGTATTACAGGGGTGCGTGGGAATTATCACACGCGATTTGGCCAGGTACGTGTATTACAGGGGTGCGTGGGAATTATCACACGCGATTTGGCTTGGTACGTGTATTACAGGGGTGTGCGGGAATTATCACACGCAATCAGGCTGGGTGGGTCCTCACAGGTGTTCCCTGTACACCCTCCACAGCCCCTGCAGGCAGCCCACAAAACAGGGGACTACCCTGCACACCTGCTCATGTCCCCTGCACCCCCACCCCCCAGCAGTGCAGGGGCACCCTCCACCAGGCCCCCACTCATGTCTCCCACCACCCCCACCCCCCAGCCACCAGGGTCACCCTCCACCAGGCCCCCACTCATGTCTCCCACCACCCCCACCCCCCAGCAGTGCAGGGGCACCCTCCACCAGGCCCCCACTCATGTCTCCCACCACCCCCACCCCCCAGCAGTGCAGGGGCAGCCTCCACCAGGCCCCCACTCATGTCTCCCACCACCCCCACCCCCCAGCAGTGCAGGGGCAGCCTCCACCAGGCCCCCACTCATGTCTCCCACCACCCCCACCCCCCAGCCACCAGGGTCACCCTCCACCAGGCCCCCACTCATGTCTCCCACCACCCCCACCCCCCAGCAGTGCAGGGGCACCCTCCACCAGGCCCCCACTCATGTCTCCCACCACCCCCACCCCCCAGCAGTGCAGGGGCACCCTCCACCAGGCCCCCACTCATGTCTCCCACCACCCCCACCCCCCAGCAGTGCAGGGGCAGCCTCCACCAGGCCCCCACTCATGTCTCCCACCACCCCCACCCCCCAGCAGTGCAGGGGCAGCCTCCACCAGGCCCCCACTCATGTCTCCCACCACCCCCACCCCCCAGCACTGTGGGGCACCTGCCAGCAGGCCCCCACCCATGTCCAACTCATGTCTCCCACCACCCCCACCCCCCAGCACTGTGGGGCACCTGCCAGTAGGCCCCCACCCATGTCCAACTCATGTCTCCCACCACCCCCACCCCCCAGTCACCAGGGTCACCCTCCACCAGGGCCCCACTCATGTCTCCCACCACCCCCACCCCCCAGCACTGTGGGGCACCTGCCAGCAGGCCCCCACCCATGTCCAACTCATGTCTCCCACCACCCCCACCCCCCAGCCACCAGGGTCACCCTCCACCAGGCCCCCACTCATGTCCCCTATCACCCCCACCCCCCCGCCACCAGGGGCACCCTCCACCAGGCCCCCACTCATGTCTCCCACCACCCCCACCCCCCAGCAGTGCAGGGGCACCCTCCACCAGGCCCCCACTCATGTCTCCCACCACCCCCACCCCCCAGCACTGTGGGGCACCTGCCAGCAGGCCCCCACCCATGTCCAACTCATGTCTCCCACCACCCCCACCCCCCAGCACTGTGGGGCACCTGCCAGTAGGCCCCCACCCATGTCCAACTCATGTCACCCACCACCCCCACCCCCCAGCACTGTGGGGCACCTGCCAGTAGGCCCCCACCCATGTCCAACTCATGTCTCCCACCACCCCCACCCCCCAGCCACCAGGGTCACCCTCCACCAGGGCCCCACTCATGTCTCCCACCACCCCCACCCCCCAGCACTGTGGGGCACCTGCCAGTAGGCCCCCACCCATGTCCAACTCATGTCTCCCACCACCCCCACCCCCCAGCACTGTGGGGCACCTGCCAGCAGGCCCCCACCCATGTCCAACTCATGTCTCCCACCACCCCCACCCCCCAGCCACCAGGGTCACCCTCCACCAGGGCCCCACTCATGTCTCCCACCACCCCCACCCCCCAGCAGTGCAGGGGCACCCTCCACCAGGGCCCCACTCATGTCTCCCACCACCCCCACCCCCCAGCAGTGCAGGGGCAGCCTCCACCAGGCCCCCACTCATGTCCCCTATCACCCCCACCCCCCCGCCACCAGGGGCACCCTCCACCAGGCCCCCACTCATGTCTCCCACCACCCCCACCCCCCAGCAGTGCAGGGGCAGCCTCCACCAGGCCCCCACTCATGTCCCCTATCACCCCACCCCCCCGCCACCAGGGTCACCCTCCACCAGGCCCCCACTCATGTCTCCCACCACCCCCACCCCCCAGCAGTGCAGGGGCACCCTCCACCAGGCCCCCACTCATGTCTCCCACCACCCCCACCCCCCAGCCACCAGGGTCACCCTCCACCAGGCCCCCACTCATGTCTCCCACCACCCCCACCCCCCAGCACTGTGGGGCACCTGCCAGCAGGCCCCCACCCATGTCCAACTCATGTCTCCCACCACCCCCACCCCCCAGCCACCAGGGTCACCCTCCACCAGGCCCCCACTCATGTCCCCTATCACCCCCACCCCCCCGCCACCAGGGGCACCCTCCACCAGGCCCCCACTCATGGCTCCCACCACCCCCACCCCCCAGCAGTGCAGGGGCACCCTCCACCAGGCCCCCACTCATGTCTCCCACCACCCCCACCCCCCAGCACTGTGGGGCACCTGCCAGTAGGCCCCCACCCATGTCCAACTCATGTCTCCCACCACCCCCACCCCCCAGCACTGTGGGGCACCTGCCAGCAGGCCCCCACCCATGTCCAACTCATGTCTCCCACCACCCCCACCCCCCAGCCACCAGGGTCACCCTCCACCAGGGCCCCACTCATGTCTCCCACCACCCCCACCCCCCAGCAGTGCAGGGGCACCCTCCACCAGGGCCCCACTCATGTCTCCCACCACCCCCACCCCCCAGCAGTGCAGGGGCACCCTCCACCAGGCCCCCACTCATGTCTCCCACCACCCCCACCCCCCTGCCACCATGTGCAGCCCCCACCAGGTCCTCACAATGTGCGTAATGGTCAGCCTCCACAGCCAAAAAGCCCTACCAAGTAACCCATTCACCCACATGGAAATGGAAATCACATGTTACACCCCCAATGTTCATGAAGCAAATGAACCCATGTCCGTCACACACATATTTTCCAATTGAATGGGAAAACACACAACATGACATGCATGAAACCAATGAGATGAAACCACACAGTGAACAATGTAAAAAAAAATGTATTAGAAAAAAATACGAATGCTAAAGAAAGAAAACTAACTACAATGTAAATGTGAAAAAAGAAGCTGCATGTCCGCATAAAAACACAAAACTAGAAAATCTAATCCAAAAAATTTTGTCCAAAGTGAAATGCCAAAACTCTCCGTGCAACAAAGAACTATGTACAAAAATAAAAAGGGTCCATCATCACAACAGAACTAAGGAAACCTCCTAAAAAACCTACCTAAATATCAACTATATACAAAAAGTGGAGCAGTGTCCGTCGACTCCAAATCATAAGAAAAAACAAAGGAAACCTAAAACTAAAGAACTATATACAAAGGCGGCGGGCAAGTCCAGCGGCTCACTCTGTGGTGTTCCGGGCCAGGGCATCATCGAACTCCTGTTCGATGTCCCGGAGGCGGTCCAGTTCCATGGCCCCGAGGGTCCGCAGGGACGACGCCGTGTCCTCCTCCAACCCCCTGCGGATTGCCTCGAGGCACTCAGCCCGCCTCAGGGCCCTCCGCATGGAGTTCTCCGCCCTGACCATTGTGAGCCGCGCCTCTTCCGCCCGCCGCCGCTCCGCACCTATGGCGTGGCACAACCGCTGCCACACGGAAGACACTCTCTGTCCTGGGTCCTCCTGCCCTCCGGCCGATGCCTGCCCCTCCGATGTCGAAGGCCCCGAGCCTTCATGGCTCCCACCATCTTGCTGCTGCTGCTGCTCTGCCTCTGCCCGTGCACTGCCTCCTGCTGCCTGCACATCCTCCGCCGGCTGGGGTGCAGTTGTTGATGTGGCCACCCCTGCTGGACGTCCGACTCCCGACTGTGGCAGGGATGCCTCCTCCACCAGCCTGGCCGCACTGTCAGAGGCAGCTCCACAGGGCACCCAGGTGACTGATGGGTGGGAAGATGGCACAGAGGACGACTGGCGCGTAGGGGGTCCAGTTGAGGAGGGGGTCGGAACAAGCCCCATCAGACGGAGGAATCCGGTCTGGGTGACCTGTCCCAGCAGGCTGACGTGGTCAACGAGCCATTCGAGATGACGTGCAGTCTCTCCATGAAAAGACTGCAGGTCACCTCGCATGGCCCGTTGACACAACGCCACACCAGCCAGGACAGGCTCAACCCGGACCTGGATAGCCACGTCCGCAGGCAGAGGAAGGCCAGTTGACGTCAGCTCATCCCCTGCCTGAAAACAGGTCTGGACGTAGGCATCCCTGCTGGTGCAAGATGATGCAGGGACAGGATCGGGGACAGGATTGCACACAGGCACCTCCGCGGCCGCCTGTGCTGCCTCCTGTCCCTGGTCCTGGACTGCACCACTAGCACCAGTGGGATCCCCACCTCCAGACCCCGTCTCTGGTGCTTGCGCGGCCCCCTCCTCCACCAAACCCCCCACCAACCTGGATGACTCTGTGCCATCTTCCCCTGTTGGGCCCTGTGGGGTCCCAGCTGCCCCTTCTGCTGCCGAGGAGTCCAACTGCAACCTCCGCCTCTTGGACCTCCCCCCGGCAGCTGCGGCCTGGGACGCGGCACCGGACTCCTCACTCCCCGACGAGATGACAACACGGGAGGGGAGCCGGGCCTTGCGTCTCCGGCTGGCGGTCGGATCCCCGCCGCTGTGCTCCACAGCACCTTCTCCGCCCTCTTCATCAGTTGAAGCTGCAGACAGGGAGAAACAAAACACAGGCATCAGGGCACTGTACAATGGACACATACACGCATGACAGTTGCACATGAGTGGCATTGGCAAACCTCAGACATGTCATCACAATCCCCAACACACATGTCATTGCAACTGGCACACATGAGCCATACCACAGCCATATCGCAACTGCCACCACCATCCCTACACATACAACAGCATCAGCAGCCAAAGGGGAGCCATACATCACATGCAACACAGGAAGTGCAACACACATGTACACACACCACCACACTTGCATGCATGTCTACACCTCTGCCAAGTGTCGCACTGTTCAGACGGGCATCCATGTCACATCTGCCAATCAGGCTTCCACATACCGCTGTCACATGCATCCATGTAGCATCACTGTTGCACCTTTGACAAATACACACACATGCACATGTACACAGTGCTCATACATGCAGCCGAAAACAACATACATGCCTGACATCACGGACATGTCTACTTACATACACATTCATCCAAACATGTGTGCACGCACAACTGCATTTGCCATGCAAGCCCACACACACAAGCACCATCCATGTCTCACACATTACAGCCCTCGCATGTGTCAGCCCCACGGCCCTGTACACCCCCACCCATACTCCACCCCATACAAACAGATGTGCAACCGGCACAATGGGGAATGATCACCACACGCCCTGCTCACAACCAGGATGCATGTACACTCACCGCTCGACTCCAGACGGCTCTGCTTCTCTAGGACCTGGACGTGGAGCGCTGGGGATATGCGTTCCAGGACCCCCATCTGTTCTTCCGACAAGTGGCCCCGGCGCCCCTTGGCATCCGCTGCCTTCAAGAGGCGCCGGGCCTTGTTCAGGGTCCTGGACCTGAAGTCCTCCCAGCGCTTCCTGACATGTTGTAAGTCCCGGACTGCCACCCCCTCCGCGTTGATGGCAGTCACGATGTCTGTCCAGATCCGAGTCCGTCCTTCCTTGTCGGCGCGGGAACTTCCAAAGAGGGCATCATACTGCCCCAGGACTTGCTCCACCAGGACACCAACTTCGGTGGCACTGAAGCTGGTGCCCCTCTGCCTCTCTGGCCGGGGGTTGTCAGTGGTCACAGATGGTGTTAGCCCCGACATGACAACCCCAGAGGCAGGAGTGGGTGGGCAACTGGGTCCTGGGGCTGGGCTGTGGAGCGATGGGATTCCAGTCGGGAGTCTTCTGTTCCAGCAGGGGTGGTCACAGCAACAGCACCCCTGGCTGATGTGCAGGCAGCAAATGGCAGTGCACGTGGGCAGCAGGCAGTCAGGCAGCAGCAGATAGCAGGTGGGAACGTGCTCGGGGCTCTGGGGGGCAGTAATTCGGCCTTCTGGGCAGGAGCGTGGTCTCCCGTGTGCTCACGCGTGGCCAGCTTGGTACGGAGTGAATTGGCACGTGAAAATCCTGCACGTCAGCGTGAAAACCGAGGAAAGGCCCTAAGCGCGTAAGCGCGTCAGCACGCATACGCGATTCCATTGGACCAAAGGCCCTCAGCGCGTAAGCGCGTCTGTGACGTGACCCGCACGGGTGTTTCCCACACTGCACGTGATGACAGAGCACACGTGGAAAGACTGCACGTCAGAGTCTCATCGCGTGTGATTGGTGGAAATGGCCGTACACCGGGATACAGGTGCGCTGACGTGCTTGCGTGTGTAAGTGTCCGCGCACACCTCATATACACGTACATAGGCCAATCGCGTGTACACGCACTTTTGTCCAATTACACGCGATGAGACTCTGACGTGCAGTCTTTCCACGTGTGCTCTGTCATCACGTGCAGTGTGGGAAACACCCGTGCGGGTCACGTCACAGACGCGCTTACGCGCTGAGGGCCTTTGGTCCAATGGAATCGCGTATGCGTGCTGACGCGCTTACGCGCTTAGGGCCTTTCCTCGGTTTTCACGCTGACGTGCAGGATTTTCACGTGCCAATTCACTCCGTACCAAGCTGGCCACGCGTGAGCACACGGGAGACCACGCTCCTGCCCAGAAGGCCGAATTACTGCCCCCCAGAGCCCCGAGCACGCTCCCACCTGCTATCTGCTGCTGCCTGACTGCCTGCTGCCCACGTGCACTGCCATTTGCTGCCTGCACATCAGCCAGGGGTGCTGTTGCTGTGACCACCCCTGCTGGAACAGAAGACTCCCGACTGGAATCCCATCGCTCCACAGCCCAGCCCCAGGACCCAGTTGCCCACCCACTCCTGCCTCTGGGGTTGTCATGTCGGGGCTAACACCATCTGTGACCACTGACAACCCCCGGCCAGAGAGGCAGAGGGGCACCAGCTTCAGTGCCACCGAAGTTGGTGTCCTGGTGGAGCAAGTCCTGGGGCAGTATGATGCCCTCTTTGGAAGTTCCTGCGCCGACAAGGAAGGACGGACTCGGATCTGGACAGACATCGTGACTGCCATCAACGCGGAGGGGGTGGCAGTCCGGGACTTACAACATGTCAGGAAGCGCTGGGAGGACTTCAGGTCCAGGACCCTGAACAAGGCCCGGCGCCTCTTGAAGGCAGCGGATGCCAAGGGGCGCCGGGGCCACTTGTCGGAAGAACAGATGGGGGTCCTGGGACGCATATCCCCAGCGCTCCACGTCCAGGTCCTAGAGAAGCAGAGCCGTCTGGAGTCGAGCGGTGAGTGTACATGCATCCTGGTTGTGAGCAGGGCGTGTGGTGATCATTCCCCATTGTGCCGGTTGCACATCTGTTTGTATGGGGTGGAGTATGGGTGGGGGTGTACAGGGCCGTGGGGCTGACACATGCGAGGGCTGTAATGTGTGAGACATGGATGGTGCTTGTGTGTGTGGGCTTGCATGGCAAATGCAGTTGTGCGTGCACACATGTTTGGATGAATGTGTATGTAAGTAGACATGTCCGTGATGTCAGGCATGTATGTTGTTTTCGGCTGCATGTATGAGCACTGTGTACATGTGCATGTGTGTGTATTTGTCAAAGGTGCAACAGTGATGCTACATGGATGCATGTGACAGCGGTATGTGGAAGCCTGATTGGCAGATGTGACATGGATGCCCGTCTGAACAGTGCGACACTTGGCAGAGGTGTAGACATGCATGCAAGTGTGGTGGTGTGTGTACATGTGTGTTGCACTTCCTGTGTTGCATGTGATGTATGGCTCCCCTTTGGCTGCTGATGCTGTTGTATGTGTAGGGATGGTGGTGGCAGTTGCGATATGGCTGTGGTATGGCTCATGTGTGCCAGTTGCAATGACATGTGTGTTGGGGATTGTGATGACATGTCTGAGGTTTGCCAATGCCACTCATGTGCAACTGTCATGCGTGTATGTGTCCATTGTACAGTGCCCTGATGCCTGTGTTTTGTTTCTCCCTGTCTGCAGCGTCAACTGATGAAGAGGGCGGAGAAGGTGCTGTGGAGCACAGCGGCGGGGATCCGACCGCCAGCCGGAGACGCAAGGCCCGGCTCCCCTCCCGTGTTGTCATCTCGTCGGGGAGTGAGGAGTCCGGTGCCGCGTCCCAGGCCGCAGCTGCCGGGGGGGGGTCCAAGAGGCGGAGGTTGCAGTTGGACTCCTCGGCAGCAGAAGGGGCAGCTGGGACCCCACAGGGCCCAACAGGGGAAGATGGCACAGAGTCATCCAGGTTGGTGGGGGGTTTGGTGGAGGAGGGGGCCGCGCAAGCACCAGAGACGGGGTCTGGAGGTGGGGATCCCACTGGTGCTAGTGGTGCAGTCCAGGACCAGGGACAGGAGGCAGCACAGGCGGCCGCGGAGGTGCCTGTGTGCAATCCTGTCCCCGATCCTGTCCCTGCATCATCTTGCACCAGCAGGGATGCCTACGTCCAGACCCGTTTTCAGGCAGGGGATGAGCTGACGTCAACTGGCCTTCCTCTGCCTGCGGACGTGGCCATCCGGGACCGGGTTGAGCCTGTCCTGGCTGGTGTGGCGTTGCGTCAACGGGCCATGCGAGGTGACCTGCAGTCTTTTCATGGAGAGACTGCACGTCATCTCGAATGGCTCGTTGACCACGTCAGCCTGCTGGGACAGGTCACCCAGACCGGATTCCGCTGTCTGATGGGGCTTGCTCCGACCCCCTCCTCAACTGGACCCCCTACGCGCCAGTCGTCCTCTGTGCCATCTTCCCACCCATCAGTCACCTGGGTGCCCTGTGGAGCTGCCTCTGACAGTGCGGCCAGGCTGGTGGAGGAGGCATCCCTGCCACAGTCGGGAGTCGGACGTCCAGCAGGGGTGGCCACATCAACAGGTGCACCCCAGCCGGCGGAGGATGTGCAGGCAGCAGGAGGCAGTGCACGGGCAGAGGCAGAGCAGCAGCAGCAGCAAGATGGTGGGAGCCATGAAGGCTCGGGGCCTTCGACATCGGAGGGGCAGGCATCGGCCGGAGGGCAGGAGGACCCAGGACAGAGTGTCTTCCGTGTGGCAGCGGTTGTGCCACGCCATAGGTGCGGAGCGGCGGCGGGCGGAAGAGGCGCGGCTCACAATGGTCAGGGCGGAGAACTCCATGCGGAGGGCCCTGAGGCGGGCCGAGTGCCTCGAGGCAATCCGCAGGGGGTTGGAGGTGGACACGGCGTCGTCCCTGCGGACCCTCGGGGCCATGGAACTGGACCGCCTCCGGGACATCGAACAGGAGTTCGATGATGCCCTGGCCCGGAACACCACAGAGTGAGCCGCTGGACTTGCCCGCCGCCTTTGTATATAGTTCTTTAGTTTTAGGTTTCCTTTCGTTCTTATTATTATTTGGAGTCGACGGACACTGCTCCACTTTTTGTATATAGTTGATATTTAGGTAGGTTTTTTAGGAGGTTTCCTTAGTTCAGTTGTGATGATGGACCCTTGTTATTTTTGTACATAGTTCTTTGTTGCATGGAGACTTTTTACATTTCACTTTGGAAATTTTTTTTGATTTGATTTTCTAGTTTTGTGTTTTTATGCGGACATGCAGCTTATTTTTTCACATTTAAATTGTAGTTAGTTTTCTTTCTTTGGCATTTGTATTTTTTTCAATACATTTTTTTTTCCATTGTTCACTGTGTGGTTTCATCTCCTTGGTTTCATGCATGTCATGTTGTGTGTTTTCCCATTCAATTTGAAAATATGTGTGTGACGGACATGGGTTCATTTGCTTCATGTACATTGGGGGTGTAACATGTGATTTCCATTTCCATGTGGGTGAATGGGTTACTTGGTAGGTCTTTTTGGCTGTGGAGGCTGACCATTACGCACATGATTGGGGATTTTGAGGACCTGGTGGGGGCTGCACATGGTGGCAGGGGGGTGGGGGTGCAGGGGGACATGAGTGGGGGCCTGGTGGAGGTTGAGCCTGCACTGCTGGGGGGTGGGGGTGGTGGGAGACATGAGTGGGGGCCTGGTGGAGGGTGACCCTGCACTGCTGGGGTGTGGGGGTGATGGGAGACATGAGTGGGGGCCTGGTGGAGGGTGACCCTGGTGGCTGGGGGGTGGGGGTGATAGGGGACATGAGTGGGGGCCTGGTGGAGGGTGACCCTGGTGGCTGGGGGGTGGGGGTGGTGGTAGACATGAGTGGGGGCCTGGTGGAGGGTGACCCTGCACTGCTGGGGGGTGGGGGTGGTGGGAGACATGAGTGGGGCCCTGGTGGAGGGTGACCCTGGTGGCTGGGGGGTGGGGGTGGTGGGGGACATGAGTTGGACATGGGTGGGGGCCTGCTGGCAGGTGCCCCACAGTGCTGGGGGGTGGGGGTGGTGGGAGACATGAGTGGGGCCCTGGTGGAGGGTGACCCTGCACTGCTGGGGGGTGGGGGTGGTGGGAGACATGAGTGGGGCCCTGGTGGAGGGTGACCCTGGTGGCTGGGGGGTGGGGGTGGTGGGAGACATGAGTTGGACATGGGTGGGGGCCTGCTGGCAGGTGCCCCACAGTGCTGGGGTGTGGGGGTGGTGGGAGACATGAGTTGAACATGGGTGGGGGCCTGCTGGCAGGTGCCCCACAGTGCTGGGGTGTGGGGGTGGTGGGAGACATGAGTTGGACATGGGTGGGGGCCTGCTGGCAGGTGCCCCACAGTGCTGGGGGGTGGGGGTGGTGGGAGACATGAGTGGGGCCCTGGTGGAGGGTGACCCTGGTGGCTGGGGGGTGGGGGTGGTGGGAGACATGAGTTGGACATGGGTGGGGGCCTGCTGGCAGGTGCCCCACAGTGCTGGGGTGTGGGGGTGGTGGGAGACATGAGTTGAACATGGGTGGGGGCCTGCTGGCAGGTGCCCCACAGTGCTGGGGTGTGGGGGTGGTGGGAGACATGAGTTGGACATGGGTGGGGGCCTGCTGGCAGGTGCCCCACAGTGCTGGGGGGTGGGGGTGGTGGGAGACATGAGTGGGGCCCTGGTGGAGGGTGACCCTGGTGGCTGGGGGGTGGGGGTGGTGGGAGACATGAGTTGGACATGGGTGGGGGCCTGCTGGCAGGTGCCCCACAGTGCTGGGGTGTGGGGGTGGTGGGAGACATGAGTTGAACATGGGTGGGGGCCTGCTGGCAGGTGCCCCACAGTGCTGGGGTGTGGGGGTGGTGGGAGACATGAGTTGGACATGGGTGGGGGCCTACTGGCAGGTGCCCCACAGTGCTGGGGGGTGGGGTGGTGGGGGACATGAGTTGGACATGGGTGGGGGCCTGCTGGCAGGTGCCCCACAGTGCTGGGGGGTGGGGGTGGTGGGAGACATGAGTGGGGCCCTGGTGGAGGGTGACCCTGCACTGCTGGGGGGTGGGGGTGGTGGGAGACATGAGTGGGGCCCTGGTGGAGGGTGACCCTGGTGGCTGGGGGGTGGGGGTGGTGGGAGACATGAGTTGGACATGGGTGGGGGCCTGCTGGCAGGTGCCCCACAGTGCTGGGGGGTGGGGGTGGTGGGAGACATGAGTTGAACATGGGTGGGGGCCTGCTGGCAGGTGCCCCACAGTGCTGGGGTGTGGGGGTGGTGGGAGACATGAGTTGGACATGGGTGGGGGCCTGCTGGCAGGTGCCCCACAGTGCTGGGGGGTGGGGGTGGTGGGAGACATGAGTGGGGCCCTGGTGGAGGGTGACCCTGGTGGCTGGGGGGTGGGGGTGGTGGGAGACATGAGTTGGACATGGGTGGGGGACTGCTGGCATGTGCCCCACAGTGCTGGGGGGTGGGGGTGCAAGGGGACATGTGTTGGTGTTCATTAGTTCAAGGAGACATGTGCCTTTGCTGGGGGGCATGCCCATGTTGGGTGGGCTGCCTGCGGGACATGACCAGGGATGCAGGGTAGTCCCCTGTGGTGTGGGCTGCCTGCAGGGGCCGTGGAGGGTGTACAGGGTACACCTGGGAGGACCCACACTGTCAAATCACATGTGGGACTCCCCGGCACCCCTGAAATACACGTACCGTGCAGAAATCGCGTGTTTAACTTCCCGCGCACCCCTGAAATACACGCGCCCAGGCTATTCGCGTGTAAAACTTCCCGCGCACCCCTGAAATACACGCGCCCAGGCTATTCGCGTGTAAAACTTCCCGCGCACCCCTGAAATACACGCGCCCAGGCTATTCGCGTGTGGAACTTCCCGCGCACCCCTGAAATACCCGGGCCCAGGCTATTCGCGTGTGGAACTCCCCGCGCACCCCTGAAATACACGGGCCCAGGCTATTCGCGTGTGGAACTTCCCGCGCACCCCTCAAATTCACGCGCCCAGGCTATTCGCGTGTGGAACTTCCCGCGAACCCCTGAAGTACACGCGCCCAGGCTATTCGCGTGTGGAACTTCCCGCGCACCCCTGAAATACACGCGCCCAGCCTATTCGCGTGTGGAACTTCCCGCGCACCCCTGAAATACACGCGCCCAGGCTATTCGCGTGTGGAACTTCCCGCGAACCCCTGAAATACACGCGCCCAGGCTATTCGCGTGTGGAACTTCCCGCGAACCCCTGAAATACACGCGCCCAGGCTATTCGCGTGTGGAACTTCCCGCGAACCCCTCAAATTCACGCGCCCAGGCTATTCGCGTGTGAAACTTCACGCGAACCCCTGAAATACACGTAGCACGCTCCCCCAGGCCCGATCGCGTGAGGAACTTCACGCGAACCCCTGAAATACACGTAGCACGCTCCCCCAGGCCCGATCGCGTGAGGAACTTCACGCGAACCCCTGTAATACACGTAGCCCGCTCCCCCAGGCCCGATCGCGTGTGGAACTTCACGCGAACCCCTCAAATTCACGCGCCCAGGCTATTCGCGTGTGAAACTTCACGCGAACCCCTGAAATACACGTAGCACGCTCCCCCAGGCCCGATCGCGTGAGGAACTTCACGCGAACCCCTGTAATACACGTAGCCCGCTCCCCCAGGCCCGATCGCGTGTGGAACTTCACGCGAACCCCTGTAATACACGTAGCCCGCTCCCCCAGGCCCGATCGCGTGTGGAACTTCACGCGAACCCCTCAAATTCACGCGCCCAGGCTATTCGCGTGTGAAACTTCACGCGAACCCCTGAAATACACGTAGCACGCTCCCCCAGGCCCGATCGCGTGAGGAACTTCACGCGAACCCCTGTAATACACGTAGCCCGCTCCCCCAGGCCCGATCGCGTGTGGAACTTCACGAGAACCCCTGTAATACACGTAGCCCGCTCCCCCATGCCCGATCGCGTGTGGAACTTCACGCGAACCCCTGAAATACACGTAGCCCGCTCCCCCAGGCCCGATCGCGTGAGGAACTTCACGCGAACCCCTGTAATACACGTAGCCCGCTCCCCCAGGCCCGATCGCGTGAGGAACTTCACGCGAACCCCTGTAACACGTATTTTTTGTCAGCGGGTGTCCGTGTTTGTGGGTACCCCTTTGCACGTCATTTTTCCTGGAGGGCCACAGTATGGGACATTCATCATGGCAGTATATAGGTGCTATTTGTTGGCGCACCTTTTGGCGCACATTTCTTACAGCCGCAGAGACGCTACCGCCTCCTTTCTTGTGGCGGTCGTGTTTGTGCCTGTGCGCTGGTTTGAGCGTGCGCTTTTTTCCCCTATTCTATTCCATGAATACGTGTTGTAGGCGAGCGTGTGGGCGTTCCGCGCACTTGTGCCCTGTACTTCCCCCGTGACGCCCACGTTTTGGCTAGTTGTTCCCCATTCCGAGTGTTACGCCCGTGTTCCGCCTACTTTTATTGCGTGCGCCGCGCTATGTGCGAATTTCGCTGTGGCCTGTGCGATTTTCGCTGTGACCTGGCGCACGCTGTTAGATGGCCTGTGCGCCAACGTGCGCCAACGTGCGCCGCGCACTTTTTTTTCGCACATCCGCTGGTTTTCTCGCGCACGGCCTTCCATGAATCGACGTGCGCTGCTTTTCGTGCGATTTTCGCACGTTCACTGCGATTTTCGCTATTCCACTGCGAATCGCACGTTTTTGCCCACTTGCGCCGCGCTAATTATTCCATGAATCGGCCTCTGAATGTCTATATTTAATAAACATCTCTCCGGCCAAATATGTTTCAATCCAAAAAATGTTTCCATCCGAAAATGCTGGTATTTGATGTATGTTCGTCCAAGATGTGATGACATAATTGTTTGAACTATGCACACAATATGATGCAATATTCGTTGTACGTTAGTCTGAGTCCAAAGATGTGATGACATGATTGTCTGAACCATGTACACAATACTATGCAATTTTATTCACTTTCGAAATAAAGTTTAAATGGGTCCACTGTAACTCTCACCTGATTCTCGCAGAGGCGCCGGTCTTGACTGGGCGACTACCGTATCTTCAAAGGTGATGTGTAGCACCCGGTTGGCTCTTTGGGCTGGGCCTCTGTGCACTGTATGCCTGACTTCAAGAGTAAGATGTCTGCAGACAGAAAATATGGGATTAATGAACTGGGGTTATTGGGGTGTCCCTATCTCTTCCCTTTTTGCTCTCCTGTAGACCCCCAAAGGTTAACGCTCTCACCTTAGGTAAGTGAATGCCGAGCTCTCCATCTGCCTCGGGGCAGGGTGCTGTAACCAGTTTCTTCACTGGATCGGTAGCGCAGGCCTCTTGACTTCAGAGGACTGCTGTCCGTCGTTTACTGCACGAACGGTAAGTTTCGAGTAATTCTATTGTCTTTAAAGTCTTTAGCAATGATGTCTCTTGTTTTGCAGGTTCCGGCGATGGCGGATGACGGGCTGAAGGGAGTTGAAGATGGAGCCCGTATGATGAATAGAAGCGCCTGGAAGCACGTAAGCAAGCGCTTGTTGCCTGCCTCACGATGCGCTCTAACTGTCTTTTATTTTGCAGGTACGAGTTCGGAGCGGCTGCAGGGTGCCGGAATACCCACTGGGGTTGATGTGGAAAGGAGTAATGGCACGTGAGTATTAAAGTTCCCCAATGTCTTTAAACGCACCTTGTTTTGTCTTTCAGATGCAGGATGCAGCGCCCAAGGCCTCCGGAGCGTGCGAAGAGTCGGTAAGCCTTTGTCTTTCAGATGCCGGAATGCCAACCTGTTCTTTCTTGTCTTTATAGGTGTTGCTGAAGACTGGATTCAGGATGGTAAGCCTTTTTCCTTAGGCCCAGGATCCGATGCAGAAGACACGATGAGCGTTCTGCTGCAGAGGATGCAGAATAACGCAAAGCAAGATTCATCCACCGGGTGTGGTTTAAATAGCCTCCTGTAGTGCTTAGTTGTCTCCTTCCACAGCCACGCCTAGGTAAGAAAATAGTTCCTGCTTTGCAGAAGAGTTCCAGTGTTCTGAATCTAGGGAGTGGCTCCTGCCCCACCCAACAGGAAAAGTAGTTCCAAACAGAAGAGGATCAGAGGCTCAGCTGGCAGGCAAGTAAGCAGCATGGTCTGCTGCAGGTACGTCCACCCAAGCATTATGAGCCCGGCGCTTCCAGCGCTGGGACTGGGCACATTTATGAGCCTGGTGCCACTGGCGCCAGGACTGGGTCCAAAAGGTCCCAATTGGGACTGGTTGGCCCTCGGAACCTGGGTTATGGATCTGCTTCCAAGGGAGTTGGGAAAACCCTGACCTTTTGGAAGCAGAGATCATGACAGTACCCCCCCTCAAGGCCCCTCCCAAACCGGGCTTCTCCGGGGGTTTTGGCTTGTCAGGAAATGTTCGGTGAAATCTTTTGATTAGGCGAGGAGCGTGGACATATTCAGCAGGTTCCCAGGATCTCTCTTGGGGACCGTAGCCTTTCCAGTCAATTAGGTAAAATAGTTTAGATTTGGAGATCTTGGAGTCCAGAATGCTTTTGACTTCAAACTTGAGTTCTCCATCAACTAGGATGGGTTTTGGAGATTTAGTTAGTCGGGTTTGAGGTTGCACGGGTTTTAATAGAGAGACGTGGAAGACCGGATGTATCTTCATGTGAGGGGGCAAGTCCAACTTGACCGCTACTGGGTTTACTATGGTAGTGATGGAGTAGGGACCAAGGTATCTTGGGTTGAATGTGCGTGGCCCTTTTAGAGGTAGATATTTGGTGGATAACCAGACTTGGTCCCCTACTTGATATTGAGGGGCTTCCTTCCGATGTTGATCTGCTCCTTTCTTGTATTGTTCTTTAGCCCTTTGAAGGTGAGAAACAGCTTCCTTAAAGGCTTGGGTGATTATAGAATGCAGGTAGTCTACTGCTGGTGTTTCAAGATCTTGGAGGGGATCCAACTCCGAGGTTCGAGGGTGACTGCCGTACAAAAGAAAAAACGGTGTTTTCCCAGTTCCCGAATGGACAGAGTTATTGTAGGCATATTCGGCTATCCAAAGGATGTCTTTCCAAGTTTTTTCAGTTTGTTGCAGCATGCAGCGTAAATACTGTTCCAGAGTTTGATTGGTCCTCTCGGTTTGTCCGTCGGTCTGAGGGTGGTGACTGGTCGATAGTCTCACATCAATTTGAGCCGACCGACAGCAACTTCGCCAAAAATGAGAAATAAATTGACTACCTCGATCCGAAATTAGAACCGAAGGAAAACCGTGTAGTCGGACGATGTTTTCGAGAAATTCTCGGGCCAGAGTTGCTGCTGTTGGCAAGCTTTGAGCGGAATGAAATGCGCCATCTTGGAGAATAAGTCCACGATTACTAGAATCGTATTGTATCCGGAGCATGGAGGTAGATCGGTGATGAAGTCCATAGAAAGCGTATGCCAAGGGCGAGGTGGGATGTCAATAGGGCGTAAGAGGCCTGCTGGTCTTTCCTTTTGACTCTTGTTTTGGGCGCATACTCCACAAGACATTATAAAGTCTCTGATATCTTTTTTCCAAGACGGCCACCAGAAGTAGCGCTTGATCTTTTCTGAGGTCTTGGCCATACCGGGATGACCTTCCATTAAAGAATCGTGATAACAGGAGATTACTTTTTTCTGTAAATCTGTGCTGGGTAGGTATAATCGTTCTTGGAAATACAATAAGTTGTCCTTTACTGCAAAGTCCTTTCCCTGCAGATGCCAATTCTGTATGTCTGCTGGAGTTACAAGTTGCCTGGCTTCATCCTTAACTTCCTCTATGGATTCCGTGGCGATTACACCCAGAATTCTTTGTTCGGGAATGATTGGTACAGGTTTAGGGTTGATCAAGTGTTCTTCCACTCCCATCCGAGAAAGGGCATCAGCTTTACCGTTCTTTGTACCAGGTCGATAGGTAATTATGAAGTCAAATTCGGCAAAGAATAATGCCCAACGGAGTTGTCTAGAGGATTGGGCTTTTGCGGTTTTCAAATATTGCAGGTTTCGGTGATCCGTAATCACAGTAACGGTGTGTCGGGCCCCCAACAGGTAATGTCGCCAAGCCTTAAAGGCAGACTTGATAGCCAGAAGTTCCTTGTCAGTAATCGTGTAATTTATTTCAGGAGGCGAGAATTTGCGGGACCAAAATGCCACGGGATGCAACTGATTGGTTACCGGGTCCTTTTGTGATAGAACTGCCCCCATGGCAAGGCTTGAAGCATCAGTTTCCACGATGTAGGGGAGTTCGGGGCGAGGGTGTTTTAAGATTGGTGCAGAGATAAATTTAGTCTTCAAATCCTGGAAAGCTTGTTCCGCCTCGGTAGACCATTCAAAACGTTTGTTTTTCTTTAACAAGGCAGTGATGGGCTGGACTATTCGCGAGAATTCGGGGATAAACCTGCGGTAAAAGTTAGCGAAGCCTAACATGCTTTGCACACCTTTTACGGAGGATGGTGATGGCCATTTGAGAACTGCATCGACCTTCTTTGAATCCATACGTACTCCGCCAGGTGATAATATGAATCCCAAGAATTCAACTTCAGTCACGTTGAAAACACATTTTTCCAACTTAGCGAAAAGTTTGTGTTGACGCAATCTTTCGAGGACCATTTTCACGTGTTTCCAATGTTCAGATTCCGATGAAGAATAAACGAGGATGTCGTCAATGTAAACAACAACACACACACCTATGAGCTCTCTGAGGACATCGTTCATAAAATATTGAAAGGCGGCCGGGGCATTGCAAAGTCCGAAGGGCATGACCTGATATTCAAATAGCCCATACTTGGTGCGGAAGGCAGTCTTCCATTCATCGCCCTCTTTTACTCGTACCAAGTGGTAAGCTCCTCTAAGATCCAGCTTTGTATATATGCATGCTTTTCTGACTTGGTCCAGGAGTTCAGGGATCAAAGGTAACGGATATCTATTCTTAACGGTGATCTGGTTCAGGGAGCGATAATCGATACAAGTTCTAAGGTCTCCTTCCTTTTTTGGAACGAAGAACAAAGCTGAAGAAGCAGGGGACTTGGAAGGACGAATAAACCCATTCGCCAGGTATTGATCCAGGTATTGTCGAAGGTGAAGGTTCTCAGGCTCGGTGAGGGCATAAATTCTACTACAAGGAGGAGTAGATCCAGGTATGAGGTCTATCTGGCAGTCATAAGACCTATGAGGAGGTAGAGTGTTAGCCTGATTCTTCCGGAAAACATCTTGGTATTCTAGGTATTCGGGAGGTAACCGGGGAGTCTCTGAAGAAATTGCTGCCAGTGCAACACCAGGTGGAGGGTGACAAGTAGAGACACATTCTGGAAACTGGACCGTTCTTGCTCGCCAATCGATCAGAGGATTGTGTTTCTCTAACCAAGGTATTCCTAGAATAATCTGAAACTGAGGGGCCTTGATCACATCGAACACGATCTTCTCATGGTGTCCATCTTGACTTACTAGCGTCACCTCTTGAGTGGTATGCGTTACTGGCCCGGAGGCTATCTCCGTACCATCCACTGTAGTAATGATGTCCTTTACAGCCTTGGGACAAAGAGTTAGATTCATCCTCAAAACCATTTCATGATCCACATAATTGCCGATGGCACCGCTGTCGACGTAAGCTTCAATTGCATGTAATCGATCCGGATTATCAGGGCTAATGAGGACCATAGGTATCACGAAATGCGAGGTCACGGAACTGGTTTTCATGCTCGGCAAGAGGACCTCTATTCTTGTCGGGCGAGGTCGTTTGCCTGCTCAGAGTTTGTAACTTTGGTAACTGCAGCTCCTACTGCCTTCTTGGCAGGTTTCACCGGACAGTCTCGAAGAAAGTGCCCTGAGTTTCCGCAATATAGGCATAATTGCAACTGTTTTCTCCTTTCCCGCTCCTTTTGTGTTAGAGGACCTTTCAGACCCCCAATTTGCATGGGTTCCCCGGAGTCTACTCCTTTGGAAGGAGTTGGCGGTTTGGAAAATACTCGAGAACCAAACTTGGAACGGTCGGCCTTCCTGTTCTGCAGTCTATGATCTATTTGAACGACCAAGTCTATATAATCCGAACAGTCTTGTGGGGGATTCACTACTTGGGCTAAAACGTCTTTGAGCTCTCCACGTAGACCTCTGTAAAACAGCGTAATCCTTTTGTCCTCAGGCCATTGAGTTTCCACTATTAGTCTATTGAAAGATGCAATATAAACCAAAAGGTCTTGATTACCCTGTCGCAACGAAAGAAGCTCATTGTCCAAGGCCTGCCCCTGTGAATGTCTTGCGAACAGTTTTTCCATACTAATCTGAAAGGCTTGAAAATCATGGAGAACCGGATCATCTTGATTAACTAGAGGGATCGACCAGTCAGCCGCATTGCCACTAAGGTACGAAAGTACAAAAGCTACTTTAGCTTGATCAGTTGGAAAGGCTGCTGGCCGGCATAAGAAGTGCAACCGGCACTGATTGATAAATACTGCAAACCTCTTTGGGTCACCAGAAAATCGTTCGGGCGGAGCCAGAGGTACATTCCCAGGTAGGTTGATCTGCACTGGATTCATAGAGGATGTTGAAGGAAGATTTGCCCCTGATGCGGGTAACGGGGTTTGTCTGGCTTGTGACTGTAGCAATTGTCTAGCAAGACCGTCTGTTCTCTCCTTGGAAATAATTAGTTCCCTTCTTAGAGCATTCGTTTCCTGACGAGCTGCATGCACTTCTGCCCTTAGTTCCCCAAGTAACCGGGCGAGGTGGTCAGTATCCGAGGTTTCCATAGCGCCTGGGCGAGAGTTTTGCGGTAGGCTTTGCGTTCTGTAACGCTCACCTGATTCTCGCAGAGGCGCCGGTCTTGACTGGGCGACTACCGTATCTTCAAAGGTGATGTGTAGCACCCGGTTGGCTCTTTGGGCTGGGCCTCTGTGCACTGTATGCCTGACTTCAAGAGTAAGATGTCTGCAGACAGAAAATATGGGATTAATGAACTGGGGTTATTGGGGTGTCCTTATCTCTTCCCTTTTTGCTCTCCTGTAGACCCCCAAAGGTTAACGCTCTCACCTTAGGTAAGTGAATGCCGAGCTCTCCATCTGCCTCGGGGCAGGGTGCTGTAACCAGTTTCTTCACTGGATCGGTAGCGCAGGCCTCTTGACTTCAGAGGACTGCTGTCCGTCGTTTACTGCACGAACGGTAAGTTTCGAGTAATTCTATTGTCTTTAAAGTCTTTAGCAATGAGGTCTCTTGTTTTGCAGGTTCCGGCGATGGCGGATGACGGGCTGAAGTGAGTTGAAGATGGAGCCCTTGTGATGAATGGAAGCGCCTGGAAGCACGTAAGTAAGCGCTTGTTGCCTGCCTCACGATGCGCTCTAACTGTCTTTTATTTTGCAGGTACGAATTCGGAGCGGCTGCAGGGTGCGGGAATACCCACTGGGGTTGATGTGGAAAGGAGTAATGGCACGTGAGTATTAAAGTTCCCCAATGCCTTTAAACGCACCTTGTTTTGTCTTTCAGATGCAGGATGCAGCGCCGAAGGCCTCCGGAGCGTGCGAAGAGTCGGTAAGCTTTTGTCTTTCAGATGCCGGAATGCTAACCTGTTCTTTCTTGTCTTTATAGGTGTTGCTGAAGACTGGATTCAGGATGGTAAGCCTTTTTCCTTAGGCCCAGGATCCGATGCAGAAGACACGATGAGCGTTCTGCTGCAGAGGATGCAGAATAACGCAAAGCAAGATTCATCCACCGGGTGTGGTTTAAATAGCCTCCTGTAGTGCTTAGATGTCTCCTTCCACAGCCACGCCTAGGTAAGAAAAGAGTTCCTGCTTTCCAGAAGAGTTCCAGTGTTCTGAATCTAGGGAGTGGCTCCTGCCCCACCCAACAGGAAAAGTAGTTCCAAACAGAAGAGGATCAGAGGCTCAGCTGGCAGGCAAGTAAGCAGCATGGTCTGCTGCAGGTAAGTCCACCCAAGCATTATGAGCCCGGCGCTTCCAGCGCTGGGACTGGGCACATTTATGAGCCTGGTGCCACTTGCGCCAGGACTGGGTCCAAAAGGTCCCAATTGGGACTGGTTGGCCCTCGGAACCTGGGTTATGGATCTGCTTCCAAGGGAGTTGGGAAAACCCTGACCTTTTGGAAGCAGAGATCATGACATCCACATGATGATGTGTTTTTGAACTCCCCATTCGTAATCATTTTATTAACAATTTGTAGAGTCTGTTTCTGTAATGCGCTAGAAATTATTGTGTACCCAGAACAAGAATAATGTGTATATAGCATTGATACACTGTTAAATTGTGGCATTGGCCCATTGCTCCAGTTCCTTATATCAGGGAGTCCATGCGAGTATTTACAATCAGAAGGGGTATGTGACCAGTATTGGATATTTGTCCGTGCAGGTGTGTCCAATTCTTTTTTTGCCTGTTGATGTGAAACTATATTTTTGGTCTGCACATTTGCCCGTGCTCAATCGAGGCAAAAGTGAAAAAATGAAAATAAAAGGAAAAAGATAAGTAAAATGACCAAAATATGCAGATATGTCACATAGTCTGCCGGGTTCTCCGGCAGATTGTGTATTGGAAGGGAATGAGTCACGCATGACTGGATGCACAACATCATTTGGATTAATTATTCACATGCAGTTTCTCCAAGACTGTGTCCCTTGTTTGCGTTTATGTCCACGCTGAGCCGGCTAGTCCGACTTTGATGTTTAGGAAACTACATAAATATAGTCCTTTGTTTGTTTCGAGCTTGCATAGTCTGTTGATGTATGTATAATTGGAGTGGAGCGAGTCACGGAGGTGCCGGCGGCTGTATTCCCTACGGAAGAGGGCATTACGCTTCTGTCCATGGTAAGCGGCACACACAGAGGGAGCATGTTGCCACTGGTGATTAGAAGCATGCTAAAATATGGAGTATTTTTTATGCTAGTGTCCATGGTGAGCGGTACACGGGGCGAGCATTGCGCCATGGGCGACAAGAGGTGCATTTACATATTGACGGCAGGCGTTATTTGGCCGCATGTTGTGATAGCGTCACAGAGATTACGTGGGCAGCCTGTCCACAGTGTGACTATCTCCGCACGTGTCGTGCAGGCATTTCCCAATGTAGGAGTTCTTAGTAGTGAATTGTCACGGTGCAGGTGTGTAGAATATGTATTATTTCACAGTGCGTGTGCAGTAGTGGCGTATGATGCACCCTGGTAGCCCGCATTGATATTCTTGTTACAGTAGATACCAGCTTTCTGAGCATGTGACCTTTTCTTTTTAAATTTTTCAAATAGTCATAATATTCAGAATATGTCATGAAGAGAAATATTCTCTATTAAGGAGTTATTTCGTGCTTTCTCTGTAGCCTTGTGAAATATCACCGACGGATGCAGGCTAGGAAGTAAAGGAAATCCCTTTAAGAACAACGTGTGGCTCTAGGGAGCAACTGGCAGTCATAGCCTCTTGAAGATCTCCACTTTGCACCATGGGTGCTTGTAAGTGATTTTATTGTCTCTATTTATCTTGGGTATAGGAATGAACACCGAGTACTCTGTCTATTTCCAGAGTGCTGAGAGCTGTTTTTGTTGGTTCCACAGGTTTTCAACATATATGGATTCCAGTGGAGGATTGATTTCCGCTGCCCCGTTCACTATCCCTTGAGTTGGAACCTGGGGGTGAGTAGGGGCGTGTGCGTTTATTGAATCAGAACACATTTGTGACATTACTAGTTACCTGTTTTAAGAAATAGGGATGACACTATGGTTTTTATCTTTTTTAGACTGACTACTGGCCCATATACGTTGAGAATAGGGCTAGGTGATTTCTCCATGCCCTACGTCCTGAAGAAGGTCTTTGACCGAAACACGTGTCGACGCTTTTTTGTGTGAATCATCAGGTCAAATAGAATACCGGATGTATAATGACACCCGATACTTTGGACTGGGTCACTGGTGACAATCAAAATAATTGGTGTAGCTACATTACCAATGTTTACTGGTTTAGAAATGACATTGTGGTGTTTTACAGATGAATGTCAATGAGTTTTCTATGTGGTTGTGACTGAAGGAATGAATTGTTTTATTGAATTTTTGATTAAGATTGTTTTTTGTTATGAGTTTATTGATTAAAATTTGATATGTATTGAACTAATTTAGTGTAATCCCGATCTACTGGTCCACTTTTGGTTTGATTGCTATGGGACCACCGTGGTCCATGATTGGTCCATGTATGGTGTGCCTGTATGTGAGCAGATCTCCCACTGGGTCCTCTTCATTCTGGCGCAAAGGAGATTCTGGGTAAGAGAAGGCTCCAAACACCCATACCAAGTCGAGGAACCGCTGGTGACCCGCTGGAAAATTTGGCACCCTGTCCCCGCTGGACCCCCTCTGCATATGATCGAATTAGAAGGTCTGCGAAGACGCTGCGACCCATAGGAATAATGGGACCAACTACTCTCTGCACCTTCATCAAACCCTGCAAGTAAGCATTCTCAGAAGTGTCCCTGGGCCAACCAGTGGGCTGACCAGCTTTCTCAGGGCATTTGCTCTGATACCGCTGCTTTTTGGAGGAGGCCCTTTAAACTTGTCCTTCCCCGGTCTGGAGTATACAGAGCCCGAACTGGAGTACACGTGGTTACCATGTTGCCCCGCAGTGGTGACTATCTTTGCAGGTGCCCTGAAGCCTGCTACAGTGAAACTGGCCTGATCCATCCACCAGGAGCGGAGACATCGCCACTGTCCCGTTTGGGAATCAACGCTGTAACTTCATCACTGAAAGCTGCATAGCCGCAGAATTGCCGAATTTGAACCTGCAACCGAAGTGGACTCGACTGCCGAAGTTTGGTCTGCTGTGCGCCAGGGGTCGGTGAGTAATTGCAACCCTTACCGGTGGCCCCTAGCGCATCCATCAATTTTGTTTACACATGAGTGGCCCGTGAGGGCCCCTCTCCTTTCCACATATAGCCTGAGCTATCGAACTATTTCCAACTCCTGGAACCTGCTCTGCCCTCACGGAGAGACCCTCCACGAATAGTGGGAAACTATTCTGCATCACCTCACCCACATTCCTAGGCTGCTACAGACCCTACAAGAGATACCGTTTTTACCCATCTGCACTACTGAGTGTGCCAGCATCGCAAGTACATTTGAGCAATAGGCTCCCTTCTTCTTAGGGGCTAGACTGCCTTTAAGTTAGGATTGAGAGGACTACAGAAATGTATGCCATACTATACACTTAATATAAATTATAAAAGATGGAGCATCGGCTAGAAAAAAGGTGGTAGAATACAGTAGAACCATTAAAACAAACACAGACAAAACAAATTATTCAAATAAACTGCAAAATCATCAATAACAAAATCATTAGGTTATATGGAAATAAGCCATTTCCTGTCTCAGGGATAGGATGTTAATGTAATGCAGATGGTGATTTGAATAAAAAATAAAGATGAGGAGGCATGGGGAAATTATGCACAAAAGGTTTCCTGGGAATTAATGACTGTCTAAAATATGCTAGACGTCAATTATAAGGAAAAGATGGTCAGACCTCAGTAAGAAATGACAGAAAGGGCCTATGATTATATCCTACAAGAAAATGCATAATGGGAAAGAATGTTTAAACTATTTGCTCTGATCTGCAAAATTGTTTAGCAAAAACGGAATGATGATCTAGGTTGACTCTGAGATAAGCTGAACAAATGGATAATAGTATCCATGATCCAAATGTAAAGCGATAGAAGAATGTACATAACAGACTAGCCATGCCTTGCTAGTATCCAAAATAAAACGCAAAAGCACGGGTGAAACCTTAAGAGACAAAAATGTATTGAAAGAGAATCACCACCAGACCCAAATCTGCAGTTATGCCAAGGATGCACCTTGGTGTAGGGTCCTCTTGTGGCAGTGTTCTTGGAAGAGGTCATTATCCACTTCTTGATTTAAATCACATTCATCATTTTTCCATAAGTGACATCATGTACACATTCTTACTATTCCCCTGGCAGTTCAGCTGACCAACGGACCCATTTAAGGAAAGATAGTTGACAAAAGTGGACTTAGGAACAGAGCTTGTTCATTCACCCTACCCATTTTTATCTTTATGTATTTTGATCTTAATAGTCTTACATACATTTATTTGGGGGTCTGGCATTTCCGTTCTTTATGCAAAGAAAATATATGCTATGGTAATACATTTCTAGGAAAATACATCAATGGCAAATTGAAAGAACACAATGAGCTCACATTTTATTTATGTGATTTTTTGTAAGACGCCCAAGCAAATCAGTCGCCACAACGTTCCAGCATTGTCTACGCACCACTGGTCTTATTTTCTGACATCCCCACTATAGAAATAAACATGTGTTCTAAATACCTCTTGAACGTGTAACAGTTGAATATCATAAGGTATTTTGGGTGATGGAAGGTTTAGCCACGTAAGAATTGGTCGAATCAGAATTCATCGAATTTGTACGAAAATCGGCTGTACGTAAATTACGTACAGCCGAAAAGTTTGATTAAATCCCCCATTCGGTGTCATTATAGTGAACAAGGGGAGCTGGGGCTGTGGGAGCATCCCCTACACCCTTTTTATTATAATGCCATTGGGGGTGTTCCCCACTCCCAATTAAACAAAGTAAAAAAAAAATAATTAAAAACAAAATAAAAAAAAAGGAGGACCTGCGATGCTGGTTCCCATGCACTTAAGTGAAGGGAACGAGTGTTGCAGAGGGATGCAGGAGACCCCCGCACACAACGTGGTGTGCTGCAAACAGGTGAGTAAGGCGAGGGAGGGGTGCAGGTTACCAGAAATGTGGTGGAACTTATTGCAGGCTTGGCGTGAACGTATTAAAGTGGGCTTCCTACCCCCTACTATGCGTGGAGGGATAATAACATTGATATTGAAACCCGATAAGGATCCTCTGGACTGCACCTCATAGGCCGATATCCCTCTAGAATGTAGACACAAAATTATTTTTCAAACTACTAGCCCTCTATAATACATATTGCTCAGGCAGGTTTTCTTACCGGGAAGGAGCATGAATCTCAGAAGGCTCTTCAGAGCGATAGGTCAGATTGATCCCTCGGTTCAGGCAGTCAGGGCACTACTTAACATGGAAAAGACTTTTGACTCTGTTGCGCGAGATTATTTGTTTCATGTCTTGCATGAAGGTGCTGTACTCCGGGCTCATGGCTAGAATCAGGTTATTTGGCAGCTATTACAAACCCTTTCAGCTTGGGAGAGGGATATGACAGGGGTGTTCATTATCCCCACTCCTATTTGCTATAGTAATGGCGCCACGAGCGGTACGTCTGAGGAAGCTGCATATACACATCAGGGTATAGCGATGGAGGGGCACCCGTGAGCTAACTCCGTTGTATGCGGATAACGTCATATTATATATCAGGGAGCCGGATACCAACTTGGAACCTCTTGCTAGGGAAACTATACAACATAGGAATTAGCCACTAATGCATGCTCAGTTGTCCAGCCCCCGTTATTGTCCTTAACCTCTTTAAGAGTTACAAGCAGATCACGCATGTCTCAAACAAAGACACCTTTCAACTCATCATTACTTAACTTATAATTCTTTCTTTACCAGCAATCAACAGAATCCAATTTAGCCAATGTGGAATAATTAACATGGCAAAGAACCATCAGAACACAAGGAAAAAATAAATAGATAAACAATTAACTACCCTCCTGAAGAACCAATACAAAGCTATTGGGGAAACACATGACGAGGGAACAAGTAACTAAGAGGACCTTCTTGTGAAGCAACATGAAGGACTCCAAGTTTGTATTCAAATCACCAACGCATACTTAATTGAACTAATGGCCAAACCCAAAGAAAGTGATATTATGGAAAAATCTCTTTTGTGAAGGAACACTAGGGACTCCAGAATTTTGGCCTAAATCATCAATACAGACCAAATCAATTCAATAAGTTACCGCTGTGAAAAAATGATTAACAATAAGAGCGGACGTTAATAAAAAAAAAATATAAAAAGATTCAATCACACTGTGTGCATCTGTTTATTATTATAACTATCTGGAATCTGTAGGTGCAACAATTAAGGTAATACACCCCATTTTTTCATAAACCACCCAAGAAGAGGTGGAATCCTAAGAGCCAAGAAGGAATTTCACAGCTAAGAAGGTATATGGTAGCAAACTCAAAAGGGTATAGCAACCTGAATCAGAGAAAGAAGATACCAAAAAGAGTATTGGAGAGCTATCGCAAAAGGGGAAGAAAGACCCAAAGACATTGTGAAAGAGTGGCAAGAATGGATACAAGAAGTAACAAGAGACTATTTAAGAATAGCCTACTGGAAGGAATCAAGAAGAGAAGGGAGGACATTGTATTATGGCAATCAGGAGAAGTGAGACATTCTCCTGATCGTATTCAAGTTGGTTAGAATAGTGGTAGGGTCAGTTAGAACTAGTTTTTGGATAGCGGACCAATTCATTTGCGACTGACGACCACCTAGCATTTCGGTGCTCGACTGCCCCTGGGCTGGACAAAGACTGATATGCAGGGATATTTCTTCTCTGTGAAAGGGACAGTGAGCTAAACACTTGTCCCAGGGGCCATCCACCCAAGAACAGGTCAATGGGCTTGGTTTGTGCTGGTAGAGACTCCCAGAACCCCCTTTGTTTTGCATATTAAGTAACTTTGGGTCTCACCCTACGTTACCAGGGGAGTCCAGACGTGGACCCCTTGCTCACTGTTCTCAGAGAGGCAAAGCTCCACCTCACTGATGATGCCCAACAAGGCTGAAACAAGTGTATGGGGTTGCTGTTGGTACTCTTGTTCAGAGGAGAATTGCCTAGCATTTCGGTGCTGGACTGGACAAAGGCTGATATGCAGGAATATTTCTTCTCTGTGGAAGGGACAGTGAGCTAAGACTTGGGCGAGACTCTCCCAGGGGCCATCCACCCAACAGGACATTGGGCTGTGTTCATGCTAGTAGAGAGACTCCCAGAACCCCCTTTGTTTTGCACCTTAGTTATTTGCATAGGCAGGAAACACCCACATAGAAATAGGGCGAGATAGGCATTAGAACTAGTATTTAATAAAAAACCAATAGACATGTCCTCAGAGCGTCCACGTCTTCCTCCTGACCCGCCAAAGAGTGCAGATTCTTTACTTCAGAGACCATGTACTGCCTCAAAAAACTGGTATCCCAGAGCACCAGCAGACCTCACCTACCCCCCACCCTTCACCTGTCAGAGGACTTCTGTCCCCTTTTCTCTAGTTTTCCAAAAATGTCAATTTCATTGGCCAGGCACAACAGTTTTAAATGCAAAAGATGCCACTGGAATTTGTAGAACATCTATACAACGGTTGCGCTCCCCTTCAATGTTTTCATCTTGTGGTGTAGACAGTTCTTATTTAGGTCTCTTGGTCTCATTCTTTTACTCAGATGTATGGCTTCACTTTTCCAACATTTGCTCAAGTCTGTCAGAATTGCCCCTTTTAAGTTGTGGCTGGTCCTTCAGTCTGCATCTTTGTATATTTATGGTATATCAATTTACTGCCCCCCAACTCTAGCTTGTAGAGTTATATTTCTAATAGAGAGGTTTAACCAGGGCGTAATGCAGCTCTCATCAAATGCTTACTCTTATGGCAGTTTTTGAAGGCTTTCATTTTCAGATTTGTTTTTGGAAGGTTCCTGGGAGGGATGGGAGAAAACACAGTGCAGTGATATTTGGCCAACCACCATGGAAATCTTGTGTTGATTTGGTATAAAGCAGACCTCTGCCCCCAGAGAAGCTGGAGGCCCCCCCACGTATAATCCTCCGACGATAGCCAAGACCTATGCATCCCATACATTGAACCCACTTCTGATCACCAATTTCTCTTGCAATTTAGGCAAAGGTGATGGCTTTTTTGATGTTTCCTCTGCTCAATCACCTTACTTTTTTTTTAAATATTTTATTTAAAGTTCAGATATACTTTGCTATGACTTTATTCCTCCTGGCTGGAGATCCAGCAGTTTGCCTCAACCTCCTAAATATTAGGAAAATCAGGCACCTCCATCTTTTCAACACCTCCAAGCATCTCTTAACCACTCTTGCCTTCTCTAAACTGGACATCTGTGCCAGCATCCTCTTTGGGTTCCCCAACTATGCCTTATGTCCTCTCGACAAGAACATTAACTTCACTACCAGGACTCTTTGAACTCCCTCACATCACACCTATTTTCTCGTACCGCCACCAGCCAGGTTGGCCGATCGCAAAAAAACAGACTTAAATTTCTTCTCCTGGTTCACAAATGTATCCACGGTATGGCACCACCATATCGAACCTCCTCTACCAAACTCCACAAGCCTTTGCGTACTCTCTGCTCTGCCTCAACTACCCTTGTGACTCATCGCCCTCCCCGTGCTTACTCTCGCTTCCGTGCACGCTCTTCTTGCTCGACTTGCATGGTAGTCTTTCCCCGGACATTCGAGAAACAGTGCACACGGATTTGTTCATAACCAAACTAAAAGCTTACCTCCTCACCTTAAAGTAACCCTCTTAACCTACGTCCGGTCTGCCTTCCATGTAAAAAGAATTACCCTCACCTCTAACCTGACTCTGTCCCCCACTTACCCCTCCTCCACTCTAGCACTTCAACCATCATGGTCACATCCCGAGCACAGCTGGCCGTACAACCTACCTGCACTTAACTTCAAATGTTGGTTGTCCTTAATCTATGCATGTCCACTTATATTGTACTTTTATTGTCCCTGGTGACTGTTCCATTTACTCCCCTCCACAATCTGGACAGAATGTCCCTCAAACGTACCCCATTGTAAGCTCACTGCTGCCCATCAAATCTGATTTCTTATCTATTGTACGTTCTTTTGTGATCGAAAGAGCATTGTTCTTCGCTCTAAATAATTTTAAAAGGCAGCCTCTAAGAGACAAGCCAACCAATTCATCAAAGCATTATGGTGCAAACATGTTAAACCCAGGTGTTTTTTTCTGTCAGGTCACCCATAGCCTTCAGTTAGAACATAGCTAATTAGACAGTCACTGGGATCCGTGAAGACCAGGGCTGTGGCTATGTTTAAGATTACTTAAATAGGCATTAAACCCAGGTCCTGAAAGATTATCCCTACGTGGTCCAGCCATTCAGCCTTTGACATTTTTGCACCAATATTTATTTGTAATAGGTCTATTGCCTTGGATACTGTCAAAATGTCTTGCTGTTTTTATCATTTGCTGCTTTGATACATTCTCTCCAATTCCTCCTTTTAAAATGTGAATTTTGCTGCCTAATCAACTCGTTATACTGAATCCTGCAGGTGCTCCCTTCATCCTTAGTTGCGCCTCCTTTCACCGTCAGCTGTAGCTTAGTTTTTAGCCCTTTGTACTCAAAGTCAAACTATACCACAGATTCTGCCATCCATAAATATATATATATATCACCATAAGATTTTTCCTATTACTTCTTGGATCCATTATAACAAACCTTCTCTAATGTCCGTCTCAATCTATGTGTCCCTCGATCTTTATCCGATATTATTCAAGCCGCTCCATAATGTCGATGTTAGCTATATTGCAAAATGTCAGATTCCACACTACAGTAAGACTTGGTCACTCTATTCTTGCTTGACCTCAAAGTGATCAACCTCATTCCCTCTAACATCTAAACTAATTCTGATTTTCTCCCATGGAAATGTTGCAATGCTTCCTGGCATTTTTCCAAGTAAGAGGCATATACAAGTTCATAGTTGCACATCATTGGTGTCGATTTCTACTCTTTTCCATCTTTAAGTGTTCAATAATGGAATTTAGCACACTTCTCTTTATCAGATAGCTTTTCTCATCCCAATCCCATTCTTCAATTCTAGCACTGAAGTCAACACAGACACTACAAGAGTTCCTGTCATTTCTGCTCGTTTTCTGTTTCAAAGCAGCATCACTCAAAGAGGTTATCAGATTTAATGCAGCTAATTTTACAGGCAGGAGGTAGACATTCCACATATATAGTTTTTTGCACTTTGTTTAAAGATGATCAGATTCATATATGTTTTCAATTAGGTTATTTATCAGTGCAGCTGCTCAGCTGTGATAAACCTGCTCTTCTAACTTTCTTCATTTCCTTGGCAATCATGATAGAACTTTCTTATCCAGTAGGGTCCCATGGTTCTTCTGCTCACGTCTACTGTAAGAATAGGATTTGATATTCTCCAACGAAAGGTATAACTCCAAACTTGGCCTTTAACCCATAATTACATTTTAAGTTCCTCGTCATTTGGCTCAACTCCAGATTGAGATTGCCTCCATTTGCCCTTTTCTTGTGCAGAACCATTCTTCTTGCTTCACTCTGGGAAATCATCTCCTGGAAGTTGTCTCAATATCATTTTACCCTTCCTTAATTGTTGTTCTTCATCTACCTTTTGACCTGCCACATTGTCAGGCCCTGCTTGGCTAGCCTCAGGTTCTGGCCAACTGAAATTCCATGGGTAGCACAGAGACTTTGCATTAACCATTCTTCTTTCCCTCCCAAACATCCTCAGTTTCTCCGCATTTGGAGATTCAAACCCCTGGGCAGGGCTTACTATAGATTCCCCCCCCCCCCGTCCCTCTTCAAACTTCCTCCCCATGTTCTCTTCTGGAGCAGCTATTCTATGACAGTTATCTTCTACCTGTCGTGTCCATTATTGGTGAGGACTTTGACTGGTTTATCCATGCAATGCTTTCAGCAGGTGCCTCTCCATGGAGAAATCTTGGAAAACAGTTTTACTCACTGTGTTACCATTATATTTCTTTGATGTTACTGGCTCCGTTTGATTAATCAGGTGGTAGAGGAATGCAACTTGTATTTTACAAGTCGCATACGGATGCCAATGTGTGACATTGCTCAAATATACCATCATTGAGGATTTCCAGCAACCAATAATCAAACAATCGTCTGTGCTTGAACGTCCCTGTAATTTACAGAATGTAACTATTTTAATTGTGGCTGGTGCTAGCAATGCTATGCCTTTTTTATTAGTGCACCACTTTTTAATCCTAGTTCCTTTGATTTATGTGTGTTAGAACTATATTCAATGGGTCCTTGAGCCATTAGACGTCTTCTGGGCAATTGCATAACAGTCTTGTGGTATGAAGGGGTGCATTGCTTTAGCTTAGTTCACCACTTTTTTATTTCCAAATGTGGGGTTTCATCAGTATTTATTCTTAAGCCCCTACTGGGTTTCTTGATGATACAGCGCAAGCTTACAAAGTATTAATCCCTCACTACCCCAAACCAGTGCGCCACACGATTTGGGAATTAACACCAAGCGGCTTGGTGGTTTCCTAATTTAATCTTTGCTCCCTTTCTCAACTCTTCCAACTCAAGTTTTCATTCCTTTTGTCCCACTAATATTAGTAAGTTTGCAAAGGGCTCCACTTCTGGACTCAACCATGACCTAGAACGTAAAAAGCGTTTCTCGATTTGCTTGGGGCACCTCTTGCAGGAACCTTGACTGAAATGATCAATTTCATGACTGATAAATCCATCCAGTGATCCTGACATTTTGGCATGTTCAGATTGAATCGGGATTCGTGACAAACTGATCTCCAGGATGCATCTCATACAGGCGCAGGATTCAAAATTGCTGGGAGCCATTTAGCTTCTGCTTCTAGGCTAGGAGAGCTGGTTAGATTGAAACCAACAGCTACCAGGAGTTACCTTTGGATCCCCAGGCCAACTGGTGCTTTACAAACATACTTATGACATTATCTTTGAGTAGTACATATTTAAGCATAAAAGAACATAATATGCAAAAAGTTTAAGTTTGCTTCTCCTATAGAAGTTATATTTGCGGTACACTCTGTACTGGCTCTGGATTCTCCAGGCGTAGTTACTGCTTACTTGGTGATGCCTGACACGCTGCAGCTGCTTTTATCTTAAATCTCAATTTAAAACCATTCATTCAGGCTAACCCATACCCCACTCCACCTGCTGTCACTCCCAACTGTTTCACTTCTGTCTTGACAGGAAGCCCATGGGCATTCTATTTTAACTTTCTTAGGAGCCACTAATCCTCCTATTATTCGCTTAAAAAATAATCCTGCCAATTTGTATCTTTATGCAGATTGAACCCATCACTTTGTCTACATAATCTGTTTCCACTAGCCCCAGTGTTCCTCCTGGTTACATCATGGGACTTTCCTTTACGGGTTGATGAACGAATCACCCGCAGGGTTTTGAAATAGCTTTAACGAGTAGCACTCCCTTCTCCAATGTCCATGCTTTAGGGGATTCCACCCTCATGCTGATCTCATATGTTTAGCTGTGCACTCCTTTAATGGTTTAGGACTCTGATTCAACCATACATTCTATACAATATGTGCTGTTCATGAAAGGTAGTATTGTGGAAACATCAAAAGTGTGAGGGATAGGGTATTCTGTTTCAGTAGATCAATATTCCTTGATGTAATGTGTTTTTGCTTGGGTGGCAATCCGCTTCAGACCTTTCCGGTTGTGGATTTCTTCAAGTGCCCATTCCTGGCCCAGTCTCCCTGGCACTGCTCCTGGGCTACTTCCTATTGCAATGTTGCTCAGTGGCTTTTTGCCACCACTAGCAGTCTCATAAGGTGATTTATGGTTGTTGGTATAAAAAAGGAGGAAGTGGGATATGTCTGTCCTAGTTTTACTTTGTCATTCTGCTTGCCCCATATATATATAGGGTCAGCTAGGTTTTGCTAAGCACTTCAGATTCTTGATCTAAAACCCTTTAGAACGTAAGGCCCTTTGGGTAGCATGTCATGCAGTGGATGGGAAGCAGAGTAACTCTTACAACAAATAACAGAACCAACTCAGGAAGATGGCAAAGGTTTTCTGTTTCTATATCAATTGTTTAAAACGGAGTTACAAAGGACGGCGCACAAGCTCTAAGCGCATCATACAAAAAATGACATAGTAAGAATTTGTCATACATGACATCACACTACGTGGCAAATAAGAGAAACCTACAGGGGTTGCAGTACACTCAAAGGGACCATCTAAGTATACTTTCAAGAAGGGGTTGGGCTGTGATTGGACATCTACTGTCAGGTGGACATCTTGTGCCCACCTCTAGTGCAAGTCATCTTCATCATTGTTGTACACGGTACATCATTGGCACTTAATCTATAAGACCCTTCATTATACGGCCCTCTAAAATTGGTTGGCATGCTCTGGAACATTATGCTCACTTAGCAGCACATACGTTCATACCCCAGGTGCCAAGAGGTGGACTTGACTAACTCCCCACCCAATTAGCCCAAAGTCTCTCATCACCCATGCCTCCTGCAATGAAGATGGTCTTTGAACTTGGCCTTGCAAAGTATCCTTGCCTCTGGGAATATAAAGGAGTGCGAGCAGGCACCATCGTTATTCTGGAACTCCTTGCCCGCTTCCATTTTCATCTTTGGCTCACGTGACAGGACGCCACGATCTAGTCTATTTTTCAGCATTTAATTGTCTTAAATGAAAAAAAACTTGGCACTCATGGTGTTCTTTCTTTGCACCTCAACAAGGGATGACTCAGCATCGCATATTCACTGCCTTCAAGAATAGATAACCAGTCTTGGCTACTTCAGCATTGACACCAGGCCAGACAGCCCCATCCATGATCTTGGTTAATTCTTTGCTGCGACACAGCTCTCCGCTCCTCTCTCTCCATGGGTTTAAGCTTACTAATTGTAGGACACCAATGTCCAGTTTCTATATAATGGTGGCTCCGCCTGCAGTCGATTCACTACATATAGCCAGCTTCTATTATCATTTAGTCTACTTGCGTTACTGCATCTGTACAGTTACTGAACGACTTGCATATTTTCTGTAGTGCTCTTCACATGTGCAATCTTCTCCTTACATATGAAAGTTTACTTGATTCTTTTATCTAGTCATCAGTTTCTATAAGGTCCCTACATTCTCTTCTTCAGCCAGCCTTCTCAGTGAGTCAGGCTCATCTCTTGTGACATCAACAGCTCCTGTTCTTGCTCTTTTCATATTCCTTCGGGATTTCCTCCATCAGATTATCTCTTCGGGAGTACATCTGATATGTTTTTCTTAGTGGATACCTTTTCTCAAAGATTCACTGCGGAATGGTCACAGCTGCTAGTGTCAAACATGGCTCAATCTCAGGCCTCCAACATACAGGTGGGAGAGGGGCGGGACTTCCCGCAGAGGCATTCGGCTGCTCCTCTATACTTTGACTGGAATGGACTGCAATTTTTGACAGAGTAGGTTTTAATTTGTTCTCTGTTGAGCTATAACTTTACGAATGCCATTATCAGGGAACCTCAGGCACATTTCTTCTGATAGACACATTGTGGCAATCCGAATAGGGATCACGAACGCCTGAAGTAACTCACTTCATACCAATCTCTTCCATATGCCCCTGGACTTTACCCCAGGTTGTGGAGATAACTTCCCATCCACTGGGCAAGGGTTTAGGAAGTAAATATGGCAGAGGTTCAAAACTGTTCTGGCAAACTGCCACCCGTACTGCCAGACAGTATTGCCATGGGTTTACCCAATTTTTTTGCCATGGTTTTTACCTCCAGCAAATCCTAGCCTCTTACAAATCATCATTTTATATCCTTGTTAGCGCCATTAATAATCAGCAGTGCATGCTCTAAAGCAAAATTAAATTAGCTTGGCAACACACACCCATGATCGGAGCGGGTGCTGACACCTAGGGGATCCTGAGCTCCCGCTTAAATCAAATTATAACACAGAGCTGCAAAGCTCCAATGCTCCCCACTCATCCCTGTGCATATGCCGTGCACTCTTCCATCAGGCTCAGTTGATCCTGTGAAGTTACGCCACTATGTAACTGTAGTTATTTTAACCAACACAAGCAACTTTAACATTACGAGGATGTTGGGAGACAAAAAGTTCCCAAAGAGGAGACAAAGAGGATAGAGCCTGACACTCTTACCTCGCCTCAATATCTCTTAACAGCATTTGCGTGGATGTGTTTATACATACCAATACTGGAGTTACCACTAAGCGATTCAGGAACTACTTTGCTCAACTACGTGGCATAGTGGATCGCAGTGTTCAGATCTTCTACCTGATGAAATTCCACAGCAAGTTTGAAACAATCTGGGAAACAGCAAGACGTAAGCAGGAGCTACAGATTGTTGTGAAAAATGGAGCCACAAGCAGGTCGCACCAGCTCCCCCCATTCGTACTCTTGCTGTGCATGTTCCTGGTGCCGCCTGCTTCCACTTAAGTCCTTTCTGCAGGATCTTAGCCCAACCTAACAGGGTGGCCAAATCAGTTAGACGTTTATGGCAGGATAGGTGGATTTTTCACCCTTAGGTGGGCGTGCAGATAAAGTAACTATTTCGAAATGTCCTAGTGACCAAATTGATTAAAGCGTGCAAAAGGCAGATGTGGCCATCAACGAAATTGCCTCACAAATGGCGAGTGCAAAGATTTTGAGGTGAGTAACGCAATTGGTTGCAACCACACCCATTCATCTATTTCCAGCATTTGGTTCCTATGGCCTTAAGGGGTTTATTTGGCCAAAAGCACAAAGGAATCTACAGTGCCAAATGTTTAAGAGGTTTCGGCAGGGTTTCACTTTTTGTGCACAGAAAGCAGGCATCTCAGTATTGTGTGTAAAGAATCAGAGAGTGAAAAGGAGATTCCCTTTTTTCATGGTGGCTTCGGTGGCAGGTCAGAAGTAGGCGGACACTTGAGGGACATCTTTGCTAGTGTTTATTAAAATAATAATAAGGCCCATCTTTCCCTATTGCTAGAGGTGTATTGCCTATGTAAATAATGAAAAGATGATTGTCAGTAAGTCCCAAAAGAATGTGTCCACGGTCCAAAACTAGTTCTAACTGGCCCTACCACTATCTTAACTAACTTAAATTAGATATAGGGAATATCTCCCCTCTCCTGGTTCTCTCCCATGGCAATATCTCTTCCTTACTCCCTGGTGTTCTCTTTAGTATGATAGCTTTTTTTTTTTTTAAAATATGTTTATTTTTGAACAAGGCAGGAAACAAATACATTACCGTGGCCTTTCAGGCCCCTCTGAACACATCAAAAACCTACTATCCCCCTCCCTCTCGATCCTGCATGTCCACCCTAGTCACAATCTCGGAGGCTGGCACTTCCCTCCCCATCCCCCCCATGTATCGCACCCTCTCTCGGAGGTGTCACTGTTATCCAGAAACTGCTTAGCTTGCTGGGGTTTATATGTGAGGGCCGGGAATTTCCGATCATAGTTAAGAAAAGGGCTCCACACATTCTGAAAACAAGAGTCTGTGCCTTCGCCGCCATCACCTTTTCTGCGATGAGGATATCCCACATTTTGATCCACCATAGGGGCCGGAGAGGTCCCTCCCTGGTTTTCCACGAGCGGGCAATTGTTATTCTACCTGCTAGAAGGCATTGGGCCAGAATCTTGGCTTTGGGCCCTGATCTCGGGTATATCCCTGGGATTGGGGTGCCCAGCAGGTTGGGTTCAGGCTCTAGGGGGAGCGTCGTTTGGGTAATGTCCTCAATAGTATTCAAGCGTTGTTTCCAAAACTTGCGGGCCTGTGGGCATGTCCACCACATATGAAGAAAGGACCCTGGGTGTCCACACTGTCTCCAGCACACCGGGTCTAGAGAGTTGTTCATATGGTGGAGCCTCAGGGGGGAATAGTACCAGCGCAGTAGTATTTTGTAAGCGCACTCTCTGTTGGTAACGCAAGCTGAGGAAGAGTGTGCCCGGGACCAAATGTCTGTCCAGGTCTGGTCCTCTATAGGATGGCCTAGGTCCGCCTCCCACTGTGACATGGCGCGAGTTTTGGATGTGAGGAAGTTCCCCTGAAAGCGTTTATATAGGGCCGAAATCTTACCTCGGGCCGGAAGGTCCATGAGGGTTAGTTCCAGCGCTGTAGGTGGGCGGACTGCTGCAAGGCGAGTCTGCGGGTGGGAGCACCAGTGGCGAAGTTGTATATAGGAAAACCTATCAGTCTCCTGCAGGTGAAAAGTCTCCTTGCATTGTATGAATGTGCGCGGTTCCCCTCCATCATATAGTTGCCCCAGTGATTCCAGACCCTCCGCAATCCAGTTCTTAAAGTTCCATGGGTTCATGCCCGGCGAAAAAGTTGAGTTGAGGAAAATTGGTGAGGAGGGGCTTTTTTCTTTAGCGCTTTATCCCAGGTGTCCACTATGTGTCTGGTAGCCAGCAGTAGCTTCTCAGTCTGTCGCATAGAAGGCGGTATGTGCAGGAGGAAGCGTAGAGGGAGGGCCAGGCGGGACTGCTCAAGTTCCACCCATCTAGGGTGGTCAGAGGATATTCACCATGCTTGGGTGATTGCCAGTTGTGCTGCCATCAGATAGCCCTGTAGGTCGGGCACCCCTAGACCGCCCAGCCTGGCGTTCCCCAACATTGCTCTCAGAGGGATTCTGGGCTTTTCCCCCCACCAGATAAAGCGCAGCATATTCCTTTGGAGTTCCTGGAGAGCCGGAGGGGGGATGGGCACCGGGAGTGAGGCGCAAGCATATAGAAATTTGGGGTGAAGATTCACCTTACAGGCCGTGATCCGGCCCATTAGTGAGATTTCCTGCAGTTTCCATCGTTTCAGGTCATCTGCCAGTTCCTTGAAGAGAGGGGGGAAGTTTATGCGGTAGATCTCCCTTGGGTTTGCCGGAATTTGGACCCCCAAATAGGGGATTGCCCTATTTAGGGCAATCCCCTATTTTTCCATTGGATGGGACAAAGCGGGGCTAGAGTAGTTTTCCATTGGATGGGACAAAGCGGGGCTAGAGTCGCCCTCTCTGATGGAGGCGGGCCTATTGCGAGAGCTGTAGATTTGCCAAAGTTAATGGAGAAGCCAGTGACTCTCCCATAGTCCTCTATCTCGGCAAGAGCGTGTTTGAGAGAAAGTATGGGCTGTGAGATAGTAAATAGGACGTCATCTGCATATAGGGCCACCTTGTGCTGGGAGGGTCCAGCCCGGAGCCCCCTAATAGAGTCATTCAGTCTAATTCTTTGGGTGAAGGGTTCCATGACCAGGGCAAGAGTTGAGAGAGTGGGCATCCCTGCCTCGTTCCACTGGTTAGAGGGATGGGGGGGGGAGGGAGGTTGCATTAATTCTCAGAAGGGTCTTCGGGGATCTGTAGTTTGCCATGACTATGTTGCGGAACTCCATTCCTAAGCCAAAGGCCTCTAGGGGGAGGTTCATAAAGGTCCAGTCTACCTGGTCGAACGCCTTAGTGGTGTCGAGGGCTAGCAGTGCCAAGTTCTGAGAGTTTCGAGTAGCCAGGTCCACCAGATCCAGGGTTCCGGTATGATATCTTTAAATAGTCTCATGCCACCTTCTGGATAAATTCATGCAACTCTCACAATGCACTTGGGTTTCATCTCCTCTTTAGGGACTGTTTTTTGACACTCCTTTTTAGCACTCTTTCTTCTACTTTGATCTAAGCATGTATGCCTTTCTGATTCTTGTAACCGAGGCCGTAGCCTCCAACCCTCTCTTATCCTGGGGCCGCTCAGTTGGATTATCTCTACTATTTAGTTCATTTGATTTCACTTTATATTTATGTTTATAGAATTCTCTCAGGTTTGCTCCACTGTTCACTTCTCAAACCATGGGGTACTTTCCCCTCTTCCCAAGGTATTTGTGCCCAATTCTTAATGTCTTCTCTTTCAGGCTTATTCGTTATTCTCTTTAAAATCGCATTAAAACAGTTACCCTTAAATTACTTTATATTCAATTTCTTGTTAACTTCACTGGGACGGAGTTCTCTCGCTCCCCAACTATGCTCCAGCAGCATCCCAGTTCTCCCGATCTCTTTATCTGTAGGGGAACGCCATCTGGCTCGGCGCTCGCTTGGGTTCTTCTCCTCCACTCTGGATTTTGTGCTTATAGATAACGTCGGTGCCCCGATCTTCTCCCGTTGCGGGTAGCAGGGCGTCTCGTCGACTAATTGGCTGGGTGGTTTCAGTGCTGTTCGATGGGCAAACGGCCCAATACAAAGTTGACATGGCCACGCCACCACCGGGATTAGGATTCTCTTCTCCACGTCCCTCTGCTCAGAAACGTAGGGCCTCCAGCGTTTCCATCTGGTGTTCAGGACTTCTCTGAAAGTTATGAGGTCCGCAGCTCTTTGGCTCTGCCCCCGCCAGACATCACATTGTCAAGTGGCGTCGCCTGCTTACACTCTACTCTCCCCCAGTGCTTCCCCTCTGCTCAGCGTGCTCTCTGTCTTCAGTCTACTCGTCTCAGTTATATGCAAGTCTCTCCTTAGAAAGACAGATCCTTGTACATAATGAGGTATTTTAATTTGGTCTTCGGCCACATCTCTGGATCTTATAATGCTCTTCAGGTTTGATATATGCTATGATGGTGGTTGGTCTAGGGAGTTCTTCACAGGAACGGGAGTCCTTGTCCCCAAAGGGGGAAGTCTCTCCCAGTCCGGTCCCACTTGCAGAACGGGTTCAGCTCCTTAGCCTCAAAAGGTGGAGCCCTCCACCCAGGGGAGAAGAGATGAATACCCTCAATTTGTCACACTCCCTAATCCTAAAGATTATAAAAAGTGGGAAAGCCCCCTCATGCTTCCGACTTTGCCTTCCAGAATAGACCATTTTTCAAAAATAAATGCTGTATTGTAGTTGCATACGAATGAGTGACTTCAAATAATGGACCTGAAAATTGGTCATGGAACCGATCACGAACTAGAGGAAAATACAGAAGCTGAATGCTTATTAAATACAAAGGGTTATATAAAACTCAAAACATCCCACAACCTGCATTACAAAAGACAGGAAAAACTATTTGAAAAAAAAACACACAATCCAGCCTAACCCCCAAATGAAGTGAAGAGGTCAAATAAAAAAAAAATATCTTTTTCAAGGAGAGCTTTTGATGATACTCGGACTTCAAAGCAGGACTTAACTCTAGTATAGAAAAATACAGTTTTTGCAGCAACCTTGTGTGTAAAAGCTTAACTCAAAGAAACTTCAATAATGCCCCTACTTCCTCTTAGTATTAATCTGCAATGCAATAGAAATAACATCCTCTGCAGAGCTATAGAGGAGGAGAAAAACTATACCTGCACGACCAGCAAATGTCCCACGGTCACTAGAATTAGGCTGCTGTGCTGTAGGCGGCGGTGATGGTGGTTGGGGCTTTGCAGCTGGTGGTGATGGTTCCCTCATACGGCCAATCACATTATCAGACAGCTTTAAAGAAACAAAATATGCCAGATTTAGAACTGCATGCAGTTACTCTGTACAAAGCATTTTTTTAGTACATGGTGGCAGAGAACATTTCTAACTTGATTTGTGCATAAATGTGTTCTAGTGGAGGGAGGCCAACACCGAAACCTCGGGATGTAAGCTCCAATTTTGACTTTGGCATTGGACTAAATATTGTATATTTTTTGGCAAATAAATTTCTCTTCCTGTGCCCGAAACTGTAAAATGTGCTAACAAATAAATATTAGATGTAATTCATCAGTGTATTAACTATCCAATATGATTGTATGAAAGTTTAGAATAGAAGGCAGCAAGAGGGTTACTTAACCTATGCAGCGTTTCAAGCAGATCTTTTCGCCTGAACCACAAAAAGGTTTATAATAAAACTGCAAACTGCATGTCCCTTAGCCATACCAGAGATCAGTTTACAATCCTTATGAAAGGACAGCAGCATGGCCTTTTTATGATCATTGTTAAACGTGTTGTATTAACTATCTGGAAAGAAATGGTGGTTTTTGCCCTCCAAAAGTGGAAAAAAACTAGCCTATCAGAATCCTGGCGACACCACTGCATGCATTCACAATGAGCAACTCCACAAAGTCACAGGCATACAAGTCAGACATTTCAATCGTTCAGATATTTCAAGAGAGTTTACATTCTGAAGTTCAATCATGAAGCACTCCAGGACATATGCTGGAGGTTATGCAGGAAGCACTGGCAGACACATTCAGATTGGCACTACAGAGAAGCCTGAGGGTATTCAGAAAACAGCATCCAGAACATCATGAGTGAATGAAACATTCTCAAATAAGGGTGTGGAAGAAAAAATGAAGTAGGATGAACTGAGGAGTCAAGATAATGTGAAGTTGCAATGCATGGGTAAGTGAAAACTAATGAGAAAAAAGAAATGATTAACATTCAGTACTGCTTTTAAGAAGGCCAGACCGTATGATCCTTCACCGTCCTTTTATAATTAGAGGACTGCATCTTAAAATATGTATGCCTGCTAACGAAATGGATTTTCGTTTTTGCAGGCAGGGGCAAGGATCTATCCACACGCTTGCTAACAGAAACTGAAGCCTTTGTTTATGCAACTCTGCACACGTTGCCAGCCAGGTGCAAGTTGACCAGGCTTCACAAAGAGCTCTGATAAAGGATTGCAGGTTTAATTGGAATAGGGATCGGAATGTTGCACTAATGTCATTTAGATACTGTGGGTAGAATGCTGGGTGAGCTCTGAATGGGCTTCTTTCATACAAGAACACTATTGTTATAAATGGGAACTGTGAAAAGTCACCTCACTGAACTCAAATTAATTTGCTATACTCTGACTGCAATGCATTTGAAAACTATATACAAAAAGTGATGTGTGCGTAAGCATGATCGCGACATGTCTGCTGTGTTGGTGTAGGTCCCGTCAATCCTGCCGCTATTAAATATCTACTGAACTAACCACACCGACACTGGAATCCAAGTATTAGGATTTCATCATCTGCGGCAGGACAGCATCCATCCCTTTTATTGCAAACCATGCCCCATAACATTTGGTTTCATTTTAATTTTTTTGTAAAGACGCTCACTGGTTTACACAGATAGTTCAATTTCTTAATGTTCTAATCATACAAGCGGCTGTTGTAAAACACAAGGTTCTTTATGGATACTTTCCTTAGATTTTCCATAAGGGTGGCACTCAGTCTAGGTGCAGTTGTCGGACCACACAGACCACCCATTACAGATCACTAACTGATGCCGCTTCTTGACTGCTTTCCATCAACAATTGGCCACTGCATTCCTTTGACAGTGAAGCTTGGTTCTTTCATCAATGTCAAACTCTTCCAACACTGTTTCGTGGCTTGCTGGGCCACCGTGTGCTTTGCTACCCCTTTCCTGTATTCCTCAGGCTCTTGCCAATACAGGTTTTCTCTTAACCTGCAGTTCCTTGAACTCTTAGTTTTGCCCCCTACTTGGTTTCTCATCTCATACCCTTCTTGGTAATCCCTTTATTTTTGCCCCCGTTTGGGCCTCAAACAACATATCCCTTGGCATCTGCTACACATATCATCTTTCTTTCACTCCACTCACGAGTGCTCACAACTTGCCTTTGCTCTGGGTGGCATTCAAAAAGTGCTTTCAATGTCCTTCAGTTCATTTGGTATTCACAAGTACTTGGTTTGGCATTCACAATTGCCTTTCTTACATTCCCTGCTCAAAGGTTTCATAAATATATAGCACATGTGAACAAAATCACCCTCTTACTACTGTCCGGGCCCCCTTTCCTCGGGCAGACCCACCGGATGTCTTTCATATCCCTTCTGCGTGGTCCCAGACAGCCAGTCTTGCTATCCCTCAGGGCGTCGCGCTGCAGCAGTGCGGCAGCGTTCCGTGGCTTTTCTCCCCCAGTTGGCATGCTATCAGCGGGTTTGGCTTCCCGGGGTAAGCCCTCCAGCTGGTGACTGCTTCTTCCTCGCAGCTCACCCCCGACCTCTGCCTTCCAACAGCCTCGCCTTCTGCTACTTTCACTTTGGTTCTCCAGCGATTCTCGTGCCACATCGCTCTCTCTCCGCTCAAGGAAGTTGCTTTTCCTTCTCCGACCTCCTCTCCTGCTACCCAGCTGATCTCCCTTAAGCTCTTTAAATATCCTGCGCTGAGGCTTGGGATCATTAGAGTGTTCACAGACTCCCTAGTCACACTCTCTGTGTTGATGTTGTGAGCTGTGCGGCTTGACGCCTTCCGACGCCTCTTGCTCCTCTCCTCTAATCCTCTAACCAGCAGTGCCCTGCGGACTACTGGTCGCTGCGAGTACTAGCGTGTGAGCGAGACAGCCGGTCGGCATACCATCATTATGGTGCTGCAGGGGGTGGGGTACAGATGCGCTGCAAGTGTGGCAAGTATACCTAGTGGACATCAGGATAAAGCGGGACCAACCCGGGTCCAAGCTGCTAACCGACCATATCCTGTGGTGTGGTGTGGTGCGGCACAGCTCCCCTGTACTGGGAGGCGGCGGTGAGTGCAATCAGCACCCCGCTTCATGTCTGGGTTTGAGCTGCCTCAAACTAATCAGGCTGCCAGTAGAAAAAGTACATAGGCAAAAGTAAATTAAGGAACATGTTACTTACCTGTAACTGTTCTCCAGCATTGGTCTGGAATGGATTCACATGCTCATGAATATTCCCCCATCGTCAGGCTTGGAATACTTGGTAAGAAAAAAAATCAGTTTCAGTTTCGTTTCTGAACTGTCTTTCCACTAGTCACCAATCACTGGTCTCTGGGTCATACTGCCCCCAGCCAATGACTGCCCTCTACCTAAGCCCCTCCTCTGGCAGCCATCTTCAGATTTGGTAGCACGTAAAGTGGCAGTAGGACCAAGAGAAGAGCGGCAGAGGGGTAGGAGGGAGGGTTCGCATGTGAATCCATGCCAGACCCATTCTGGAGAACAACAGTTACAGGTAAGTAACTTGTTCCTTCTCCAGCATGGGGTCTGGCATGGATTCACATGCTCATGAATACAAGAATACATAGCAGTACACACATGCACAACCACGCGAGGTGGTAATGCTCAACATTAAGCATTTCAACAACTCAACATTAAGCATCTCTTACCTCCTCACCAGGCTCATATTCAAACAGGTTGCACAGCACTGCCTGGCCGACTCTGGACCCCTCCCTGGAATCCCGGTCGACACAGTAGAATCTCATGAAGGTGTGCATCGACCTCCACGTAGCAGCCCTGCAGATGCCCAGCAGGGGCACACCAGACGGGACCGCCGTAGTAGCAGCGATTGCTCTGGTCCAATGGGCTCTCGGATGGCCAGGCAACGGTCGGTTGGCCAACCAGTGACAGTGCGTGATGCAGCCGGAGAGCCATGTGGAAATGGAAGCCTTCGAGAGGGTCTTCCCTGGGTTAACAGGGCCAAAGTTCACAAACAGCTGTGATGTCTTCGAAAAACTCTTTGTGCGGTCCACATAGAACTTCAGTGCTCTAGCCACATCCAGCGAGTGCAAAGTCCTCTCAGCCAGCGACGGGAAGAAAACAGGTAACACCAAGGGCTCATTAAGATGAAGTCCGACTGTCATGATGCCTACCCCCGGAGCACCAGGCCAGGCCCAGCACCCCCGGGAGCAGGCATCACGCCCCCGGGTAAAAGCCCAGCGGCCCTTTATAGGGGCTCTTTGGACTCTGTCCTGGCGCGTTGGCGCCAGGCTCATGTTTGACATCAGTCCTGGCGCCATAGGCGCCAGGCTCATAAAGGGAAGTGTTTGGTGCACTTACCTGAAGCAGACCATGCTGCACACTCACCTGATGCAGACCATGCTGCATGAAGAACCAAGCCAAAAGAGGCTTAGGAGGGACTATTTTTCTGAAGGAACTATTTTGTTACTTGGGTGGGGCTGTGGAAGAATACTCACCTGGAACTTCCTCCAAGGCTATTTAAGCCACACCCGGACAGCCACACGTGCTTCGCGTTGTTCTGCATCCCAGCAGCTGAACGCTCACCGTGTCTGCTCCTGCACCTGGACTCCAGCCACACCCGCCTCGAACCTGGAACACCTGTAAGGGAATAAGAGAAGAGAAAGGTGAAAACCAAGAACTATTTCAACCTTCTTACCTGCATCCGGAATCTTCACGCCAGCATTCCTGAAGGAAGACTTCCATTTAAAAGCACTGCGTTGCTCGCTGCAGCGCCGCGCTTCACTCACCTGTTCCCGAGACGCCGCCCGGCTCCATCGCGGCTCTGAGTGCCGGTCGCCACATCTCTGCACCGCACCTAAGGGAGAGAAGAAGAGACAAAAGGTGAGCAAGGAAACACAAGAGGAAAGCCGGATTTTCAGCCATATTACTTACCAGCTATTCTTGGTGAGCCATTCCACATCTCGGGTCGGCGCCACATCTCTGGCAGGTACCGCACCCCGGCCCCTATGGGGAAAGGACAAAAGACATTACTGGGGAATTATAAAGACATTTAGAGGGGTCGCTCTCATCACTGACTCACCTGATTTTACCCCAGCAATTTAACCCCTCAACGCATCGCCTTTGTTCTGCACCTGAAATAAAGGACAGAAAAAGACAACATAAAAGGAGGCTCACACTTGAACTTTTGCATCTTCATACTTACGGCGTATCGCTCAGTAAAGTCAAGTGGATTTGCCAGTGCCATTCTGAAAACCAGTGAAGTAACTGGACGAACACGCGCCCCTGCACCAGAAGCAGGATGGAGAGTTCATCCTTCCAAACCATAAGGTGAGCTTAAACCGGGGGTTTTGGAGGAAGTCAGAGGAGAACTAAGGGGGGAAAGGTGGGAGCAAGCACATTATTCAGCAGACAGTTAATCCCCTTTCTCATCTGCAGAAGGATATTCCTACGGGCCAGACAAGCAAGATTTGGGGGTCCTGTACAATCGGTGGTCCGAATTCTGCGCATCACGCTTGAAGAGGCCACAGCAACCCAGACCAGACCAGCGCCTCCGTGGGAGCCAGGTGAGCGTTACACCGACAGCACCTTGGGCATGAAAGAGGGGTGCGTCGTCAGCACTACCCTCGTATCGTGGAATGTAAGATATGGAGGCTTACAGGAGAGGGCCTGGATCTCTCCCACTCATCGTGCGCGTTAGGCAGAAACCTGTGCAGTTCCCTTTGGGAACACTGCAAAAGATTTAGGACTACAGGTGTTAGCAGTAAACCCACTTCGTAGCAGTCTGTACCACCCAGATTTACCTGGTAGCTGTGGCTGAGCAGTCAGACTTCCCTCAAGAAGAGTTTGCATAAGTATACACAATAGGCACTCAGATACAACAAAACAAGCAAACACTGATCAGAGCTTTGGTATCAAAGTATATAATTATTTATTAAAAAAACACTGTTTGAAACACTCCAGCACTCTTATGGTAAAACACTCTAAACACAGTTACTATTATAATATATACAACCCTTGTTCCTTATCAGAGAAGTCTTAGTTAACCCCACTTATTTCCATACAGAGGTGAGCGCTTAACTATAGATGGCAGTCCAATAAGTTTATGAAGAAGGGAGGGAAAAAGACAGAATATGGGAAGGTACACCACTCTAAGGTTTAAGAACTCTATTAGCAAGGCAGTAGAGCAAAAGTCACTTGTGAGCCAAAGTCCATAGGCTGGGCCCACTCTTAGAGAGAGCAGAGCACAAATGCGCCCAAGATCTCACAGTTACACTAGGCTTAGAAAGTCTTGCAGAGAGTTCGAAAAGAGTTTAGAGAGGCTCAGAAAAGTTTAGCCAGGGTGTCCCAGGCTAACCCAGGTTCGAAAGCCGGGGGCTAAATCTACCCCGTACAGTCGGTGGCAAGGGAAGCCGGGCGGGACACGGTACCTTAAGTGGGAAGGATCCTCCAGCGGGGGCAGTTGTTCCTGGCAGCGGGTGCATGTCTCGTCGTCGTCCAGGGGAAGAGAAGATCTCGACTTGCAGAAAAGATGAAGGTCGTTGCACTGCCAGGGAAGAAACCAGCCACAGAGTTTTCCCGTTAAAGGTATTACCCTTTAATTATCGGTCGTGGTAAAACGTGGTATCCCGGTTGCCGGGGTGCTTGGCACAGGCAAGGCAGCCTCGAGATACGTCGGGAAAGCGAAAAGACGGTGAAACTGGTTATCCCCACCAGTCAAAGGAAGACTCCTCTCCGGCGGGAGATCTCCTCTGTCGTTGAGAAAAGTGATGAGACGGTCCAGCAGGGCTCCACCAGTGGTGTCGTCGTGGCAGGTCAGCTCAGCTTCTCCCTCGTCGGATTCTTAGGTCCTGTGGCGACTTCTGAAGTTCCAGTCCCCAAAGCCCTGCTTTTATGCAGAAAACCCCCATTCACTCAGCCTAGCTGTCACTCAAACATGTTAAGTGGTGAGCGGCCAGCTCACCACTTGAGCCAATCAGGACGGAGTGCGACTTGAGTTGCATAGGCAACTCAGTCCAGGGTGCCTAAATCCCCCTCCACCCCTCCTAAGTACCCCAGACAGAGTGGCACCACTTTGGAGGTCTTCTGTGGAGAAGCCCGCCAAACAGTGGAACAAAGGGCTCGACGTGGGTTGGAGTCACAGAAGAGAACACAAACGCCATTTTAGAACCGAGTTTTGGCAAAAAATACCAACCGGAGAATTAATATTAATGAAATAAACCGGCGGTATATTCGAGGCTATCGTAATTAAATAAAGATAGTAGCCTCGAACAATGGGAAAATCCCATAGAGAAATATTCGCGGTTGAATATAAAAAGTAGTCTCCACTGCCACCAGCCAAAACTCGATCAGGGGGGACGGAGACGTGCCCCCTCGACTAACAGACCCCGGGGCAATTGAATTGCCCCAGCCAGTACGTCCACAATATGATGGTTTGTGCTGGTTCTGTTCAGAATTTAAGACTAGTAAAGTCAATGGTGACTTTACATGCCCTGGGAGACAGTAGTCAGTCCCAGGGTATGGAGTCTATAATGGGGAGTCACTATGACACTCCTGTGTTACTGCACTGAGGGTGCTGTGTAACACACATCACAAAAACACATGAAGCCCTATGGAGTAAAAGACCCTATAGCCCATTAAACACATCTAGAGTCAAAGAAACACACTCAAATCATGCCCAAGAGTGAGGGTAAAAGAGTCTCACTCTTGGCAGGAGAAAAAAAATAAACCCCAAAAATCCAGCAAAGCTGCTGGGGGACTCACTAGGTTAGGAAATTCAGCCTAAACAGAGAATTCTCCCTAACAGTGCAGAGGTGATGGCAACAAGAAAAGCTGTCTTCCACGATAGGAACTTCAGTGGTGCCGAATGCAGGGGCTAGAATGGCGGACCCATGAGCCTGGTCAGCACCACATTGAGTTCCCACGCCGGGGCCGGAGCCTTCACCAGCGGGAACGAGCGGAACAGTCCTTTCATGAACTCCGACCACAGCGACGTCCGCCCCAGAGTTCTGGTGTAGCAGGAGATAGCCACCAGATGGATTTTGATGGAGGCATGTGCCAGCCCCGCCTTTGCCAGTGACAGCAAGTACGGCAGTACTTGGGGGGGGGGGGTGGGGGGGGCGTGATCCGTAGAGGGTTGAGCCAGGCCTGCAGGTTCAGCGATCCCGGGTCATGATGTAGGATGGCGCCTCCTCCCTGGCGAGCAGATCCGCGTCCGTATGCAGTTTGACTGGGGGGTGAGGGGGAAGACACTGACATGTCCAGAAGGTCCGGGAACCATATCTGTCTGGGCCACGCCGGTGCAACGAGGATCATCCTGCACCGGGACCATCTGAGTTGACTGAGGAGTCGCAGAAGCAACGGCAACAATGGGAACGCATAGAGGAACAGGCCGTCCCAGGGGAAGGAGAATGCATCGCCCATCCGAAACCAGGGAACCCTGCTGGCGAACCTCCGGCACTTGGTGTTCGTCGTGAACAGAACTATCTGGGGATTGCCCCACCATCAGAATAGGAGATCCACTTGATCCTGCCGAAGTTCCCACTCGTGGCAAGAGAGCAGCTCCCTGCCAAGTGAGTCAGCGATGGCGTTTTTCACTCCTGCCAGATGAAAAGGTACCAGGAACATCCCCGGGGCAATGGCCCAATGCCACAGATCCTGCACTTCCTTGGATAGGGCTAGGGATCTGGTGCCTCCCTGTTTCTGGATGTAGAACATCGTGGTGGTGCTGTCGGTGAAGACCCGTACCACTTTGCCCTTGAGGGACAGAAGGACAGACCCGAGGGCCCAGAACACGGGCCGAAGCTCCAGGACGTGGATGTGCAGGGACGTCCAAAGGTCTCTTGCGTGGATATCTCCGGTGTGCGCTCCCCAATCCTCCAGGAAGGAGTCAGTTGTCAACGTTTCCTGGTGCGCTGGGGTCTTGAATTCCATGCCCGCCGTGAGATGCGCGTGGTGCCCCACCACCAGATCATTTGACGGAAGGTCTCGTTGAGGGGATGTGGGGGGGGCGGGGTCTTGTCTTCAAAGCATCCCGCCACTTGCATCCAACTGGCGTCGAGGAACTCCTGCAGTGGCCGCATCTGCAACCTGCACAGACGCACTAGGTAGATGCACGATGACATCATGCCGAGCAGGGACTTGATGGACCTAATCCTGGCTACTTCCATGGTCAACAGCCATTGTACCTTGCCCAGGATGGCCCTCATCCTTTCCTCCGACGGTGAAAGGAACCGCGCCACTGTGTAGAGTCTGGCTCCCAGGAACAGGGCGTCCTGCAACGGTATCAAGTCGGACTTCGCAAAGTTGATTGAGAATTCGAGTTCCGTGAGCATGGTCTTCGCTGTGTGGTCGACGGCGAGTTCTCTTGACTTTGCTCGGATGAGCCAATCGTACAAGTAGGGGTATATGTGCATCCCCTGCAGGTGCGCCACCACCGATGCCAGGCACTTGGTAAAGACCCTTGGAGCCGACTTCAACCCAAAGGGCAGGGCCTTGAACTGGTAGTGCCGCCCTTGGACCACGAAACGTAGGAACTTTGATGTCCTCTGTGTATGGGGATGTGGAAATAAGCTTACTCCCCCCACCCCCCCAGTCCAGCGACGATAGAAAGTCGCCATCCTCCAGCTGTCCCAGCACATGCTGAAGGGTAACCATCCAGAACTTATGGGCTTTGATTTATTTGTTGAGTCATCGAAGGTCCAGGATGGGCCGCCAGCCGCTGGTCTTCTTTCGGACGAGGAACTACTGAGAGTATACTCCGGAGCCTCTTTGGGACGAGTTCCATCGCACCCTTTCTCAGCATGGCTCGCACCTCCTCCAGAAGCAGCTGTGGAATGTGGTTGTCTTGCCTGGCCACAGGTGGGAAACGGGGGCACTTCCTTTGGAACTCCAGAGTGTGCCCATGGGCCAGGGCATCCAGCACCCAACGGTCGGTGGAGATGCACTCCCACACGCCGAAGTTTGCCAGCCAGCCCCCCACCGGAGTATTAAGGTGGGGGCCCTGACGCCACGGGCGGTTCAGTCCTGTTTCACCGAGGCCTTGCCACCCTGGTCTCCTTGGCGATGACGACAGTATCCACCGGCCTTGCTGCGTCCTCTGTAAGCCTCCTGTGATGAGGAACGGACAGCTTGGCGGTACAACGATGAACTGCCACCTAATCCTTTGGAGGCACCTTGAGATTTGCCTCCGGAGGTCCGAAAGGACGGCTATCGCTGATGGAGAGTGCCCAAGGCCCGGGCCGTCTTAGTGTCCGCCTTGATGGCCTGCAGTGACTTGTCCACCGCTTTTCCGAACAGGTTGTTTCCATCGAAAAGTCCAGTATCCTGGTCTGCATGTCCTGACAGAAGTCGGTGGCCCCGAGCCAACCGCGTCGGCGCAGGCAAACCCAGTTTCCCATCTGACAAAATCCGGTTTCAGCGATGTCCGTAGCTACCGTGATCCGATGCCACCTCGCCTTCTTGTAGGATTTCCAGAGCTTCCACCCTCTTGCCGTCTGGGAGAAAGTCCAGGATAGGGGCGATCTTGAACCACAGCTCCCTATCATAGTGGGCCACGATCGCGAGGGCTTTGGCCGCCTTGATGGTCGTCGCTGCCGACGAGATGACTACGTCCAATGGCGTCTAGCTTCTCTCCCCCGCTGTCCGGCGTGGAAGTGGAGGATGAAGCCGTCGCCCCTGCCGCCTTCTTCTTGGCTTGCCACAGACTACGGGATCTGGTACTTCTTCTCATACCGGTCTCTTCGCAGGGGCCATGGACGGGTTCTTCAAAAGGGACAGCCCTTCGTCCCATATGTCGTACAACAGCGGGACTGAGTGTCCGGTTTTCCTCTTGGCTTTCTGTCGTTGGTAAAGAAATCCTTTTTTGTTTTGTTCCTCGGAGCACAGCTGGAAAAGTTCCAAGGCCCTGGCGATCATGGCGTGAAAGGAGCCAATTTTTTCGGGGGGTGGGGAGCCTGGGCGGGAGGCGACGGGAGATCCATCCCGTCGTTGCCACCATCAGACCCCGTTGTTGCCGTCTCCATCCCTATCTCGTCCCTCGGCGGAGGGGATGGGGGTGAAGGCTGTAAGGGAGGGGGGGGGGGTGGACTCACGTTCGCTTGCTCAGTGGGCTCCTTGACGGTCCAGGCGCCGCTGGATCATCCGCTGGAGGTAAGGGCAACCTTGTCCTTATCTCTGTACACGGGGTCAGCAAAGCCATCAAGATTCTCCTGAATTGTCCTGCGGCGTAGGCATCGGTTGCGACGGGAGCATCGGCTGGGGCATGGGATCCTCCGTTTCCTCCACGGCCCGCCGCTCTTTGTCGGCTCACCGTTGCGCTCTATGTCCGCCTCGTCGGGATACTTCCCGTAGGCCCTGACCTCCTCAAACTTCTTGTCCAGGATAGCTTTGACGCCAGACAGCTCATCCTCGGAGGAGGTATCAGAGTCTGTAGGGGTTCCCTTGCCCCCCCCTTTCTCGTCCCGTGGTTTCACAAGGTCTTCTCGATAGGCAGGAAAGATGATTCCCTCCGGGCTGGCAGGGAAACTCTAGGCCTGGAAGTCGTCGCCACTGGGGTAACCTCCGCCGGCTTCGCCAGAGCCACCACGACTCCTTCAATCGAGGCCTTAGCCGGGTGAATCACGGTCTTCACAACCTTGGGCACGTCTGGGGCCTTCACCTTGGGGGGTAGGGGGGGATCACTGCCTCGCCCCCCAACCCCCTTGGCTTTCTCCGTCGGGATCTACCGGGACTTCTCCCAAACCTTACCCGGGTTCTCAGACTTCCTTTTCACCGAGCCGGAGAGTTGGCTCGTGGTTGACAGCGTCTGTGACATCGCACCCTGCCTGGCAGCCGAGGAGCTCGAACCAACGGCGCTCCTGGTGCCCGTGGACTCGCTGTGCTTTGCCTTTTGTTGGGTCGCCAGAGCGCCCTCAAAGGTCTTAGAAGACTGCTCGGACTACTACTTCTCACCTGCTGCTGGGCTCTTCGCCTCCAGCCAGTCCGTCATTTATGACGGTCCTTCATGGTCCGGACGGACATGTTCTTGCAGAACGCACAGTCCTCCTCCACGTGCGACTTGTCGGCGTGTAGGCAGTAGAGGCACCGGGAGTGTTCGTCCTCCTTAAAGACGTTCTGCAGTCCACATCCTGGGCACTTCCTAAACCGTTTGGATCCAGGAGGTGGTGTCGAATCTCCTTTTCCTGGGCCATGTCTAACTCGGGGTAGGCCTCAAAGGTCTTCCAGAATCCTCCAAAAAGTGGAATTCGATGAAAACGAGGGGCGTAGAAATTTCCAACAAGAGTCCCCGTTGATCGGAAGAAGAATCGGTGGAGCTTGAGGCTCGAATTGACCAAAAAAATAAGAGTAAACTCCTTGAAAAAACGCAATATGCAGTAAAAGCTCGAGAGCTAAGCAGGAGGACTCCCAACACTTGAACATGCGGTAAAAACCCAGAAGATGGCTGCCAGAGGAGGGGCTTAGGTAGAGGGCAGTCATTGGCTAGGGGCAGTACGACCCAGAGACCAGTGATTGGTTACTAGTAGAAAGACAGTTCAGAAACGAAACTGAAACTGATTTTTTCTTACCGAGGATTCCCAGCCTGACGACGGGGAATATTCATGAGCATGTGAATCCATGCCAGACCCCATGCTGGAGAAGTGTAATGGTACCTATATATTTTAAAGTTGTAAACATATTGGCAGCCCAAGCAGGTTACATTGGTGCTTACCTCCTGGCCTCTTGAAAGATACAGTGCTTTACTAGAAGTGGTGCTTCAAGACTTCAGTCATAATCCTGTAATAAATAATATCACTGTGGTGTTTACCTTTGTTGTACTAGAGTGCTAATGTTCTGGCACTTGAGCCATCACATGTATATCAGCGCTCCTTGTTCTAGGAATAGGTCTTAATCTGAGTGAGGGCTACCTGCGCTTGACCCTGTAAAGCTTACCTTAATAGGTGAGAATAAAGTAAAGTAATGGGGATGGTTCACCGGCAGGAACGCGGGAGGTCCCTATACAGTACCGTTGAATATTTACATTGTTCTTTGCTAAGATACTGAAAGGTTGCCTCAAGTAAAGTATGCGCACCAAAAAGATAAATTACAACTCCATGTGCAAGATGATGTCCTACAACAGATTGGAACGACTATCCCAAAAAGAGATCAATAAATACTGGGAAAAAGCCTCATTAACCAACTACTTAGAAACCAATAAGATTCCAAGAGGCCTCAGAATTCTTATCTTCCCAAAGTTTGATAAAAATCAGGACCTAGCCAACAAATGGGAAAGCAACCTAGACCAAAGGTCTAAAATTATGATTGGGCTTCTGGTAGAACATGCAACTAGGCAGCATACCCAAGTATAGGAACTAATAGAAAAGACCAAACAAGAAATCAAGGATAGGACCAGCACAGACTACCATGGATAAGAATTATGCTAAAATGTATGAGATTTTAGGCACCTATCAGGAAGTGAAATTACGTCAATTCAGGAAATACTTTCGTGATGAAATAAATTATTGGGATGATAGAGCTTACACTTTTCTTACCATGTTTAATGATATTTTGAGAAAATCAAGGGAGAGCACACCCAACACGTCATCAGGCAGCTCAGATATAGACTACTACCACCAACACAGGAGTACCAACATTAGGCACCGAGACGGACAAAACACAGGGACATTTTATTTTTTAGAGTAAGTTTACCGAAAAGGGACACAACAAAATGCCAAACAAGTAAGGTTCCAAGTACCACCAGGAAATACTGCAACATGGAACATCACACCAGGGGCAAGAGGGTGCAGGTGGAAGCACAGATGGGGCAGGGGGCAAACAGGGATCCTAACATGATCAAGCTCAAGGAAACAATCAGGGCTATGACCATGAATAATCTGGTGGTGAATCTGTCAGACAGAAAGTTTACCAAGGTAGAAGAGAGTCTTGAACAAGGGACTCTCATTTGCACCCACAATAGGGAACAACTATAATGACTTTAAGATAGACATAGTTACGTTTATTAGAAAATTGAAACTAAAGCAATTCTTTTCAACACAAGTCAAAACATATGCACCCAAAGTAGTGCAGTAATCTCCTAGTCTACTTACCATAGGGGACATAGAAAAACATGCAGCTACTTTTGACACTAGAATCTGATTCAAACATTTCACAAGAGGACATCTGTACAGATCTAGATGTGCCCGTAAGGCATCCCCAAATAGAGCAACTTAAACCCAAATCCAGGTTTACTCCTCAGCTTTCAAATGAGAGCATGATTGAAACTTTCCATCAAGCTGCCACAAATGACCTATTCGCACTTGGATAAGACAAGCATAAAAACACAGAGAAACAGGAGAAGATCAGTCAAGAAGAACGAATAGTCCAAGGGCCTGAGCAGTGACAACAATCTGGCGATTAAAAAGGCAGATAAGGGAGAAAATGTGGTTTCTATGAACCAAAATGATTATTTGAAAACGGACATGGGACACCTGTAGACTCCAGGGTGCTCCAGTAAATTGGCAACAAATCCCACCAAAAAAAATTGTACACAAATTACATTCCCTTATACAAGAATGGCATGGCAAGGGTCTAATGACGGATGATAAGAAGTTCCTCAGTATACCCAACCTGACCATGCCTACTAAGTATTTCTTAGCAATAATACACATGGAGTATGACTCTACCAGAGGTTCGACCCATCATGAGTGGGATAGGGTGGGCCACAGAAGGACTGTCAAAATATATTGATATCATGATCAAAAAATATGTCTCGACACTTCCATCATGCAAGTGCTCCAGCTATTGTCTGACATAGAATGGCAAGAGGGCTACCAATTAGGGACAATGGATGTAACGGCCTCACACATACATCAATTTGCCACAATTTGGCGATTTAGGCTATTGACCACGCCCATGAAGGCCATTCAGCATCCTACCGACTACATATCAAGATACTTAAAGATTTCTTGAAATTCACACTTGAGAACAAGGTCTTCCTATTTGCTGACACGTATTATGTACAAACAAAAAGTGTCACTGTGGGGGCCAAATATGCCCCATCCTTAGCAAGCCAGTTTATGGCCGATTATGAACTATCACATGCGTTGGCCAATGGTGAATATAAAAGCAACATTATAACATGGAGGTGCCATTTCAAAGACATTTTCATAATCTGGCATGGGGAACACAGAAATGTACGGAATACACTGAATATTTGAAGAACAACAACTCTGGTATCAAATTGTTGGGTCATTGTGACAACTCAGATTAACTTCCTGGATCAACAGAGGTCCATATCAGAGTGGAGAATACCGACTGGGCCATTTTCAAAGAAGACAGAGGTCAACTCATCTTACATGCAACCAGTTGCCATTGCAGTTCTACTATTAACAACATACTGATGGGAGAGTTTTACAGAGAATGCAGGAACTGTAGCGAGGAACATACATACACTAAAGAATGTAATCTATTGACTGAAAGATTCCAAGAAAGGGGATACTCCAATGAAATCATTCATAAAGCACAAAATAAAATTGGACAACAGGAGAAATCCAACATGCTGAAACCCACACCTAAAAGCAGTGAAAGAACATACAAATATTGATATTACTACGTGATACTCAAAAAGATGCACACATACTGTTTAAAATAGGGCAAAGACACTGGAACACACGGCATATGGACTCAGACCTATGCCTATATTTGGATTTTTTTTTTTAAACAAGATTTGTATACACTAGGGCACCAACCCTTAGGAATAAGCTTTACCATAATTTCTAGATACCAGCAAAACAAGCAGAATGGACTGGTTAAAGCAAACAGGATTTTTTAAGTGTGGCACATGTAGCATGTGTAAGCATGCACATCCGGACTGCCGAGAGTACACGACAAAGGGGGGAAAAACAATCAATAAATAATTTCTATTGCAGAATTTTGTAGTGTAAGCCATCATCTGCATTTGCAAGAAATTATAGGTCAGCAGCACCATCAGAAAACTATGAGGTCTGAGTCCATAAGCTAGGATCAGGGAACATATAGCAGGTTTATCAAAGCAAGACTAGCAATACACTGGCAAGAAGATTTGAGATTCCTAGGCCTTATGAAGGCAAAACAAGACAAAAGAGGCAGGGACCTCAAACTCAACAAATGGAGTCAAGATGCATATGTTTTTTGACGTTGTGTCAAATTTGGACTTTAACTCAGATCATCAAATAAATGTTTTCTTACAGGATTAAGCAAAACATCTATGACACATAGGAGAACGGATGTACCCTTTGGAGTCATGCATATTAGGCACCCCGTTACAGTTGCCAGACCCACAACACTGAACTACTGCCCAATACTATTGTGAAAGGGGGGGGGGGGAATATAAAAAAGCAAATGGATCTGGACTAACTGGTAGCATCCAACCCATCCCAATGAATGCATCAGGCCATCCAGACCAACAAAGAACCAATTGAAACATTATCTAAAAATTGCAAGAAGGGCTATTCAAGCACAGAATGGACGGTAGCTTTGTCGAGCCAACACTTACAAGAAGAGGTTCATAACCAGTAACTCTTCACGTTATAGCACTTTGTAGGATGCTCTTATACCAGGGCTGGATCACAAAACAGTGAACTCAGATGACCCATACACCGATTATGAGATGCTCTGTTATAGGACATTATCTTGCACATTCGTTGTGATTTCGCAAGCATACTTTAATTGAGGCAACCTTTCAATATCTTAACAGAGAACAATGTAAATATTCAACGGTACAGTATGGTGACGTCACGCGCACGGCAGCCAGAATATAAACGTTTCAAAATGGCACTGTGTACCAAACTACTGACAAAGAGGCGGGGAACTAACCCCATTACTATAGTCTCACCTATTAAAGTAAATTTTACCGGGTCAAGCGCAGGTAACCCTCACTCAGATTAAGAGCTATTTCTAGAAAAAGGAGCGGCTGATAAACATGTGATGGCTCAAGTGCCAGAACATTAACACTCTAGTACAACAAGGGTAAACACCACAGTGATATTATTCATTACAGGATTATGACTGGACAACTGAAATCATGAAGCACCACTTCTAGCAAGGCACTGTATCTTTCAAGACGCCAGGAGGTAAGCACCAATATATCATGCTTATATCATGTTAATCATGCTTGGGGTGCCAATACTTTTACAACGGTAAAATATATAGGTACCATTACACAGACGGGAACGAAGTTTGTATCCACTTACACCAACAGATCATTTACCCAGAGACAGATAAGAATTTGTTTAATTCAAGGTTTTTTGACCACGCTTGCCACAATTTCTGGGTGACATTTATAACGAAACTGCCAACTAAGGCCAAGCATGATTAACATCCAGGCATGTCACTGATGAGCATAGTCTATAGCACAATACACTGTTTTCTATATTTAACCACAGGTGACATCACCACACCCAATATGGACTGCGATGGCCTAGATGGGGTGCCAAAAAAGATTTTAGCAAAATAAAAATCGTACTACAATTACTTAAGCATGCGAGCAAAAGATAAAGAGCACTGCAAGATCTGAAGCGGGATAATGGAGGAATGCATAGATAAATTTGTGTGAATAGCCTAATGAGAATACATCTCGTCTGTTTCTTCTCCCTTGCCCCCCCCCCTTTTTCCTGATCAACCGGGGTATGAAACAATCTTTTTATTACAAATTTGTTTTTTTCACCAGACATGTTATGCACCTTTTCAAATAATGTAATGCTGTGATTTGCATCCACCACCTTTTTAATGTGCACTAACAGCCTTGAGGACGACTACCAGCCTTGAGGCACTAACAGATTTTCTTCGCAAATCTTTGTATAATATACAATTTTACAAATTGGATAGTGGTTATGCGCAAGCCATCAGCACAAACAATCTGATTGCACACTTAGAAGAAGAGGTTAAGGGGAATACCTCAGAGTGCTGCTGCTGCAACATACCACACTACTAGTAGACTGCTCTAGTGCATCAAATTACATTTATACCCCCCTACACTTTTGATTATTGCAGACGGCCTGATGTAACAAATGAAACACAATAGTTGCTTTCCTTTGTCAGGGTTTTCACTTTCACAAGTTCAAGACTGGTCTCCCTCCTTTGGACTCGGACCATGTATCCCCCTTGTCCGGCCTAGATCCCTTTTGATAGCAGAATAGAAGACTTTTGAATGTGCAATAAGTTTTGCTTAAACCGTTGCAGGACCACTTCGATTCACTTCACACAATTTACACTTCACATCAATCTTCTACTTTTGTTTCTTTTGTCAGGATACCGTACAGAGACCTTTGACTGAGCACATTCACAAAGCCGGACCACGGTCAACGGTATCGTAGTTTTCCTTCTAATGTTCATGTATTCACCAGCAAATTAGCTTCACTTGTGTCTTTCATCACACGTGTTTAACCATGTTCATTCCAGTGCTCGTTTTACAATGTTGTTGCTTGCAACATTAACTTTAAAACAGACCGGCCTTGCATCGTTCTCCCAAACGCACCGGCTGTGTTGTTCTCGGTTGCTTCTTTGTTCTTGGAGCCAAGGACGATTCTACAGCATCTGCTGCTCCTCCCCACCTTGGTCAGTTACGCGGGAGGACCTTCGGTATCTCCAACACACAATGTAGGATTCTTTAGCCTGGTTTCCTGGTCTTATGTTTTCGGCTTTGAAGGTTTCTTGAAAGTACTGGCTTCCTGTCAAAAAGGACAAGTGTTTTGCCCCTCTCATGATCCTCTCGTGCCCGACCGTCTTTCTCCACTCATTAAACTGCGGACTCGAAACTGTTGTACCTTTGTGTGTTTTTGCCTCGCTCTGGGGTGTGCTCTCATGCTCCGGCCTTTTATCCGTGTGGGGAAGAGTAATGGAAGTCAGGTGTGAGTGATTGTCGATAATTGCCCGACTTCCCCTGACCATAGTATTGGACAGGTCAGGTACAAGGGTGTGAGTCGGTTTTCTCCCAGAGCGGACTGTGCATGTAAAAGTGTTTGTGCAGGAAAGGGGGTGGGGGGAGTAGGGGTTGAATTTCTAAATATCTCATTGAGTAGGATGGGGTAAAGGTGTTACAGGGAATAGAGGGATACCATGTCTCACCATCCGGTGTCCCCCTCCCACTGGACCCCTCACCCAGGTGATTCTCCCGCACTGGTCCAACCCCAGGGTCTGGATCCAAAAGACAATGGCTGTGCCCTGGGCTCCTGAGAGAGAGATTGGTGGGGACTAGCGGGTGAGACACATTCTGGTTTCTCACAGTGCCCACCTTGGCGGGGGGCGAGGGAGATATCTTGGGGAAAGTAGTGAGAACACCTTAATATTCCTCACACTTGGTTATATTGAAATAGACGTTCCACCTCCTACTCCAACTAACTCCTTCTCCAGTGACACTTTACACAAAAGCCACTGCGAGACCGAGCTGCTAGATTTATGTACTGTGGTCACCATACCGCCTGGGTGGGACTCCGGCTGATGGGCTGCCCCTGTCTGATCCTGGGTTAAACTGTAAAACTGTATCTGATGGGTAAAGGTGTCCTTGGTGGGCTTATGGGGGATGGGTCCTGCCTATACTAGGGCCAGCTGCCATCCTGGATATATTACCCTCAGTGACCATCACTGATGTTTACTACACTGGTCCTCCTAAATTGAGTCTCTGGATCCCCCAAGATGTGAACTGGAAGTCCAGAAAACCCATAGTAAACATACAAAATCATCATTCCCACTAAAACGTCTCTGAGCGGGAGGAGTAAAACACTGTCTTCCTCATCGGTCTTGGGGAGCCATGGATCTGCAACATTGTGTCCGTGGAGCTCCTGCATGTTGCGTAAGCTTTTATTCATGGGAAATGACCTATGTGAAATCCTTGGCTACCTTTGCAAAGTATATGGAAATTAGTTTCCTGAAGGGAACATTTCCATTTCTATGCTGGCGTTTTGTATTTGGCTGCTGGTTGCATTAGCTCACCTAAGGATTCTCTAGGAGACCTAGGTAACAGGCAGGAGGTGTTCACTGCATGTGTCCCATGCCTTGAAGTAATTTCTCAGTGAGAGTGGTCTTGTGATCCCCAATGTACCTCCTTCAGGCCTAAAGTCCTCTAGTTTGGTATAGTACACAGTCCATTCTACCACCTGGACAGTCTCCAAAATTAGGAAGAGGCATCATCACAGGCAGCTAGGATAGGAAGAAGAGTCCGTTGTGGGCTCCTTCCATAGCTATCAAGTTGTGGAGAGAAGAAGAGATGGAAAGCACAGCAAGATGTAGTAAGCAAGCCAGTGGAGGGCAAGACATTGGACTGAGTTATAGAGGAGACATGGGAGTTTAAATAGAACAAATGTTAATGAAGACCCATCTGGCTTGGTAACATAAGGTAGAGGTTGTGAACTACATAGACGGGTTAAAAAGCGTGTGTGTAGCAGAGTCAAAGAATTTGAAGGGAGGTCAGATTTTTCTAATGTTAAGGAGGTTGGCTGTGGCGGCAGTGGTCATAGGGTTTCAGGTCGCTGTCCAAGAGAACCCAAAGGCTGTGAATCATGGGTGAGGTGGTCGGGGGTTGTGGAGTGGAATAAGTTGGTGGAAGGGGGAGTGGGGTTAGCACTGGGAGGCAGAGAATTTATCAACGTACATGTCGGTAATCTTCATTACTCCCAATTCTACTCTTCCTGATCAAAAGACTTACATTTAAGGACCCGTCTCCGCTTCATGAACCCCCTTTCCTAAGCACTTCACCCTTTGCTGCCTGTGCCCCTCCTCGAGAGACAAAACTCCCTGTAACACATGAACCCTCATTTTTCTTTCCCCTCCCCCCTCAACCGAGTTAGAGGGATGTCAGTAGTATGACGAAGAAGCACAAGACTTGGAGTAATGAATATAATCGGTACATAATCTGATGAACTCCACATCCCTCTTCCTCATCCCAGTACTTACCTTTGAGTTACCAAAGATGATCGGATCAGAAGGGGCCTATAGGTAACAAATCACCCACCCACTGAAATGTTGCATTTACAACAACCATCTTTGTGTGCCGGATTTCATGAAACTACACCAGTGAGTTCCAGATTACAACAGCCAAATACCAAACAAAGTAGCCCTGGACCCATCTATATTTAAACTTGGTGCCCGATATAGGTATTGGGAATTACCGAAATAGCCGCTCTACATATTTACAGTAAATACAACCCCTGTGCGTTGGCCCAAAAGAAAACCACCACACTTGTGTGTACATCCTGAACCGGACGGCTAGGATGTTCATCCAAGTCTGCCGAGGAAACTGCTGCTTGGAACGCTCATCCTAATGGCTTACGAAGAAGTGGATCACCTGCCCATCAGGCTGGAAAGGTGGTCATCAATTTCAATCCATTCAGAGAGCTTAGTCTCCTTGCCTTTCACAGGGTACGGGTTTTACATGAATTCCGGCATGAAGAGGTGCTCCAAGTGCTTCCATTCCCGGGGATCTTATCTTTATTATAGGAAGGTCCACCTTAGGAGTGCGTTTATATTGTTGTATCTTTGGGTCCAACAACTCTCCTGCGACAGCCCGTTTTGCCAACCCCATTAATTCTTGAATCTACACCAATACCTCCACTACTCCTTTTTTGGTCAAGCTATTTCCCTGTGGCCTCAACTTCATGAGTGGAACATGGCTAATTGGAGGAGGAAGGCAGTGGCGAGATGATTGAAGAGGAGGAAGGAGAGGGAGTCTTCTGCTTCCTCTCCGTTTCCTGGCTTCTTTGCTCTACCATCACCTGTTTATACAGGTCCCCCAACTCTTTTTTGAAAAGAACACACAAGATACAGTTTTTGATACCTTTTACTGAACTAGCTGAAAAGACTATGCATAGATGGAAGAAAGCGTTTGTTTTCAGAGTCCCGCAGAGGTCATCAGATGTTGCAAATACTGTTTTGACCTGTGAATCTTACCCTCCCCCCCCCCTTTACTCTGTTTTGCTTCCATAGGAAGATTCAGCCTCTGTGCCCTCCAAATGATTTTATCTCTGCACTTGGTTCATCTTCCCAACCTTCAGACTGCATCTTTTACTGCTTGGGGATATGCCAATAATTCCTCGAAAGCACACCCTTTAAGTAGATATTTGTTCCTTATACGCTAGTGTGCCACACACCAACTCACCCCTCCAGCGGTTGTGCCACTGCTCTGCCCGAGCACCTTATTTTTTTATTCCCTCAATACCTCCTCCTTACCGGCAGGGGTCTGGAATCCACCCGGGGAGAGATGAATTCCAAAAGCTGCTGCCCATGCTCTCCAGATCACAATCCATGGGCTCTTTCTTTGTCATCTCACAAATCCTTGCAGAGGACCGGCGCACTCATGATAAACTCCTCTTCCCAACACTGAGAAATGACAAGGTCGTACCGGTCTCCTATTGGAACGTGCACCGTAGCACGCTGGGCCATATACTGGATCTCTCACCGCCCCAGCGAATCCAGTAGGCATCCTTCAATCTCTCCTTCTCCTTGCCTCACAAGGAGCCAGCACATATGGACAGGGAATAACCAAGTGTTGCCTCTCGGTGCCTAGCACAGAGAAGAAACCTGGGAACCGACAAGGAAGACAGCACCAGATCTGTAGGAGACTAAAGTAAAAAACAGAGGGATCAAGAACAACATACAGGTTATGTCTCCCAAAGATGGGTGGGGACAACAACAAAGAGCAAAAAGCCTAAAGGGACGCAAAGCCTTAACCTTAAGTACTGGGATGAGGAAGAAGGATGTGGAGGTAATAGGGCTTTAGTCACTGAAGAACTAACCAGTGGCAGATATAGGTTAATAAACTGGTTAAGTGTTTAGCAGTTGCAGGGTTGAAGGAGAAGATCTGATTATCTTTAGCAATGAGGCAATGCTCAAAGGTCCCCAGGTTCTAACATCCAGTTGATGGTTTCGAGTCCCCACTACTTAGAACCCCTGTGATCAACATACTACGTTAGCAAGTACTGATTCTAGCAGGGGTCTGTTACACCCATCATCATTGGATGAAGTGAAATTATGGGTAGCTGCCCCTCCATCAGTCTTTCGCTATTCGACACGTTTCTTAGAGGTACAATTTAGAAACGCAGCCAAAGGCTGTACATAAATCTACAAATATAATCTACAGATTCCCGTGGTACAAGAACACATAATGAATAAATCTGTACAGTGATAGGAGTTTCACTCACAGTTCCAAGATGTGAGTGAAAGTCCTATAACTGTACAGGTCAATTTTACATTAACTGTTAAACTACTATCCTGGTAAATAGATTGTCTTTCCTGCAAGATGCACCTTTCTTCAAACCCCTGCCCATTTTCTTCCAGGAGTTTTGGCCATGCACAGTTGTGAACAAGCACAGATATAGGAGAGTGTACACTCTAGTTGTAAAGTGACCTCAAGGAAGCCCTATTGGGGCGGAGGGTGGGTGATAAGACTTAACCAGAGTAACTTTTGACCTTAATGCTCCGGTTGGGATCATCGACCTAGAGGACATTAAAATATTCTATTAGTTTGCCAGGAGGTATCAATCTGTCTACTTAACATCTATAAACATCCTCAAAGATCTAGCAAAGTTTCATCTGCTTTATAAGAGCTTTAAATATCAGATAAATGAAAATATAAAACAGGGCAAGAGAATCAACGATCATGGTGGACGACCTGAACATACAGGACAAGCCAATTCAAACCATATTCAGGGAGAGGACAAGGTTTAGAATATCCCTAGTTAGAGGGACTGCTGTTCAAAAGGTGCCACCCGTTAAGACAAACATTGGAGGATTCTGCTTGCACGGCTGGTCTCTGTGCAGGCAATAGAGGTTTTCCCTCAAGAGGTCCCAGTCAAACTTACTTGTAGACCAGCCAGAAAAGACAGCACTATTTGTTTAGCAGATGCCTTCCAAGTTAAATAAAGGCTTGAAAGTTCACCACTCACTCCTTTTAGGATGGACTCTTCATGAATCAGTTTCTTACTAAACTACATAATAGGTCTCCGACAGTTGCATTTCTCATAAACACGCGATTTCACAGTACATTTTCGCAAAGCTAAAACAGCCTTGTTGGCCATCCTTAACGAACCAAGAAAGAATGCTACCTAGTCAATTCAGAGCCTCCTATAGTTATAAAGCATTCATTAGAAGAACAAAGGGAAGAGGCTGGAAATGAAAAATGGGAGCTACCTGGATCAGCCTGCGCCACTAGAAACCAGTAGCTCCTCTGGTTCTGCAAATACTGGTAATTTATAGATTCATATTCTAGCGGGCATCAGTTTTCTTTTCTCCAACCTATATACCCCTCAATGTATCTCAAGAGAGCAATAATGAAAGATGTAGGTGTTCCTCATGTTACTTACAACTTAATGTTCACTGAAAACGTAATTTTGATGAAACTCCACTCGCAAAAGGACCAGGAAGGTACCTGGGACCAACAGGTTCCCCTGGACGGATTCATTGAGAAACCCAACATATGGGTCCCTTATCGAACATTACGATTTAATAGAGTTCTAGAAGCAGCTATGCACCTCACTCATGTATGGGGTCGAAATCATTACAGTCTACAAAGAAGTGAATGGGATAGAGTCTAGTAAATATGGAGTCCAGTCATTTTTTCGAAAACTTAGTTTCTACATACAAAAGTTCCAAAAACAAAGTTTTGAATAAAAAAAGGTTTGAAAGCATTTTTCTCATGTTTTAGGTTTTATTTTAGTTTCATATAGAAAAAAAAGATTGTTTTAAAAAGAAAACAGGGAGTTAGGAGGGGAAACCCCCACATTAAAACATTTAAAAAAAAATGCATTCTAAACTTTTGCTTTCTGCGCTTTTGTGTCAGAACTTTTGTATGTAGGAACTTTGACTGTCAAAACTATCACTATGAACCGTAATTATCACCCTCTCTCTACCATCAACAGGATTGAGAAGATTCACAGAACATTTTTATTGATCAGATTAGAAAAATGGGTAATTGAAGGGTCAATGATCTCACATCTGCAGACAGGGTTTCAGAATAGTCTGGGCACAATTTGTCAACTTTTTAGATAATGTTTTATTAATGCAGAGGTTTGTGATCTTTCACCAAGGGAATCAGTAGATTATATTTGAAGACTCAAAGTTTTTGTCAGTGTGCCCAGATCTTGCCCGAGAAACCTGTAGTTCCCTCCGTCTCCCACCTGCCCTATTACATGCAACTGTAGGACTTCATACTAAAAACTTGGGAGAGGATTGGCCACTTTCCAGTTGAGAAGGAAGTGCGCCAGAGCAGTGTCCTACTGCACATTCTTTTCAGCCTGTACATAAACGATTCTGCCACTGAATGAATACTCCATATCTTTGCAAATAGGATCTACATTTTATTACTAACAAGGATGAAATCTTCATTTAAAAAACACAGAAGGGGCTTCAAAGGCAACTGGCTCCTTTGTATCTACTTGTAAACAAAAAAGACTGCTCAGAAATATGGTCAAGATACTGGATATCATTTTCCACCAGAGGCAGTGTCCTATCTCGCCAGAATGAAAACTTGGTTACAGACTTAAAACTACCCATTATATTAGAGGGGGAAGGTCAGAATATGAAAACAGAACCCAGTGCTTTTCAAAGTGTGGATGGAGATCACAATCTGTAAAGCAAAACTAAAACCGGTTTTGCTTTAGATCAAGATATGGGTCAAACCTTTGTTGGGGGAAAAAAACAGGGAAGCTTTCCATCCTTGACAAACACGGGCATGCAAGTACGTTGGTTTCATCTAGATGAGAGTCAAAAGTACATGCAAGACAACTTAATCAGTCTACAATCACTGGGAATTCTATGGCAAGACGGAAGGCAAGCATTATGCTTTACATTCTTTATTGCCACCAATACAGCTATTCAAAATTTTAAACATTTAAACCAACATATTTTTCTGTTTGAGGTAGCAAAAAGAAACCCTTTCAGTTTAAAAGTTTAACTCAAATCCAAGAGGCTCAAAACTGCAAGTCCCATGAGCCTCTACCTTTTAGGTAGTCCTGAGGCTGCACCCTTTTGACCTATCCCGGTGCCTGCCTCCTGTATTAGAGTCCCCAACACAAGGTTCCTTCCTTTCTTTTTGCTGCCATACGTCAGTTAAGTGATTTTACCTTATCCTTCCTATTTAGTAAAACGGAATTAAGTAGCCGTTTATATTTTCACAGCGCGCGTGCTACTGTAGAGGAGGCATCAAATATGGCTTGCCCTCTAAAGCGACCATTTTGAAGTTACGGGAACGTTCACGCCGAAATATGTGATGTATGATCAGCAGAGAGCCGCAGTGGGGCTCTATCCGGTACCAATCAGACGGACAGCACCTATTGAAGTACCTACACTTAAGAAACCGTGGACAGTAAGGTACCCATTGAGAAAACCGTATCGACAAGCGAGATAGAATGACCATTGTCAAAACGTAATGCCTGAAGAAGTCAAGAAAGTCCTAAAAGAAGACGAATGGTGACTTTGCAAGGACTCGGAATGAATTGCAGATAAAGAAAATGACGACCTGTGAATGACGGAAAAGAGACAAAACACCATGATAAGCAACATCCTGGGTTGAAGTGAAATGAGTGATGTCAAGTGAAAAGCTTATTCCATAAGAACAATGAAGATATGCAACCAGTTTACATGTGTACATATGCTCGGAAACTCAAGAAAGCTAAGGACATCGTGCAGCTTGCTATGCTTCGTAGTTAATTAGATTGCAGCAAGCGCCACCTATACATATCTACCTGAAAAGGAGCACTTTATATAACATATATGTCCGCTTTGCAAAAGTGCAGAATTAACCACAAGTCACGAGAGACCCCAGGAGAGAAGCCCCTCAAACACAGGAAAAGAAAGCCAAAGACAGGAACGAAACTCAGATGCACGAGACCCGTGCAAAGAAACCAAGGTTACCTTAGTTGAATAAGGCGAATACAATTTATGACGCAAGAGCAGAGTATCCTGTTCAAAGGAGTCGAGAGGAGAAGCAGAAGGCATTTGGTGGACAGAAGGCTAAAATCAAATATGTGAATTACAGGAGACGGAGATGATTTCACGGTGCCTAAAACACGTGACCTGCCAAACAAGAAGAGTTGGGGCCTCCACACCTACGCGCAGCCTTGAGCCATGCACAGATATCCATATTCTCCCCCAGACAGAGCGGCAGCATCAAAGCCTACAAACTAGAAACTAATTGACACATGGCCATTGGGGCAGTGATGGACGATGACACTTGTTGGTGGAAGGCTGGAATAGCAGGCGAGTACCCTGCACCTGGCCGATCATTCTGCATGCTGCTAAACAAAGTGGAAAAGTACAAGGTGACGTGGTGCCAACCCAATCACAACGGACCTTGTTATCTAGGATCCTTTATTTTGTAGAACCAATGAGATGTACTTTTAGTGACGTCCACAGTAGTCCTTCTGAAGGAAGGGCTTAGATGCCCCACCCAACACTAGTTATCCAATCCTTTCACTACACTATCATATACATATATAGTACCTATAGTAAAGTTACCTTCCTATAACCAATAGAATTGTATGCAATATTTTAAGCATTACACGTCAGCAATGACAAGGTTTTAGTATAAAAGATGTGAGTTTTATGAAGTTCGTTGGAGTTGAAGCGAGAAGGAAGATCAAGTGAGTGCCGATATTCATAACTCCCAGTTTTTTGTACTTGTCATTAAACAGACACCCTTTTCCAAACCATTGAGTTGTCATTATTGATTTGATGCTCAAGTATTAATCTGCATCCCCATCCATCTCACGGGTGCTGCGATCCCATCTTAAAGTGCTGTTTGGGGAAAACTCCAGTCCTATGGGCCGGCTGGGGTCCCTTCTGCACACTACATATCATTATAAATCATTTTAACGCTGCTTGCACATCTAGACAAGGTGTAAATACTAATGGATGCGGCGAACGCTGCTTCGAATTTTTTGCATTTGTGCGTGACCGCGGCTCTGCCGCGGCCACACACTAGTAACTACCTTGCAGTCAGACGTGGAGGCGGGGCCGGAGCCGCGAGCGCATTCACTGGCGTGAGGCAGCCGGCCCCACTCCACAGCGTGTCACTCGCTCGAGAGGCGCGCTTTAGGACCGGGGGAGTGTAGGTTTTACTAACCTTCCCGTCATTTCCCGGGCCTCGTCAGTTATTATGCGCTATTCTTCTCGGAGTGGAGATGAGGAGAGAATTGCAGGGTGTGCCCAGCACAAAAAAACAAAAACAATAAAAATAAATAAACACCACTGCAAGCCGGCATAATCAGTTCCTGCATCAGAGATCTGACAATTGTCAGCAGAAGCTGAGACTCGTGTCTGGAGAAGGCCTGTAGCCAGTGAGTACAGCTGCCTCAGTCTGTGAGCCTAGTCAGCCGACACTAGACAGTTAGCTCTGCTAACACGGAAAGATGGCTCAATACGGGGAGGATCACTCCACTACACCGGAATATAGCGAAGATGAATGGGGGGGTTGGGGGGTGTAGGGGTGGCGGAAGAAGCCTCCGAGCAAGAGACAGCTTTCGCTCAGTTTTAAAAAGGTGTTTAGAGACTCGCTCTCCCAAGCAGTCGCAGAGGACGTTCAGCCAATTGCACACAGACTCGACATGCTGGAGGCATGGATGCTAGAGAAAGACCAAAGACCCTCCAGGAAAAAGCGGGCGCTTAGCCCAGGCGAAGGCACGTCGGGTGGACACTCCCTAGAAGGGGTTGAGCAGGGGCGTACAGCTCAGAAGTGCAGAGACTCTGAGTCCCCCCACGAGCAAGGAAAGGAAGGTCGCCCCCGGCCCCCAAAAGGCAGACGACCCATTCACAAGACTTAAAAAGGCCTTCCTGGCGAAGACAGCAGATCGCCAGCCCAGACCCCCTACCCCAGGGGTGAATAATCAAGGGGACATAGACGAGAGCTACTTGCCCGATGATGAAGGGGGGGGGGGACCTCCCTGGGCACCCTGCAGCAGACACCAACCCTCGAAGAGGCGGATACGAACGACATATTCGACCCAGAAGCCATCAGGCAGCCGAAGTCCGCAGAGTGGGTGCCTTCACCCAGGGTAGCACTCTACATGGCGTAACACATAAGGAAGCCCCTGGACAAGGAGGTAGGCTCGCGCATGAGAGCAGAATGCCCCCGTCCAGACCTGCCCGATAAGCTATCGGAGAACCCCGACGTTGACCCAAAGATGGTCACCTTTGTGACAAAGGCTTCCAGAGACGTCCGGAGGGGTGTGGACAAGGCATGGAGAGGATGCCAGGAGAAGGTACCCGACCTGGCCGGTCCATTAGCAAAGATCATGGACCTTGCGGAGAGGGCTAAAGATACCGGGGACCGATAGACCACATCGCCTTAGCCAATTTGGCGCAACGCACAGTCTGTTTGTTGGGGAATGCCAACTGCGCCCTCTCATCAGGGAGGAGGAGAGGCGTGCTTCTAAAAATCGACTCCAAGTTGAGTGACCTCTTGTCCTATGAGGCAGGGCAAGGAGCCAAGGGACTTCTCTTCGGCGAAGCATTTGCCAAGGAAATGGCCCAGTTCGTAGGGACCTACTCTGCCCTCGAGAAAGCGCAAAGTTCCATATGAAGGATCTTTCCAGGGCGTGTTTTTGCAGGGACCGGACATCAGCGGGGGTCGGACGTCCGGTCGCTTTGCCTTCCATCGCAGACCCCAAGGCCATCGAGCACAGTTCTGGGAAGGAAGGCAGCAAGACGCTTTCTTCCCTTTCAGGTCGAGATTTCCAAGAGGGCGCAGGCAGAGAGGAGCCTACAGGCAGCCCTGGTGCTCTGGCGGGGAGTACACCCGACATACAAGTGAGGGGCTAGGGATGTAACGGTATAACGGTATACCGTTAAAGATACCGTGAACCACTTAATTGAACAATAATAACCGTCACATTGTTTATACCGTTATACCGTTCATACCGTAAAGTGTGCTTTTCAATCTGATTTGGAAAGGCTGCAGTAAGCAAGTGCTGCGCTGTCTTGGTCTTGCACTGTTGGATGTGCCGTCTGCCAAGTAGTTTCAGTTGGAGCATTTTTAATGCCATTCCATAAACCACACCTGCCTGACACAAAATCAATATGTTAGCAATAGGAAGAATAGATACAGTGCCAAGAAGGAAAAGGGTTTACTTTGGGTTGGCGGCTTTGGGGTTTATATATTTATAATGGATGTTCTCTAAACATATGGCAATGGGGGATTTCCCTGGTTCCATCATTGAATTTACATATAATATGTCACACTGCGAAATTCACTCATCTCTGTGGGTATTCCCTGCTGCCATACCAAAGGGTAACATGTCCGTGATTACTGAACACCTTTTGGCCCGCAAGTAAACTAAAGGCTGTAACGTAAAGAGAGTGCGTCTGTGTGTGTGTGTGTATATGCACACAAGCGTATACTACCATCAGCCTCCATTGATCGATGGCATGCAGGTTATCAAGATGGCAACATGTTCATCTTCACCAGTAGCCAGTGGGGGAGCATAAAGCCTAAATGACCACTTAAGAAAAGCTATTCAGTTTGCTTTGCTCCTCTCCACACGTGTGTTTGCGTTTGGTGGAAGCAAGGCATTTCAGTGGAAAGTATGTTGAAAAGCCCAATTCTGGCCCTGGGTGCCTGGTTTTGTTTGTGATGCTAAATCTGTCAATTTATGACCTTTTAGAAAATATTTGTTAAGATTAGTTAACTCCACCTGCTATACCGCGATAACCATGATATACCGTCATTTGGCAAGAAGGTTATCGTACCGTCATAAAACTAATACCGTGACACCCCTATGGGGGGCAGGACCCTACAGTTTTTGAGCGCATGGTACACCTTATCCGGCTATGCATGGGTGCGACACGCAGTAGAGGGGTTATGCATAAACTTCCTAGGCAACCCCATTCAGTGGCAAGAATCGCAAGCGATTCAGATGCAGACGCTAGAGGTGGCTCTACTCCAGAGCAAGTTAGCGAAGCTACAGCCAAATAATGCAATAGAGAGCCAGACACATGTAGATCCAGGTTTTATCAGCAACAGGTTTCTTGTGCACTGGAAAGAAAAGGTCTGCCCCGTCATCAATCTGAAAAGCCTAAACGAATGGTTGAAGTACACCACTTCAAGATGGAAGGGATTCATCTTCTCAGGGACCTGCTGCGCACGTGGGAACTGGCTAGCACGCCTGAACCTCAAAGACGAATATCTGACAATACTGATAGTGAAGGTGCATTGCAGATTTCTGCGTTTTTGTTGGAACGGGGAAGTGTGGCGATTCAAGTGCCTACCTTTCGGCCTCGCCTCAGCGCCTTGAGCCTTCACCAAGCTGATGCGACCAGTAGTCGCGGCCATTAGGGAGAGAGGGATCCGGATCATAATATACCTGGACGATATCCTTGTACTAGGAGCAGACAAAGCCTCCCTAGCCAACAACGTGATTTCTCCCTGCTGTCCTCCCTGGGATTTCTGGTGAATCTAGACAAATCGCAGCTACAGCGGATCCAGAGGATCGAGTTTCTAGGATTCACAATAGACACCGTAAGAGCAACTTTAGAGCTACCAAGTCCCAAAGTGAGAGCGATCAAGAAAGAGCTCAGAGCGGTGTTCGCGAAGAAAGTAATTTCTCTTCGGAATCTAGCCAGGATAGTGGGGCTGCTTGCAGCTTCCATCCAGGCCATTTTTCCAGGCCCGCTCCATTAAAGGGCGCTGCAGCGACTCAAAATCGAACATCTGCAGGGAGGGCTAAGATACCATCACCAAGTAGCAGTAGACGACGAAGCTACGACAGAACTGCACTGGTGGTTGCAGAATATGAAAGCCTGGAATGGTCGAGCCATATTCATATAAGACGAATTACGCCTTCACATAAACTGTCTCGAGCTACTAGCAGCTTCTTTTGCAGTGCAAGCCTTTACCAAAAGCAGAGCCAAATGCTTTGTGTTGTTGAAGATGGACAACATCTGAGCAGTTCGCTATATAAACAAGCTTGGCGGTACTAAGTCGAGGATGCTGGCAGAGCTAGCAAAGGATTTCTGGCACTATTGCCTTCAGAATCAGATTGCAGTAGCAGCGGAATATCTTCCAGGCAAACAGAACAACTTTGCAGACTGGAACTTGTGCTATCTAGCAGATATCAGCGATTGAAAGCTTCTTCCTCAGGTATTCCACAGCTTACAAGAGGCGTGGGGGCCCCTAGATACAGATCTATTTGCATCCAGACTGAATGCACAGACGCGCCGGTATTTCAGCTGGAAGGAAGGACCCGGGAGCAGCGGGCACAGATGCGTTCCTCCAGTCCTGGGCCGGAGCGGTCCATTACGCATTCCCGCCGTTCATCAAGACCACGAGAGTTCTAGTGAAGGCATGCAGAGAGCAGGCAGAGTTAGTGCTAGTGGTCCCATTCTGGAAGTCCCAGCCCTGGTTTCCAGTAGCGATGGAACTATCCTCTGATTTTCCGAGGATAGTCCCCGCATTACCAGGACCTCCTTCTCAGCCCGACCGGCCAGTCACCCGCTGGTGGAGGTGGGCACATTGCAACTGATGGCTTGCAGAATTTCAGGAAGAGATGGGAGCTGCCGGGCATTTCGCATCTCGCTGCGGACTGCATCAGAAACTCCTGGGCGCCTTCCACCATTAGGAGCTATAGTTCAGCATGGGAATCGTGGGCAGGATAGTGCGCAGACCAACAGTTGGATCCCGTTTCAGCACCTGTAGTGCACATTCTTAATTTCCTAGCTGCCAGGTTTCAAGAAGGTTGCGCATATATAACCTTAGGAGTGTATAGATCTGCCTTGTCCGCAGGTCACAACAAGGTGGAGGGTAATCCGGTGGGAGAGCATCCGGCAGTGCACAGGCTGTTGAGAGGATCAAATTGAGAGGGCCGCCGGAACCCAAGTACGAGAGCCTATGGGACGTCCGCAACATCCTGCAATTATTCATGAGATGGCCAGAGAATAAGTGCCTATGTCGGTCGCAGCTCTCAGGCAAATTAGCAATGTTGCTTTGTTTGACAGCATGTCGAAGGGTTTCAGATGTGAAAGCCCTGGAGATGGACAGGAAGGTATTCTACCCGGAGGGGTTGGCATTTACTATAGTGCAGAGGACTAAAACCGACACTAGAGTAATTTCTTACCCATACTTTCCTGACAAGAAATTGTGTGTGGCGCAGTGCATCAAAGACTATGAGGCAAAGATAGCGCTTATTAGGCCGCCAGGCGTCACTCAGCTGCTGATTGCGCGTAGGAAGCCTCACCATGCGATAGCCATGGCGACGATAGCCAGGTGTGTGAGGGAAGTGATGCAGTGGGCAGGCATAGACTTAACCTCATTTGACACGCATTCGGTAAGGGGCGCAATGGCTTCGAGAGCATTTTCAGCAGGAGTGTCTTTGCAAGACATAATGAAAGCAGCCGAATGGTCCTCAGAATCCACGTTTAAAACGTTCTATTTTAGACCAGTGTCAGACATGGCTAATGAGTGGTGGCGAGCTTTGAACAAGCATAATGCTTGCCTCCGTCTTGCCATAGAATGAAGATTGCCCATGCTAGCTGCACTGGTCAGTCTTGATTCTTAACGACAAGGAGGCGAGCATTATATCCCACCCAGCGGAAAGCGTCTAAAGAGGAATATTACAGCATGGTGTTTAACTTGAGCCTTCTGCTTCGTGACAAGGCTCTGCATTCCCACCCTCATGATAGATTTGTCTCTCTCGTAGGAGAAGAGCAGAAACCTGCGTAAGGACGCCAGCAGCATAGTGCAGTGATCGAGCAAGTTGTCCCGTTGGACCATAGGAGCCGCAAGTCGAGAGATCGGGATACCTCGCTGTGGAGTTCAAGAGATAGTTTCGTTAAAATTTGACATTGGATTGAGTTACAGTCAAAGAAAGAGGAAGGAACCTTGTGTTGGGGACTCTTAAACAGGAGGCAGGTACCAGATGGGTGGAAAGGGTGCAGCCTCAGGACTACCTAAAAGGGAGAGGTTCATGGACTTGCAGTTTTGAGCCTCTTGAACTGGAGTTAAACTTTTAAACTGAAAGGGTTTCTTTTTGCTACCTCAAAAGAGAAAAATATGCTGGTTTAAATGTTTAAAATGTTGAATAGCTGTATTGGTGGCAATAAAGAACGTAAAGCATAATGCTCGTCTCCTTGTCTTTAATAGAATCAAGAACGCCCAGTGAAGCTAGCATGGGCAATCTTCATTACATGTCATACTGTCCAGATGGCTTTATTCCACCTGGTTCAAATCCAACCCTGATACAGATGGATATTGGTGGCTTGCAAAAGAAAGTACTAAGCATTTCTTGTTTTTTAGCCCTCTCTACAAAATTGTTTTAGTGCGGATGGATCAAACCTACAAAAATCAGTAGGGGTCTCGTATGATTAGGTGTCTTACATGATTTCCAACTCACTAATATTCCTTATGCAGTATTTGAAAAGGCAAACTGCCAGAGAGAGTAGAGGTAATGAGACAATACAGCTTAGTTTAATTGTTATTCCTGTAATTGCAGGACATTCATTTATTCTTCCTTATGGGACTAGATTTCACTGGATTTTTTAAAATTCAGTCAAGGAGTGTCATACCATTTAATGGTCACTTGTCTGTTGTGCCGTATGTGATATGCAATATGCATTGTATGCATTTGTGATTTTATGGGCAAAGCCCAAAATCTACTTTAAGTCAGAGCTGGTTCAAGAGTTTTTATTATTTTATTCAGAAGAGGGGCTCAGCCCACTTTTAAAGCCAAAAGGGATTGGTGTAGGCCAATCCTACCTTAATGAACCAATCCTGGGTCCCCACCAACAATCTCCTGTAGATGCATGAGGTCCCAACCAGATTGCTTTGAAACAGAAAAGGTAAAGGGGTGAAAACATGCAAGTCCCACCCATCTTCCTGTCTGTTGTGGATCAAAGGGTCCCTCTGGTTAATGGATCGCTCTGTTGTTCCTGATTTAATTGGCAGGTCTCCCTTGAAGCTGTGGCATGAGCAGACATTCTGTCTCCGTCAATCCACAAACTTGTACCTTCTGAATGTGTTCTCCCTGCGGGATAACTGCTGTACATACACAGTCCCAGAAATGACATTACACTGTCCATCGATACGGAGAGCAGGAGCTGGCATCAGGTTGACACAGTGCATATGAAAGTGTGATGGGGTTTCCGGTCTCCTTTGTTAGCCTCTGGAGCCAAGCCCCATGTGGGCCTGTTTGAATTAAACTCAGATTAGTATGTGAATGCTGCCACGAGCTACATGGCTCAACAATATGGCAGGGTGGATCATGGCGCCTTTGTTAATTAGGCTGACCATGGCAGGAGAAAGGTTTGCCCCTCCCCCTTTTGAGATGACATGGGGTACAGCTGGCTGTCATATCCCAACTAAATATGACAGGGGGGACTGCGCCTGTAGGCTCTGTCCACCCTGAGTACACAGGTCTATGTGTATTTCGTGCAGTGAGCATAGTAAAATGTGTGCAGATTTAGACCCATACATTTTCCAGAGGTTGATCTATCATTCAATATCATTTAACAGGTCAAAAAGCCACGAGCACACAGCCACTGTGTGGATGGTCGAATTCCTCACATCAATGCACTACTTATCTGTAGGGTTGCAGTTATCTTTAACACAAGCGACATAATTCCTACAGTATAGCTTCAGCTTTGGGCATCTTCAAAGCGTATGTATCCAACCACCTGAGCCCAAATCAAATCCAAGATATCCCCAGCTTCATTCTAGAAGACAGAGGGGAGGATGAATAAACTAATTTAGTCGGATTTAAACATTTCTGTTGGTTTCGTTATAGTAGTAACCATGCACCTGCACAGAGATGATCTGGGATGTGTCTTGCAATGTTTTCCCGCTATGGATGTGTATACACAATTATATTCATGGTCCATGAATTTAGTGTGAAGTATGGTATGGGGGGGGGCAGGGGAATACAGAATAATTCACATTTCCCCATCATTGTTTTCAAAATGGTTATACCATTACGCCCCTTGCAGAACCTTGTAGTTCATTAGAGGCGGATTTGAACAGCAAATAATTTCCTCATATCTTGTGCAATCCAAACTCACATTGTGAGCACATTATCCAAAGTTAAACAGACAATTTAATAAATCTGGGAAAGGCATCAGGGTTCTTTCTGCCAGATATGAGGAGCTTAACGACAGCTTTTACCCGATCATTTAATGCATACAGAATGTCACTCACAGAAACACTTTAACCTATATTTCACTTGAGATACAAGAAGTATTACGCCAACTTTGCAGATGGCCAATATTTATTAATATCAGTGAACGCAAATACATTTGTTGCTGTTAATGTTTTGGTAGATTTCGAGCAGGTTCAGAGTCCCACAGAAATTCTAATCTAGCCTCCTTAAATATAGAGGTTGCACAAAGGGCGTTTGGAAAATCTCCACTTGAACGAGGTTTACTTTTTCATTCAAACAGGATATTAATAGCTGGACCAACAAAGTCACCCAGGCAAACAATTGCACAGCAGAAAGGCAATTAAGTGAAGAGAATGAAGAAAACCAGCAATGGCAAACCCAACAGTGCTGTGTAGGCATAAGATAGTTGTATAGAAGCACATGTTACTATCTAGCCATAAGATAGCAACAGCTAAAAATGTTTTGATTACCTGAGAATATGAGAGGAGTGCCTGGCAAATGCCGAATACCTATGCACATGGGAAAACCGTTTTCTTCAGGACTTCAATGCCTGGAACTAATATAAAGTGGCCAAAGGCATACTTGTTTAAGACATTTTTACTACACCAACACCCTCTCTATTGTTAGCTCCCCACCCCCTTGTATGGATCCCTATGATCTGCTTTCCTGGCCTTATTTGTTAAGTGCTCCATTGCTTCCCGAAGCTAGGTCCACGCGCAACAAATACCATAATACCACCATCAGAAGCTTCTATTAAGCCACGTACTCAGCAGACTGCTTAGAAAGAACCGGCAGGCTCAGTTTGATGTTACTGCTTGATAGAGCTAGCTGGAAGATCTCAGGATGAGGTGTTTCGGGCAGGGAAGGTCAGGAAGTGGGTTGGAGCGTGCATAGGGATTAGCAATGTGAGAAACAATCGATGGGTGGTTAAATAACAAAATGACACCCACAAACTGGGTCCCCCTCCTCACAGATCATCTCCCTCCTAGCTTTACTCCAATGAAAATGTGGCACTGAACATCTTACAGCCAAAACTAAAAAGAGACTGGAAGCAAAGCAAGAACGTAAAGAACGGGACATTCCAGAGTCATGTGTTAATTCCAATACCTATCTTGTTGATAATTGTATTAAGTGTTGGCACACAAAAAGCTACACACTTATAAAGTTAAGTTTTTTTATAAAAAGATCTTTTTTCCCCCCACTGAAAAAATCATTAAAGTTAAGTCATGACCAGCTTTTCATAACCATATTTGCAGTCCTGAAAAGCCTGTGCACTGCAATGCACCATGGGAGATATAGCTATAATTTTGGGAGAAGGGCCCCCCCCTTCGCCAAATTCTTTTTTTTTTGTTGTTTTTTGTTTTTTTTATTACTGAGAAATCAAAGGGCGTCTCACTGCTTATTCCCCGGGGAACTGTCAACCACATGGCCAGGAAACGCCCATCTCCTTTGGATCCAGTTCCTGGGGGTGGACCAGTGCGGGAGGATCACCTGGATGAGGGGTGCCTGGAGAGTGGGACACCCAGAGGGGAGATGCTGCATCCTCGGGACCCATTTCATTAGAACACCCTCAGTCCATGTACTATGTAGGAACTTTATCCTCCCCCACCCCCACCCTTTCCTACACACACTCTGCTGCATGGACAAAGCGCTTCAGGGAAAGACAGACTCACACACAACCAGTCGGTTTGGCATGTCCCAACATCAGGGTCAGGCATTTAACCTTAATGACACGCACTGGAATCCGGTTACCTTTCTGCACTGGGATAAAAGGCGGAGCATGAGAGCACCCGGAGAACAAGGCGAGAAAGGGCAACCAAAGCGAACAAGACCAGCAGAGCAGAAGGGCAGGAAATCCATGGAGGGAGACTCAAATGTGGAAGCAGAGCAGATGCAACCAGGAGGCGAGCCGAAGGCTGTGGTCCTACCAGCTGCTAGGTGAAATTCGCTACGGAATCCCAAAGTGGCAACTCCCTGCCATTGCAGGTCACGGCAGTATCTCCTTCATGTGAAGCGTGAAGACTTGAAAGGAGGCTAGACGCGCTGGCCAAAAGGTCTTGAGTGAATGAAAGGTCTTGATAAATTCTATTAGCCACTGCCGGTGAGTGAAAGGGAGGCCAGCTTGTGATAGTGTGTCAGGAGTGGGCTCACCTGTATCTCGGTGTCTGATTCACTAGAGGATAATTCCGATCCAGATAGTTCTGTTGTCTCTTCGGAAATTCCTTTATTTAGAGAAGAGATAGGGTCTGTTTCGGGAATGCGCGCCAATGGTTGCTATTAGTAAACAGACTGCAATAATTTATGGCACTTCCCTCTACAGCCCAATATGGGGGAAAAAGCCAGTGGCATAAAAAACCCCAGTAGTATTCAACTCCGAGACCGAAGGAAGAGGAATGTCCGAAGTCTTGGTCTTGAGATTCCGCAAACAGTACTTAAACAAAGGTTGGGCCGGAGATTTCCAAGAATGTCCTTAAGCAGAGGCAGGGCACGAGTCTCCCAAGTCTGCAGACTGTATTACCAGGAGCTGAAGCATTCAAAAACCACTCGGTATCCAGATGGAAGGCAAGCCGGTGACACAGGAAGCTTAGGAGGAGGGGCTTCAGGTAAGCAAACAGGCGAAACGAGTATAACAGAAGAAATTGCGTAAGCAGAAGAGGAAAGAAAGGAATAAGGAAAGAAAACGGACTAAGAGAAAGGATACCCCCAATCTCCACGGAAAAAACTCACCGAGCCGTGATGAAACCGGAGCCTTTAGAAATAAGAGTGAAAAACGAATGTCGTGAAATACTTAAGCACAGGAGAGAGAGCAGGGGGAAAGAATAGGAGGTGGTAAAGATGGCAGAAAGATGCCGGTAGAAAAGAAAAGCTATAGGGGTAGACCAGACGCAAGCCTGGAAAAAAAACGGAAGGTAACACAGAAAAATACAGATGAACGAATGGAGCTGAAAGTCTGGTAGGCAAAGTGGGAAAGAATCAGATGGGAAAGGAGACACAGGAGGGAAAGAGAATCCGAGGCTGGAAACGCTAGGAGCACTGAAGTACACAGCTTCAGTGGAGCGAGGAAACAAAGATTGTTGCAACGTACTGAGGGGGCGTGGCTAACCTCGTTATGAACGCCACAAAACGTAACTACTAGAACGGCGCAGGAGGCGCCGTAATGTGTATGTTAATGGTGCTTCCATCGGGACCAAAGCTTCCAGCCTCCAGCCCTCATGACATAGTGTAGGAAAAGGACATTAACGTTTGAAGTGCTTGTTAGGTTATCGAAAAACCGCGAGCAAAATCACATTGTAGCAAGAATGAAGATTGCAGAGATTGAGCAAGTGAGAGAAGCCGCAAGAGAAAATCACTAAGAAAAGGAGGCGACTAGTCCAAGTGGCTATACGTGGAGAAAGTCAAAAGTACAAACCCCATAATTTTCTTGCTGCGTGATCTTCCTGCTCCCCGATTCCCTCGCACACCATCCACGTGGGAGATGAGCTGTTTTTGGGCATTTCAACTTCAGCCCGGAGCCTGGCGCACACCAGCTTCAAGGGAGATCAGCTGCTCTGTCCATTCCATTGTGCCCACACAGCGTCAGCTCCATGCGTGAACTAATCTGTGACCACGATCTTCTATCTGCTGGTTTGTTCGCGGTTCGCTCCTTCATGGGCATTTTCTTACCGCCTAGGTAAGCGTTTGAGGGCAACTTCCGCTGGCACAGGCCCTTCTACCCTTTGGATGTAGCAGATATGTGAAATTTGTGGCTGATGCTAGCCATGTTTGTGTGTACTTTTAGTTTTTCACTTGAAATTATGAGCTGCATGTTTTGAATAGCACGTTTGCAAATCTGATGTTTTCAGCCTACACCCATTTGCATGTGCTCTGAATTTTTAGACAACATGTGTGCTTTTGTCCACCATTGGAAGCAACCTGGAATCCTTTCCAAGATGTCTGCCGGATTCCACTGCAGCCTGTGCTGCCTGCCATAGCCTCTTGCTCATTGAACACCTTTGTCCTTATCCACCCATCACTGGGACTGGGAGGCGCGAGCCAGCCTGTTCAAAGGCCCACTTCTAAGGCCCCTATCTGCTTCCCTGTCCGCCGACAGGCCGCTCCATGAGATTTCTGCCACAGCCCACCCTCCTTGAGGTTGTTATCCCTGGACTACCATGACTGTTACCACACCCTGAATGAGTTAGTTCCCTGCTTCCGATTGCCCTGTACTCACTTCTCTGCTTGCACTCTGAGCTCTCCCCGTTATGTATTCAATTGAAGTCGTTTCTGTACTCACATTTACCATCTGAATCCCACTTTGTTTCATTAACTACAGGGCCTTTCATTTAACTTGAAAGTCTAACTTGGGTATATTTTGCTTTCAACTCTGGCCATTGATTGTAACCTTCTAGCCCAGTGACTGTCCTTACTGCTGCACTTGCATACTCCTCCCTCTGCCTCCTCTCTCTTCCCACCCATGGCTCTTTCTGTTTCTCCCATCTATTCCAACTGCTTCTCTATCAACTATCCTTCCCTTCTCACCAAGTCTGGAAAGAAGAAGTTTAAAAAGGATATCTTAGCCTCAAACCCAGGTCTCCCCATCGCTGATACATACTCCAGCACCTCTTCCAGACAGACCCTCCCTGACATCTTGCCATGGCCACAGAACACAAGGATCACACTGTATGGGGCAATGGGTCACTTGACTCACTTATGTCCCTTTGGGACCCATAAACACAGGGGCTCGGGATGTGAGCAGGAACACTTTATTTCAGTGCAGGAGTGCTTTTATTTAGAAGAACTTTCCAGGAGCTGAAAGCCTTTATTCCAGGGAACATCCTCATGTGTCGATTCATCGGGTGTCGCTCCCTAGGCCTGGTCTTCATGTCCTGACTCATCGGTGTTGCAGGCATGCTGAACCTGGTGGGCGTGGCTTCAGAAACTCAGCTATATAAGCTGCTCCATCCTTAAGGCCAGTGCTTCGCGTTACAGTGCACTCGCATGCAACGTGGCGCTCACTGCCGCTTGGACCGGTTTATTTACCTTTGAAACCAGGCGTTATCCTGCATACTCACCTCCAGGAAACCGGTGCTTCATCGCTTCATCTGCAGACTCATCTCCTGACATCCAGTGATCTTGATCCCGACGCCGCAGCACTGCACTGCACTGCGCATGCACGAACTCGGATCCTGTGAAGAAGGCGAAAGACAAGGTTAGAACATTCGTCCTAGGGCCGCGCCGCATTTGAACCCCGCACGCCCCCTAGTTAACAATTTACCAGTTACTGTACCACTGCAGCTTCCTTCCTCATTCCAGCCGGCTGCCGCGTCGACCTCAGCAAACATCAAAAGTGGAATGGACAGCAATACAAGACAACAAACTTTACAATACAACAAAAACAGACGAGGAAAGAGACAAACAGGAACACTTACCTGAAGTATAGTGGCTTAGTCGCAGCAGAACTGGATTACCACGTGCAAGGGACCAGTGAAGGAACTCGGTCCAGATCATACAAGCGCTCCTGCCAGAAGCAGCAGGACAGAGTGCTCACCATAACTAAAACAGGTGAGCTTTCCAGGGACAGCGCATCCCACGGGTACCACAGTTTGGGAGAAGGGGGATCAGGCGCACAAGCTGGCATACTCACACACCCTATTCTACATGCAGGAGCAGTCCCAAGCAGCATCACCTGTTACCACCAGTCACCACATAAGCGCACAGGGCGAAGTCGGACCCGAGCGACCTCACCCCCGGATGGCTGCAACCGTGCCCCAACGCCTCTAGAGGCACCAGGTTAGCGTAACACATCCTCTTTGTCGTTCCTTCGCCGGATCTATGGACCCCGCATATGATCTCTGTGCTCTGTCCGGTCTCCTCCTCTCCCATTAATGGTGGCACTCACTGGGAAGTCCTCATGGATTCCTTCGTCTCCTTCAGAGTCATCCTTAATGTCTGCCTAAATGGCACTGTCATGGTTCAAGGCCCTCAGGCCAATCTCCTCCTCTTTGATAGGCGGTCTATCACCTTATCAACTTCCTATCATCTCCGGCTGTCCCCTCCTCCCATTCCTTGGCTACCTTGCCCACTCTTTCTCCTCCTCTGCCCCACTCCTTGCTCCCTTGCAGGGCGTAGCTCCGATTTGTGCCCCTCCCCGGAAGGTCTTAAAGGCTGGCAACCTTCTTCATCTTGCCACTCTCAACTCTCGCCCTGCTGCCAAACACTCCTGGGACATCTGCGACATCTGCCACCTCCTGGAAGAACTTGCCCTTGATGTCCTCAGTCTTACGGCGACATGGTTCACGGCCAGCTCTGTGACGAGCTTTGACACTCTCGTCCCTGAAGACTACAAGATCCTCTCTGCTTCCAGGTCCACCTGGCCCGGAGGGGGTGTAGCCCTGATCTTTCCTGAGTGGATTCCTGCAACTATCATTCCCGCTCAGACTTACTCCTCTTTCGAATGCCTTGTCTGCAGGCTCTCAATCTCTCCTAGCCACTCTATTACTGTCTCTCCTCTCTACCGACCCCCTGGTCAAATTACCTCTTTTCACTCCAAGTGGGCTGACCTCGCCTCCTCCCTCCTGCCCTCAACCACTCAACTCCTCCTTGGTGACCTCAACATCCACCTCAACTCTCCCTGTCCCTCTTCTTTACTCTTCTGCGACCACTGCGATTCCCTCTCCATCCTCCCCTCTGGCCCAACGCACTCTGCAGGAGACACACTTCATATCTTGATCTCCTCTGTCCTCCAGCTCTCTATCCCTCTGACAACTCCTCTCTCCTGGAGTGACTAGTGCCTATTCTCCTCCCATCTCTCACTCTCTTCACCCCAAGCCTACCCCAACACTGCCACCTACCTTCTTGGTCATCCGGCCCATGAAACTTGTGTCAGTGGATGCCTTTGCCTCCACTTTCTCTGCTCTTCCTACTTCTACCCCACACTCCGACACAGCCCTCTCTAACCTGCATCTTGATATCTCTCCTCCCCCCTCTCACACTCCTCATTCCTCCTCCTTTCTACAACACCTGACGACATCACTAGACAATTCTGATCTATGAAAGTGTCATCAAAACAGGTGCTCCCCTGCTACTCCAAAATCTTCAAGGACCACATTCACTCCCTCACTCCAGCCTTGCTCAATTTCTTGAATCATTCTTTCGCCACTGGATCTTTCCCCTCTCTCCTCCAAGAGACTTCCTTGTGCACCCCTTCCTTAAAAAGCCTTCAGCCGTTCCTACCCGCCTGGCTAACTACCAGCCTATCTCTATCACGCCTTTCATGGGAAAACTGGCCATCTTCCAATGTACTCCCCATACCGAATCTGCTGGTTGCCTCCACAACCATCAGTCTGGCTTCAGAGAAGCCAGAAGCACAGGAACTGCTCTACTGAACACCCGTGAAGATCTGCTCTCCAATATGGATTCCAGCCTTCCTTGACCTAGCCTTTGCTTTCGAGACAGTTAATCACGCCACCCTGATCAATCGACGCTGCGAGAACCTGGGCATCACGATCAGGCCCTGGAGTGGTTGGCCTTCCTTTTGGACTGAGCCCACCAAACTTGGGACCCTTCTCTCCACCACTTCTCTCTCCACATGTGCTGTCCCCCAGGCTTCTACCCCCTCACCTGGCTTTTCAATGTCTACTTGGCTCCTTTGGTCCACCTGGTCTCTACCTTCTCCTTTATCTTTCAGTGTTATGCAGAAGACGGCTCTCGTTCAGGCTCCCCTGAGCCTCCTCTCTCACTCATTCCTGACTGTATCCACAATTCAGGATTGGTGCACCTCCAACGATCTCTGCCTTAACGCCACTAAGACTGAGATCCTTCTCATTGGGACACACTGCCGCTTTCCCTCCCTCACTCACTCTGGCTACCCTCCTTGGGTCCTGGGTCCGCTTCCTTCATCTTTCTGCGAGGCAAAAAACCTGGGTGTCATCTTCGACTCCACTCTCCTCACATCACCGACCTTGCCAAGAAGGCAGACTACCAGTTGCACCTCCTCAGAGGTATTTCGTCCTTTTCTTACTTTCCTCCAGAAGCTCACTGTCTCCAGAGCCCTGGTTTTCTATAGGATGGACTACTGCAACAGCCACTTTCTCAAACTGCCTGCCTCTATTCTGCGCCCTCTTCAACCAATCCAGAACAGGACTCCGAGACTTATCCTTGGCCTCAACCACAGGGACCATATCTCTCCAGCCCGGAAATCTCTATACTGGCTCCCCGTGGCTGCAAGGATCAAGTTCAAGAACCTCAGCATCGTCCAAAAGGCTTTCTGGGGCCAAGGCCCGCATTACATCCAACTCTCTTCCAAAATATCTTCCTTCCCGAGCCCTTCGCTCAGCTAACTCCAACTCTTTAGGGGTCAGATGCTTTTCCAGGCGGATAGTGGGGGGTAGATCTCCATCCTCTGCAGGGGCCACCCTCTGGAAGGGTCTCTGTAAGGAAGGCATGGTATCAAACAGTAAGAGACACAAGTGACCACAGTTCAAGGGCGTTTACTGAACTTCAATTGGGTTTAAAAAACACCCATCTAATCCTAAATCTAAAGATGGGTGCAAGCTATGCCCATCAAATAATAATAATGCAGCCTAGTTGAGTGTCAAAATAAAATAAAAGGGCCTATACTAATAAACCTATTGCCAATCCTTACTTCTAAATAGAAATAGTGTGAGAAACAATGTTATGAAGAAGAAAAGTGTTCAAGAAACGATACGTCAGGATATCCAAGCAGTTGGCTTCCCTTCCCAACGTTTACATCATGGTACAAGGCAGCAGGATTGAGCTTAGAACACTCTCTGGCTTCTCTAGCATGAGGATGCAGTTCCAAATCCTCAACATCAGGGCCTTCTGTGCCAAAGGTTCTTTGCCATTCAAAGTCTCTTATTTCAGGAGGGCCTTATGCAACACGACAAACATTAAAGTTACTTTCTTCTTAGGATTTCACATATACAACTTCTTGGGTGATTTACTGTTTCCCCCCGGGTCGTCCTCTGCCAGGCTCAGAACAGATTTATCTACTTTTCCAAACTGTCTGTACTTCATCAAAATCGAAGATTTGACTGTGTGGGATTTTGCATGACCAGATGCAGGAGCACTTCGTTTTCACAATTACTCGTTCTCTTCTTGATAGAACCTTTTTCTTACTTTCACTTTTGCCACTTCTCACCTGGATACCTTGCAGAAACCTTCGATAGAGCAGCCACACAGTGCCGGACCTCTGTCAAAGGTAATGCATCTTGCTTTTAAAGTTCTATCACTCATCAGCAGTTCAACTTAATTTGCGTCTCTTATTACACACATTTTAAAAATTTCATTCTAGTGCTCGCCAAACAATGTTGCTGCTTGAAACCTTGGCTTCTACACAGACCGGTCTTGTATTTGTCTCCACAGCTCACCAGCTGTGTTGAATTCACAGATGCTGCTTTGTTCTTGGCACCAAGGACGGTACCACGGCGTCTGGTGAATCTCCCTGCCTTCTTTATTGATAGGGGAGGGCCCCGGCTATCTCCGATACATAATGCAGGATTCTTCAGCCTGGTTTCCTGGTCTTGCGCTTTCTATTCGAGGTTTTAGTAAAGTAACGGTTCCTCATCAAAAAGGTCAAGGGAACTTTCCTCCTTGCGATCCCCTGCCGTCTTTCCTCTCTCGTTCAACTGCGGTCTCGAAAATGCCATTTCCTCGTGTGCTTTGCCTCGCTCAGAGTGTGCTCTCGTGCTCCGCCTTTTATCTGTGTGGGGAAGCTGAATGGAAGTCAGATGCTGGTGATAGTCAGTAGTTGCCTGACCTCGCCTATGACAACCCACCTGCAGCCCATTCTACCTGAAAAAGGTGATATGGGTACACCCCTCACATCTTCTGGCACTAGGGAAAGCCCTAAGGCACAGGACCAGCAGGCTGATAGGGAACACAACTCCTCATTCCCGGCTACTCTGACGGCGCACAACCCTAAAGGTAGAACAATCATTAGGAAACACTGTGATCCCAAAGGAGTAGCCACTGTAGGAGACTTGTGTCAAGCTGGGAAAGTAGCCGACCTCCAAAATAAGGTCCAATACATCATGCACGCCACACTGCTGGGGGCACTTAGGCAAAGATGGCGAATAACCAAGGAGCAGATGGAGACTAAATGAGACAATAGAAATACTATATGATGTGTCATTAGGGGGCCATGTGGGATTTATGTTATACAAACTTCACCAAGCCCAGCAGGCGGACAACACACTATTCGCTCATCAAATATGGGGAAAAGATCTACAAGCACAGTTTACAGATGAGGAGTGCCAGAGAGTGATCTCGTACCACAAACGAGTGTATAGAAAAGCAGAATTTCAACTCCTATAATTATATGTAACCCATAGGGCATATCTGACGTCCCAAAATAATTTGAAATTCAACCACTCTAACACGCAACGCTGTCCCAAATGCAGACTGGAAAAGGCGGACATGCTACATATGTTTTGGGTCCACCTGAAAATACAGCAGAATTGTTTGTTTGTTTGTTTGTTTATTTATTTATATGGCGCACCTTACCCAGGGGCACCAGGGCGCAGGCAGAAGATAATTCGAAGCTTACAATGTTGCGGCAATATACACATTGAGGTAATGATAGAGATAACCAAAATTACAGGATAAGAAATGTACAAATCTTCAAACATACAAAGTCAATATCTATGCAGGGGTAAATAAACAAATATACAAATATGTACAGGGCTGTTAGAGGCGGGTACTCCTGAGAAAAGTATTCCGGCTTACAGGATTACAGGAATAGGAGGTATGGAAGTGTATGCAAATCTTCATACAAATAGGTCAATATCTATACAGGAGGAAGGTGTACAGATGTGTGCTGTAAGGGCTGTTAGAGGCGAGGGCGAGGTCACGGGCAGGGTATCACTATCTATACCTAGGTATAGAAAGTGCAGCTACAAACAAGGGTTGTTGGAGTTAAGGTGACTGATGAGGTGTTTTCTAAAGTGTAAGTATGGTTGGTCAGCTCTTAGGTTATGTGGCAACGAATTCCAGAGCATGGCAGCTTTCACCGGGAAGCTGTTCCCACCAATGGTGGAGAGTTTGAATCTGGGAATTATCAGGCGGTTGGAATTGATAGTTCTTGTTTGTCTGATGGAGGACTTTCTCTTTACCTTGTCCATCAGGTAGCTGGGGGCGGCATTGTTGAGGGCTTTATGGGTTAGGGAGGCCAACTTTAATTTGATTTTGTTGTCTGTGGAGAGCCATTTCTGTTGGCGTCTAGTGGTAGAGATATGATCTCTCTTGTTAATGCCGAGGGCAGCTCTCAAGGCATTATTTTGCAGGATTTGAAGCCTATGGATAATGGCTTTGTTAGCGCCACTATAGAGGGCATTACAATAATCGAGCCTAGATAGTATGAGTGCTCTTGCCAGGATCAAGCAACTGTCATTGGAAAGGAATGGTCTGCCTGCCCTTATTAATTTGCAGGTGTACGCAGTGGTAGATGCTAGTGAGTTGACCTGTTTATTGAATGACATAGTGGCATCTAGATAAAAGCCGAGGGTTTTTACTTCCCTGGATACTCTAATGAGATTGCCATCTATGTTGAATTCAGCATATTCAAGGCCTAATTTGTTGATATTGGCGGGGGAACCTAGGATGATGAGCTCTGTCTTGTCATCATTCAGGCATAGACCATGCGATGCCATCCATGCCTGAATGATGAGATATACCCTATTCACCAACTCTCTGTCCTTACTGTGATCCCCTGAAAGTGGGAGGAGAATCGGAGTGTCATCAGCATAGTTAGTGTAGGTGACACCCAGATGGTCCAGATCGTCGAACAGGGGTTTGGTGAAGATGTTATATAGTGTGGGGGAGACGCATGAGCCCTGCGGGACTCCACAAGTAGTAGGAGAGGGGTCTGCTGCTGCTGAAGGGGAGAAGACTCTCATGGTTCTCTCACTCAGAAAGGACTCAATCCATTTGATAGCTTCTGGGGAGAAGTGAGCGGCTGAGTCAAGGTGTTTGCAGAGGACCTTGTGGTCGACGAGGTCGAAGGCCGCAGAGAGGTCGAGTAGGAGGAGGAGTGCTGTCTTACCCTTGTCCCTAAGATCATCAATTTGGGTTTTCAGATCGATAAGGGCTGTTTCCGTGCCGTGAAGTGGGCGGAAACCTGATTGTCTGGAGCCTAGTAGCTTGTGTAGTTCTAGGTATTTTTGAATCTGGACGTAGGCAACTTTGTCCAAGATTTTCAGTAGGAAGGGTACCGTGGTGATGGGTCGGTAGTTAGTGGGGATGAGGGGATCGAACGTCTGTTTTTTGAGGAGGGGGAGCACCCAAGATTGTTTTAAGTTGGCGGGGATGCTGCCTGAGGAGAAAGAGGCGTTTATGAGTTTAGAGATAAAGGGCGACAGGTCTCTGGCTGCGTCCTTTATTATGTGCGCGGGGCAGATATCGCCTTTACAGTTTGATGGTTTAAGGGAAAGGATGATTTTCTCAACCTCCAGGGTGGTGGTTTTAGAAAAGGTGAATGAGTTGATGTGTGTACTTGGTGTGGCAGTGGGCGGAGTTGTGGGAGGGTTAGTGAGGTTTAGTGAGTCTTTTTTTAGTTGAATTTTGTTTTGTAGGGTGTTTATTTTATTTGCTAGTGCTTGTTGTATGTCTGTGCACCAAGTCTGGTTCTTAGTGCAGGTGTCGGGTGTAGCAATGGGTGACTCAAGTTCCTTCAGTATGGAAAAGAGCTCCTTCATACTTGAATTGGAGTTGGCAATGCGGATGTTATAGGAGTTCCGTTTGCCTAAACAGATTTCAGCTTTGTAATGACGAGAAATCGTGTCAAGGGTGGCTTTCCTTTCACTGGAGGGGCATAGTTTCCAATCAGCTTCACATTTTCGCTTTTTTAGGCGGAGGGCTTTGAGTTCGGGTGTATACCATTTGTTTAAATGGGTTTTTGGCTTGCTGGTGCGGAGTTTGAGTGGGGCAATTTTGTCCATGGTAGATAGCATTATTTTATTGTATTCGTGAACTAGTGTAGTGGGATCTAGATTGTCTGGTAATGCGTTTAAGGTTGGAAGGATAGCTGGGATGATTTTTTCTATTGAGATATTTTTCTTGTTTCTTGTGAGGCAGGGTGGTGCCAGTGACACGGTTGTGGTAGTTGATCTAGAGGTCAGTAGGTTGAAGGAGACCAGCGAGTGGTCGGTCCAGGGTAGTGGTGTGGTGGCGGTGATGACCGCTGAGCAATTGGCATCAGCAACCCAGTCTAGGGTTCTACCCTTCAGGTGGGTGGGTAGGTTGACTTTTTGAGAGAGTCCGAGTGAGGATATCGTATTGGCTATGGTAGATGCATGTGAGTCTGCTGGGTCGTTGAACCCTAGGTTGAGGTCCCCTAGTAGCAGTAGTTGTGAGGTGGTTTTCGCATTGTTAGAGATTAGGTTATGTAAATCTTCCTCAAATGTTCCAAGTGGACCTGGTGGTCTGTAAATCAGGTGGATAGTGAGGGATTGGGTGTGATTTATGGGGAGTTTGGCAGTGAGGGATTCACACGACTGCAGAGTTTGAGTCGGGGCTAGTCTGAGAGCTAAACTTGCTTTGGATATGATGGCGATGCCACCGCCCCGGTTACCTACCCGGTCCTGCCTAGATATAGTGTAGCCGTCTGGGATGGCCAGCATTAGAGATGGGCCTGCTGCATTGTGGAGCCACGTTTCGGTTAGGGCAATAAAGTCTAATTTCTCTGTGATAATTAGGTCTGCTATATCGAGGGCATGTGCGACCAATGATCTGGTATTTAGGAGAGCTCCTTTGTAGGAGTGTACATTCGTTTTTACCGAGATGTTTGTATGGGTGATAGGTTTGGACTTGGTTGTGGGTATAGTGGTGCCTTTGGTGGACCTTTTGGCTTCGCATTTGGAGTCAGACAGGGATCTTCGGGGCGGCTTATAAAGTTTAGAGAGTCTGGCGCGAAGTTTGTTGTTTCTTTCGGTGGTAGGACAGGGAAGGGAGGCAAGGGTTTTGGGTCCTGACTTGCAATAACATCTTGGGTAGGAATGGTCAGGATAGTATCTAGTTGTGTGGGAGTTGTAGGTGAGATTGGAGCCTGGCTGGGGAGGGGGGGCTCCTGACTCAGTCTCCTGGATAGGAGTGTCTGGGGATACGGGCGTGGCCATTGCACAGAAGATGAGTAAAATAGTTAGCATTTTCTACAGTACTGCGCTGGCGTTGTGTGGGGGTGGTAGTAGATTCAAATGGCACAATTGGCAATAATGCAGTGGGGTATCACCTAGATTCAAATAACACAATTGGCTAGATTCAAATGACGCAATAGGCAATAATGCAGTGGGGTATCACCTAGATTCAAATAACACAATTGGCTAGATTCAAATGACGCAATTGGCAATAATGCAGTGGGGTGTCACCTAGATTCAAATAACACAATTGGGAAAAGATAGCACAGAAACTAACAAATGCAGCCATAACTTTAAATGTACAATCCTCCACTACTTGTCTACTAGGGTTATACCCACGCCCGAAAAGGACAAGGCACACCAGCAAATTGAAAGACTTGGCATATGTGCTGGCAAAGCACAGACGAGCGATGGGTTGGAAAGGACAAATGCGGAACAATGGTGCCGGGACCTACCAGTGTAGACTATAGCAGAAGCCTCGGTATGGCAAGAAGCAGCCCACAATGGATAGGGGGAGGGACGCAAAGACATTGTATCCTGGAGAGAACCGCTACAAGAGGTGTTCGCTACCATACAAGCTTAGAACCCAGTAGATGCGACTGGCCAGGTGCACACAGAACAATGCTGTATGGACTAAGCATGCTGAGTCTAGCACCCAATTATTCTGAATTATGAACAGTGCACCCGTTAACTGTTAGTTGGCGGGAAGGGGTGGGGGGGTCAGAAGGGCCAAACAGACTGGCTTTGTATAATATTCATTGGTGTGTAATACTAGATGCTGCAGTCTGTTAAAACAAAAATCATAAGAATGGTTTAAAAAAATAAATAAATAAATAAATTTTAAAAAAATCAAATAAAGTAATTGCCCGACCATTGTACTGGCACACGTCAGGCATACTGCTCAGGTATTAGTGTGTTTTCTCTCATAGCGGGCTCTCCTTGAGAAAGTGTTCGTGCTGAAAAAGAGGGTGGGGAGTAGAGTTTCTAAATATCCTACCTGGTAAGATGGGGTAAGGGTGTTATAGGGAAGGGGATACTACATCTCACCATCTGGTGTCCCACGCCACTCTCTGAAGACCTATAGCCAAGGGTACAGAACTACAGATATCTGTAGTCATACTATAGCTACGAATATCGAAAAATGCTTTCCGTCCCCATCCAGGCCCTCACCATGTGTCCCCCTCCTCTGTGCTTGCTCCCCACACACCCATAATGGCCTCCTCCCCTGCCCTCTCCCATTCACCCCACACGTTGTTTCTGTGATGCAGTTGGCTTTCAAATGTCAGCTATTCGCAGCCATTCTGTCCATAGCCGAGGCTACAGAAAACCTTTGTATTGCAAACTCAGTCTCTAAACCCCCTCCAACTCCCAAATTTCACTTGGTGTCCTCTTACCTCTCCCGCTCTAGACACTTGCATGATTTTTGACCTGCAAATGGCTTTTTTCCTGCATTTCATTTTCCGATAACTTCGGCTATATCCGCGGCTATCTCTCGCATTGAGCAAAAACAAAGATGGATGATGTTTCATTAAAAAAAAAAAAAAAAAGAAAAAAAAATGAAAAGAAAAAAAATAATACTTTACCCAAGATATAGCTATCTTTTTTGGAGAAGGGTGCTCCCCCTTCTTCAACAAATCATTTTAAAAACAACTGCACAAAATAATCCCAAACTGCAAAAAAGCCCTCCGGTAAACACTTTGTGCCAAAGTTGTCTGGGACCTGCTCCAAATCCGTCCAGTGGTTTGGGGTGTGCGGTTGGGCAAAAATGTATCTTTTTGGTCCGTGGGAAAATGACAAGTAGGCAGCAACTTTGATATTTTTGTAATGAAGGCATAAATTAGTTTTCAAAAATTGATTAGCAGAGATTGCTAATTACATTTTTCTAGCAATTTTGTACTAATGTTTAAGATACCCAAGATATAAAATGGGCAACAATACGCAGTTCTGTATACCGTCGAAGTAAGGAAAATTATGAAATTCAGATTGACTACCCCTCTCTTTTAGTCTTGTATGGATCAGGATTCAGGGCAACCTGTGTATTTCATCCACTTAGGTAATCGCTTAGTTGAGAGAAATTGCACAATAACTGCAATTTATTACAAAATATCTATCTCTTTAACAGTCATAAAAATATCTTAAAAAACATTTCAGACATGATTATCAATCATACCATTCAGTCATCATTCATATATTCTAACAGGGGAGTTCTAAAACTGAGGAAAACAACTTGTGCATAACAGTTAATCAATGTATGCAATTTAGACATTGGAAAAAGACATTAGATTTTCCTTAGGCAGTCGACATATGTTTCGGCCCATTATAGTGTACCACTTATGTCAACGGTGGTCACAACAGTAAGTATCGGGCCATCTTCAGGACAACAATTACTTAGTGGTAGATCAATCTTGTTCCCCATTAGCACACAAACACATACATATGTGTCTTCTGTTTGTGTGTCTTTGAATGCCGTCTTACTTTGGCTATAGCTAGCTCGATGTCTTACAGGTGTTCCTAAGTAAAACTCTCAGAAGTAGTATACAGTGGACATCTCTGATGTTCATACAGGTTGGTTGCTGCTATTTGTATATTAGAAGCTGATCTTGCTTTTGCTGCGTGCGGCCAGATTCCTTTTTACAGTTTATTTGGACATGTGTTCCAGTAGTTGGTTTATTACCTGCGATAGGTAAGTGCTGAGGGATGGGATCAATCCCTAGAACAATAATACCGTCGAAGAAAGACATTAGTGAGATAAGTCAGGCCTTGCAAATTCCTTCTGTAAAATGGTGCATGTCACCACAGACCTACTTGCACGCTGCTTCCACCCAGAGGCCAGCCATGCACAGCGGAACTTTTATCTGACATTTACTGCAAACAAAGTAAATGTCAAACAAAGGTTTCCAACATCATCTGCAAATGGTACTGGCTCTTCTTAAAATCTACTCGACTATGAGAGTGGTCGAAAATACTTATGCGAGCCCTGGACGAGCATCTGTAAAAAGGTTAGCTGCATGAATGGACACAAATAAATAGATATGATAAAAAAAGGCTCTTAAAACAGTTTGGCCGGCTCGCTCTACTGCATGTGCAAATATATAATGCAATCATAATCATAGAGCAAAGTGAGCTCTGGACCCCAACTACAGTGTACAGTTTTGCAATAGGTCTGTAGATGTACAGACTGGATGAAACTATTGATCGCTACTTTAAATATCAAGTTAGCTTGGTGTATTAATTATGTAAAAGACTAAGCAGAGTGGATGGCATAGCAGGCAGAGAACTGGGCAAACTAGGCAGAATATTGTCGTTTGCAGCCATCTCACTTTTAGGGTAGCAGGTATAAACCAACATGACAAGATAGAAAGTCAAGGAGTATGTCATCAGCTCATGGTTTGAGCACCAGTTGCAAGCTGTATGTAACCAGCAGGCCAAGGACTAGGTTTTGGCCCCATGGTCATGAACATTTTCAAAAGGGTCCACTCGCCAATATGATACATCTTCCCAAACAAAATGAAATCTAGTTGGCACTGAGATTTAGATACACTTCACTGTAAAGCAGCATGGAGACAATAGTGTTTTACCGAAGCAATACTGTAGTTATGCATTATGTAACCTATAACATTTTTAGAAAAGGAATTGAAAGCATTTAAAAAAAAAACTAACATACTGGTCTTTGGCAGACAGGATACAGTCAGCTTAATAACAATATTATCCCAATTATTTCTGGTTTGCAATTATTTGAAAAATAAAGTGTGTAGCACTCCCACACAGGCCTTTTGGCACATGAGTGAAGGGGATTATTACTGCTGCAATCTCTCTCTCCATTAGCCCCTTTGAACTTGCAGTGAACAGAGAAAGAGAGGGTGGTGAGGGCTCTAAAGGCAAGACAGAAATGCAGGGTGAGCTGTGCTTTCATTGAACATTGTAACTTAAATAGCTAACTTTGCTACACAAGTGCCAATTTAATTAGAAAACCTACAGAATTGCATAGCAAATTGCTCTGAGACACTGCTCATTTTATTGCTTGGTAATTAACTTTTTTAAAAAATATTTCAACAAATCCTTACCAAACTTGCAGCCGGGGAAGAGGGTCAGGGGGCGCGAGTCCCCAATGGTCTTCAAAATTTCAGCCAAATCAGTTGCACAAATCAAAAAAGTTATTAGCAATAGAATTTTTCACGGTGCCTATGGGAGTCCAACTCACCTTATCTATAAGGGGACAGTCGCCGCCCCTTTAAAATATATATATTATGCATTTGGGCTAATTTGCATACCCACAATGCCCATCTTGGGAGGCAACTCACTCGCCTTGGAAGCAAGACGTGGAGCAACACAGGCTCGATCCCCGGGTCCGCACTTAGAAACTTATGTGTATTAAGCGTATTATAAATAACCAATTACAATTACCCACAATTCCTTGCTGTTGTGGCTCAGAACTGAGGGTGAACTTCCAACTATGGCTATTAGGTGGCATTGTGGAATGTGTGACTTGGCTCAAATGGACATTATATATATGCATATGCACATTGAGACTGAGTGCCTGGGTGTTTTTGTCCTGTTTTGCTGTGCTGTGTAGATACTGCCATCAGCACGCTAGGATGACCGTTTTTTGTAACTCTGTGGCTTAAGCTCTCCTGCCACATTGTTTGTGCACCAGCTATTCGTAGGCTGTGTGCCGCGCTTCAGAGAGTGGTTTGTCATACATAATATGTAAATTAATAACCCTAGAACTAACAAACTACTTGCCCAAAAATGAAAGGGCACGCATCGGGAATATGTGAAAAGGAGTGACCACATTTTGGACTCATACCAATATGCCACCTACTACCCAGCCCATTAATCTTCTTCCAGCAGTCAATTGCTGTGTCTCTTTAACACAGACTCCACTCGTTTGAAGATGTGCACCCATCTGACAAGATGCTCTGGTCTTTGTTCACTCCCTCACTACAGTGCCTTATTTGTGAAGAGGTCAAAGACTTGCAGGCCATGCTTCCTTCCATCAGGCTTCCTCGTATTCACCAGTACTTCACACAGCAGAGGAGAGGCAGCAGAAAGAAATCCAGCTGAAAGGGGAGGGAGTGAAATTAAAAAGGAAGGTGGAGTCTGTTGAGCTGAGCTGGGCTATGCAGCCACAAATTACAGCAATAAACACCATGCCAACTACAGATCCAATATAGATCAGACTGATTGCTTTCAAAATCGGAAAGATAAGGCGATTTAAATTAGGAGTTTTAATTGAAATTTAAGAAATATCTAGAATTCCTGCATAGCACTGCAACTTTAATGACAGTTCATCTAATGAGAGACTTTTTATTGCTGTAATAACATCTAGAAGTCACTATTCTGCTGCTGCTCTACTTTGTACACTGTATTAATACTATTCTTTGCGTTACTCTTTCTATGTGATAGTTGAAACCTTTTGCAAGGCTTTAGGACCATCTTGATGCTGAATCTGTAATAGGTTACATTACAACACACACACAACCCCCTCTGGATCCCAGCTGCAATCAGCTGAACAGTCCAGGGATGTTATCCTCCTGGCGTGCTTTCATGCCTCAGCAATCTTCTGGGAGGCTGACTGGATTCAGGTGTGCAGGGTTGAAGCCTTCTGCTAATTATCAGCATGTTGCAGTGGAAAATTCTGGTATCTGTAGTTTAGAGCCAGCAATAATAATGAAGAAAGAATCAAAGCATTTTCTCAGAAGCCAACCAGATCCTCGGCTTTGCCCAATCTGGCTTCCGAACCTCACGAGGAACTGAATCCTGCCTAGTCTCCATCTGGGATGATCTTAAAAGACAAACCCGGAAGGCTGCACCGCCCTGATCCTACTTGATCTCTCTGCAACATTCGATGCGATTGACCACTCCATCATCAGACTCCACTCACTCGGCATCAGGGGCTCAGCCCTTAATTAGATACCACCCTTCCTCTCCAACAGATCCCATCAGTAAACATGCCTTCATTCTCATCGGATCCCAACCCAGCCACGCATGGAGTGCCGCAGGGTGCCTCTCTCACCAAACTCTGCTTCAACCTTTACCTTAGCCCCCTTTCCATCCCATGGACTATAATTACGGAGTTGACACGCACATAATTTTCAAAATCCCAAAGAGACCCAGTTCTACCTGCCCAATCTCGCAACATGTTTCTCAGAAATCGAACTCTGGACGATGGCCAACCACCTCCTATCCTGGAAAAACAGTGATCACGCTCTAAGGAAAGACGGCACTCTTCCCTTAACCCACCCCGTGACCGCCCTCCCTAGTCCCACCTCCAACAGAGTAAAAAATCTCAGATGCATTATGGACACAGACCTGACTCCATCAATTCAATGACACACATTAGCACCCTCTGCCCCCTTTTTACCCTACCTGTCCTTCCCGCGGAGTCCCTGCCATTGTTTCCATCATCCTTTCATGCCTAGACATGTCCCAGGAGGATAGCTCAGTGGCAACGTGCTCGCCTTGGAAACAAGACGACACGAAGCAACACAAGTTCGATCCCCAGGTCTGTGCTTAGAAATCTCTGGGTAGTAAGCATGTTATAAATATGCAACTAAGAGACATTACTGTAACGGCACCTCAATGCCCCCAGGCTTTGTGAGCGCATTAAAAAAATGCAAAATAAATAGACTATGCTCACACCCTATACCTAGGGGCCCCCACATCGCAGATAAGAAAACTCCAACGAGTACAAAACACAGCTGCTAGGCTCATCCTAGCCCTGGGTCCAAGAGAACACATCACCCCCACTCGCTCTGTCCTTCTCTGGCTTCCTATCGGGCGACAATCCACCTTCAAGGCAATGGACATCACCCATCGAGCTATTCACAAGAAAGGACTGGACTAAATGCACCATAAATGTCACACTACAGGCCTAGCAAACCTCAGCATTTGTTCTCGTCACTCCAATGACTAAAACGATCTACATGAGGGGGCTCCTCCTTCTCAATCCAAGCACCCACCATATGGACCCACCTTACCCCCACTAATCATCCAGGGCATAAGACAACCTGACCTTCAGGAAGGCTCAAAATCTGTCTTTCCCCCCCCCCATCTGCACCCTGACAGACTTAGCCCGGATCATTCTTGTGCGCGATCGTTCGCGGGGAAATCAAGTGCACATGGGAAGCCTACCTAAGTGGGACAAGGCTCTCGTTCAAAGTAGGACATGCAAGCATCAAACGTGCACTCACTTCTTAAGAGATGGGACTATTTTGGTAAGTAGATCATAGGTCCACCCTTACAATTGATATATCAACTCTAAATTGAATAGATGGCTCAGCACACGTTCCATACAGATGCCGAATGTAAAGTGGGACAATGTGGGGAGTCGAGTTGTGAACCAAATAGATATCGAAACACACGTTTTCGATATAGATGCAGAGTGCAAGCTTGCACAATATGGGAGTAGAGTTGACGTTTTGAAACATTATTTTTAAAAAATTCAAAGTTTTTGGTCATTTGCGGTCATCTTTATCAAGCATTTTGCTGAATTCTTAGTCAACCACTGTTTGATCTTATTGATCAATGCATGACAATGTGAGACCTGCAAACTGGCACACCTGGCAGCATTTCTTGGTGTTCCATTACTTATGATGGCACTTTCCAAGATGTCCGTAAACATATGCTGCCCTGGAGCCACAAGTAATCATTGGCTCTGTAGGGGAGACATCTCTTACTCACAACTTAGCAGCCCCATAGCAGGAGTAGTTTGCCGTCTTAAGACACACAAATATTGCCGGGAGTTTGACAGTTTTGAAAGGACTTGGTCAGAGATACGTTTATTACACCGAAGAAGCCCTGAACATCTAGTTACATATGGGGTATTAAGTATATAAGTGTAGTGTGTAATGCAATACCAGTAGTATGGGGTAGTGAAAACCTTTTTTTCAAGATGTCTGCCATCAGTTAGCCAGCGAACGGCAGCAGCAGTTATAACAATGGCTGCCACCTGTGTGATTGTTTGATCACAGGGCCGCAGGGCCGCAGAGCCCAAGGAGACCTAAGCAGAGCCATTCGATGTGCGCATAGGTTAAGATTAAAAAGGTTTATCTGTACAATCCAGCTTGGACATTTTTGTTCTGGTGGTTCCCATTTTAATTGAACCGGGCTGTTGCATACAATGTATTGGTGTAGACGTAAGGTTGATCGCGCTACCGCCTAGGTGTTTGTCCAAATCAAGACGCAAATCCATAGTGATCCTCTCACTGCATTAATAATCGAGAAATGTTATACGCTGTGTTAGTTGTTTATATGTCACCTACTCTGCACGGCTAAACACTATGCGCACGTACACTTGGGAGTTGCACTAACCGCATTAAGACAATAAGCTTTCTATTAAATAAAAAGCTGACATTCATTGAAGCTCTCGTTGCCAAATATAATGTGCTTCAAAAGAAGCTAGTTGCATAGCTGCATTGAAGAAACTTTCAACAGGTAAAATATGCCTTTGTAAACTGGTTCTTTACAAAGAACTATAAAATACTATGTATGTTTGTTTATTTATTTGGTAATGCGCGCCAAACCCTTGGGTAGCCGGGCGCAACAGTGTACAAGAAATCTTAAGCTTATTACAGTATTAGGCATGAGTATAAAAAACATAGGCAAAAAAATATATGCAAGAATACATACAAACATGTACAAGTACAAGGCATATCTTGGGAAGTCCGAGGTGCTCTAGCAAGACTACCTAAACAGATGGATATAATTTCAGGTTTATAGGTCAGACTGTAAATCTAGGTATCATATGGGCTAGGTAGGTAGGTGGGGATGCATGCACGGCTATCTTTAGTATGGAGAGATACATGGAAGCAAAAGGTATGGTAAGGGCCAAGGTGGGAGTGGGCTGGGTGTTAGTCAAGTTATGTGTCATTGGCCCGCAGCCATTTAATTATCTTGTGTCTGAATTTAGGGTACGGTTGTTCAGTTCTGAGGTCGAGCGGTAACTTGTTCCAGCAGTGAGCAGCTTTGACAGTAAAACTAGTTGCTCCCGCGGTCGAGCGTTTAAACTTGGGAGTCTCTAGTTTAAAGGTGTTAGCAGATCTCGTGGGTCGCATGGAGGTTTTCCTCGTGATTTTTTCCATTAGGTACTTGGGGGCAAGCTTGTTCAGACATTTAGAGGTGAGGGAAGCTGTTTTGAGTAGGATTCTGTCCGTTATTTTTAGCCAATTAACCGCTTTCCAAAATTTGGTGACATGCTCTCTGAGGGATGTTTAGTGCTGCTCTCAGGGCATTGTTCTGCAGTCTTTGAATTTTGTCTGTGATGCATTTGTTGGCTCCCGAGTACAGGGCATTGCAATAGTCTAACCTAGACATGACCAGAGCATTAGCTAGAGTGATGCAGCTAGCACTGGAGAGGTACGGTCTGGATGCGCGGATGAGTTTGCAGGTGTAAGTGTTGGAGGAGGCGAGGGAGTTGACTTGCTTCTTTAGAGTGAGGGAGGAATCCAGATAGAATCGAGGGGTTTTAACCACAGACATCACCTTGATAGGGTTGTTATCAATGCTGAAGGATGTGTAGTTTGGGCTTAGTTTTGGATATTGGCTTCAGAGCCTAGGATTAGTATCTCTGTTTTATCGTCATTCAGGCAGAGGCCATGTGAGGCCATCCATGCCTGAATGAGGGTGTACATCTTGTTCACCAAGGCCGAGTCTGCCTCGAGGTCGCCCGAAAGGGGTACGAGGATCTGGGTGTCGTCTGCGTAGTTCGTGTGGGTGACACCCAGTCTGTCCAACTTGTCAAACAAAGGCTTAGTGAAGATGTTGTACATGGTGGGGGAGACACAGGAACCTTTTGGGACACCACAGGTTATTTTGATAGGGTCAGCAGAGTCGGAGAAGACTTGCATAGTGCGATTAGCTAAGAAGGATTGGACCCAAGCTATGGCATCTCCGGTGAAGTTGGCGGCAGATTTGAGGTGGTTGCATAGGACTGCATGGTCCACCAAGTCGAAAGCGGCTGACAAATCCAGGAGGAGGATCAAGGCTGTTTATCCATTATCCTTTAGTTCCTCAATTTGTGTCTTGAGGTCTAACAGAGCTGTTTCCGTACCATGGAGTGGACGGAGCCAGATTGCCGTGAGCCAAGCAGGTGGTTAGCTTCCAAGTAATCCTGGATTTGTATGTAGGCAGCTCCGTCTAGGATTTTAAGTAGAAATGGCACAGTGGTGATTGGTCTGTAGTTGGTGGGGTTAGTGGGGTCCAAGGTTTGTTTTTCAGTAGTGGGAGGACCCATGATTCTTTGAGGTTGGTGGGTACTGTGTTGGATTTAAAGGAGTTTATGAGCTTGGTAATGAAGGGAGCTAGGTCCCTAGCTGCATCCTTTATCGTTTGTGCTGGGCAGGAGTCGCCCTTACAATTTGAAGGACAGTATTATTTTTTTTCTGTGTCGATTATGGAGATGGTCTTGAATCTGAAGGGAGCAGTAGACCTATTCTCCTGAGGTTGGGGTATTTGTTGGTCTAAGGGTGACAGTGTGGCCTTTTTTTTTGCAATTTTGCATTGAAGCGAGGAGATTTTGTTAGAGTGGGCGTTTTGTACGTGGGTGCACCAAACTTTGTTTTTAGGGGCATTGTCTATAGGTTTAATAGGGGATTCCCATTCACAGAGGATGGCGAATAGCTCTTTAGTATTAGAGTTAGCTTTCGCAATCCTGTCGTTAAAAGTGTTCTTCTTGGTTTTGATTATTTCTTTTTTGTAAAATTTGGCAAATTCAGTTAGGTTATTTTTGTTGTTTTCAGTGGGTGAGTGGCGCCAGATGGATTGGAGCTTTCTTTTTTGTAATCTTAGAGATTTGAGGTGGGGCGTAAACCAGGCATTTGGGTGGGCTTCCCGTTTAGCTTTGCGCAGTTTGACTGGAGCAGTTGCGTCTAGTGCTTTGATCATAGCATCATTCAAAGTCAGGGTTATTGCTTTCCAATCCAGATATGGCTGGAAGGAGGAGAGGGATAATATTTTCAGCAGTCGGGTCAGGAGAGGGGGAACCATGTTGTTGATTTTGGGGCCAAGGAGATCTAGTGTGGCGGAGAAAGTTATTAGATAATGATCAGTCCATGTTTGTGGAGCAATATCTGTAATACTGATATTGCAATTCAGTTCAGTTACCCAGTCGAGGGCCCTTCCTTTGATGTGGGTAGGGGAGAGGACTTTTTGATCAAGCCCCTGGTCCTTGAGCAGGGCTGCAACTGACTCTGCATGTTTATTGTCAGTTTCATTAAAGCCGAGGTTAAAGTCTCCCAACAGTAGGGTTTGGAAATGGTCTTGTTGGCTATAAGGCTAGTTAGATCGTCTTCAAAAGGTGCCTAGTGGCCCAGGTCTATACATCAAGTGGATTGAGAGCGTGCGATTATTAGAAAGGGACATTTTGGCTGTGAGTGTTTCACAGGATGAGTAGGAGACTGAAGTGGCAGGTCTGATGGGATGGGTAGATTTGAAGATGATGGCTAGTCCACCGCCTCTGGCATTTGGCCTGTCAGCTCTGAGAATTTGGTATTTATCGGGCACTGCTAGCATTAGTGTTGGTCCTGCAGCCTCATGAAGCCAAGTCTCAGTTATGCCCAAGTTGTCATTATTTAGGATGTGAGCAATTTCTGCAGCATGGGCCCCCTGCTGAACAGCTAATATCCTTCACTGAAACTGCACTGATTCTGCAACTGGACCACTCTTAACGGCCTCGGTCCTGGGCCCAGCCACTCTCCACTTGCACTGATGCACTGGAACCCCTCTGCACTGCGGGACTGTCTCTGTATCCCTACAGCCCCCCCCCTTCCCAGCACTTGTTCTGCACTTACCTTGCACTTGCCACCAGCTGGCCCTATTTATTTATTACTTTACGCCACTTACCTTGTACTGCACTTCCCCCCTCCCCTTCCCCTTGCACTTTTCCCCCTCCCCCACCCCTGCACTTGCGCGATCTGAATGACACCTGGCCTAGTAGGATCGTTGTCTGGTCTCCCCTTGTTCCTCCCCTCCCTGCCTCGTCGCGCCTTGAAACACCTGTGTATAGGCGCGTTACAAATGCCATATCATATCACTGATCTCGCGCTAATGAGGGATCCTATTACCGTTAAAGAGCTATTGGGTTTGGTTGTTTGACAAGTTTTAGGTGGTATGGTATCTAGAGTTGTGCGAATTTTAGTAGAGGTTTGAGCACCGGTATAGGTGGATTGCTTGACTAATCGAGACAAGTTTTTTGGCTGAGTATTGGTGCGTCTATTGGCATTATTCGGGTGGTTTCTTACAGGTTCATACATGCTAGGCAATCTGGACAGGAGTCTCAAGTTTCTATCCTTGGGAGGGCTGGTTTTGATAGTAAAGGCCATTATACTAAATATAGCGGTGATGAGTATTAGGGTCAAGGTGACTTTGATGAGACAGGTAGGGGACATTTCTGTCTATGCCAGGAACATACGGTGTGCTGGCATCTAGGTATTTTAGTTTGGGTAGCAGACACGTTCAGTATTATGTCTAAAGCGCTAATGCCTAAAACACTAAAGAATGGGGAGTACAGTAAGCTAACATTCAGTACATTTAAAATTGTAGAAATGCAGTGAGGATGTTCAAACGTGCTGTGATATTCTCCCTCACAAATATTCACTATGCTGGTGAGAATTCCAAACTGAACACGAGGCAACAAGTATTCATCCCTAAATTAAGAGGTGAGCCAGTACACAATCTGAGAAAACTAAGGTTGTATCATCCACTAGGTGGCTCCTTAAGAGTGCCCGTTATGCGTTCACAGGACAACCTCTCACAAGAAATAGATGGGTTTGCACGTGAAGCGAATAATGAACACGGCTTGCACAAATAAAAAGGAACTGCCTTTTTCATCATTTATGACTTAAAGATGAAATAGGACCAAACAATTTGGTTTTTAAATACGTGGATTTGGAAAGACTGTACATGCTGATTAGGTCTTTTTATTTCACAGACACTGCACACAGGATGCCATAGGTGGGAATACCAAGTAACATCTGTCCTGATGAAGGCTGTTACAATCTAAAGGCCGGAACACTGAGTGTCGACCCATATTATATCATCATAATAACTGCCCATAGAACAAAAAGAAAAATGTTCAGACTTCGCTGCAGAATAAACATGGCGTAATCCGAGGCTCAATTGTCGTATGCATATTGTTATCATGAAGTAGATGTGTCCATATGACCAATGTACTGCTATATAAGCTGCAAGGTGGTTGCTGTGTGTGTAGAGAAAATACATTATTTTTGTTCACGTATCACACTTGGTGAGATATTTTTAAAACATCCAAAAAGGTTTTGTAATATATACATTTTTAGTAAAGAGTAAAAAAATAAAGTCAGAATCCAAGCTGTTTTTTTCCAAAGCCTTTACCCTGATCAGTGTGTCTGCAGACTATGTGTACAAATCCTTGGTAGGTGCGAGGGGCCTGGGGGGAGAGAATCATGAGTTATCCAGGTACCCTGTTTGTTCAAAGATTGCTACTTCCTCCTACATAATCGTCTGCAGTCTGTGCAGGTAAAACCTACTAGGTTATATCCCCTTATTAAATTGATGCAGAGTTCCCCACGGTTTCCTCCTTTTACCCATATCATTTAACAGCTACACAGAACCTCTGGTTCTCGGGTCAGGCCTCAAAGTGCACCAGTACATAAGGGTTCCAAATTGAGATTCGATGAGCAGGAGCTAAAACCAGCTCCTGGGTGTCGGACATCACCCTGTAGGAAGGAGCTACTGCAGGGGAACTAGGAGCTACCAGAGATGCTCCTTTAGCGTTTTGTCCATTTCAGATGAACCATTGTGTTTTAGATGTGTTCCAATTCTCATTTATTAACATTCTCAAATACTCAATGTTAAAAGTCACATTTACGTGTTTGCAATTAATCATTTGGCCTCGGGAGCCAAAGGTAGCACATGGTGCTGTTGGTTTCAAGCTACCCAGGCACTACTATGCTAGAATGCAGGAGCTAAATAGCTCACACCTCCCCTCAATTTTGAAAACCAGGGTACACAGATGTTGCGCTGGTTTATCACAGGGTGTCATCCTCAGTACCATCAAGGACTGGGCGTTGAGCTGTAGAAATTCATTATAATCTGTCTGGAAAAAGACTGTATGGTCAAAACACGTTTCTGCAGTACATGACAATACATAGTGTGACTAACAAATATGTAGTATGATAAACCAATTTTTAAAAAAGATTGCGTAAGAATATAGTGTGCAATTATGTTATTGATACATTAACTCACTACTAATTGACGTACAATCTAATGGACTTGAATGAATAATGTATTGTGAGGAGCCAGGAATGAGACTCAGACATAAGGGGTTCATGGCTTTGATAAATGACTTCTTAAACTAAAAGGGGGTTGGAAAATACCTCTTGGTCCCTGCTCCAAGAGGTGTTCCCCTACCTAAAAACAAAACTAAGGGTCCATCAATGTCAGAACGTGCAAAGTAAAACCATCCCATGTCCAAAGTACTATTCTGACCCTCACACTCTAAAAAGCAACTCTAAGGAGAAAAAGGAAAATGTCTTTGGCCTTTACTAGTGTACAAATGTTCAAAAAGGAAACGCATAGCTCCAATACAAAAGTTCCAGATGGATACAGTTCCTGGTTCCAGAAGGCGATTCCCTTCGCCTGGGATTTCTCTACACCGTTTTATATTCAAGAATCAGTTCCTTATGTAACTCTTGATCAACAACATAACTGGTACACAAAATAACTTGGCTGTTATTAGTATCTTGTTAGAATGCCTGGTGTACTTCCTTGCCAGGTTTTCACTCCTTTTCTCTATGGTTTAATACAGACTTTTGCTAGTCCCGATACATCCTTCTCAGGACCTCTTTCGGAAACGTATTTTTAGAGGAGAAAAAGGTGCAGAAAAGTGTGAAGAGAGAGAAACCATTTATTTCTAAAGGGACAATCTACAAGGGGAAGTGATTAATCAAGTTAGTAGAATTTAATAGAGTAAGGGACTATTTAAATGGTGAGTGGAAAGTGTGTTTGTGGACGCCAATCATCTAACTTTAAACAGATCATGCATTCGTTCAATATTTGCTGACATCCCAAACCGGAACATTCGGTCGACCAAAGATAATGAGAGAGTGGAATTCCCTAAACATTCCAGAACTAATATCACAATTTTGAGTATAGTCGAGATTGGTGTATGAGCCGATATTGAGGGAAGCGCAATTGTTGACAGATTCTTGGTGGATGAGTTGATCAGAATCAGGGACAGTTCTGTAAAAAAGTTAGATGAAAGTAGAAATTAAGTAGTAATTGGGAGGGAGAAATGCAGCAAATCATGGAGAGAAGTACAATTTGTGGAAAATGATCGTAGGGTGGAAAAAATGGATGAGGATTGGACATGGGTGGCCGGCTCCTTAGACAGACAAAAGCAGAACCTACAGGCCATAAGGGGTCTTTCATAGGAGTTGTTTGGGTGTTTTGTCTTGGAACACCAGGCGCCACTCCTCGCTGGTGAATACTACGAAGAGTTATGGTAAAGTTTGATATTATCTGTCTGCTGGAGATATGGCTCTTTAAGTGTCCTGGAGTTGATGTTTTTACCACTTGTTTCCAAGGCTCAAAAAAGGAAAGATGGGTCGTCCTACAGGTGGTTTGGTTTTTTATTAAGGACAAACGTGGGTTTCACACATATTACAGGAAAAGCATTGTTTTAAAGGTGCTTTAGTGTTGGAATTGGAATTGCTACTGGAGGGGGACACGCAACGGAATGTAGCATTCAATATATACTGGCACATGTGTGTATGTCCGTTGGATGACATCCTAGAAAGCATTTCATCCTTTAATACACAATGTAGAGGTAAATACCCTAAAGGTCACATTATAGTTTTGGGTGATTTAAACTCAGTTTGTCACATTGTAGAATTAATTGACCATCAGGCTGAGCATATACGTAGCAGAAAAACTCAGAGTAAGAGGGAACAAAATGGAGCCAAGTGGCTGGATTGTTTGCATAGCTTCAGCTTGGTAAAGTTTAATGGTACAATTCCCGGTGATATGCCGGGGCGTGCAACTTGGCACAGAGGAATATAATCATCAGTACTGGACTATATTTTTACTGATGAATATCTATACAAATGCTGTAAAGAATATGTAATAGTGAATAATAACGATTGAAGTGATCATAGTAGGATTCAAAGTTTCTTCAAATTTTGTTTTGGAACAAATTCCATGAATAATCCCTTGAATTTTACAGTTAATCGAGATAAAAATAAAGTGATTTGGAATAAGAGCTCTATTCAAATGTTAATGCATTGCATGAATACATGGGAGTGTCTACATTGGAGACAAAAATCAAAATGATTACATGTGAAACTTGTGGGCTTTTCTTAATGGAGATTTTGGCCGATCATCAGAACAACACGAGAGCTACGTCGGGTCATTGCTACAAAGAAAAGTGGACACCACACGTTGATTGCGAGTAAAAGAAAAAAAAAAAAAAAAGGAGGAAAGAAATACTTTTAATTAGAAAATCTTGGGAATGGATAACTCGCTTGCTGGTTAAAAATGTAAGGCAGAAATATAAAAATTGGATATATAGTATTAAAATGAACCTAATTCAAAAAGATTCTGAGGTAATCCTAAAATGTCTTATTTAAAAAAAATATATATTAATTTTTTTTTTAAAAAAAAGACAAGAATTTGGGGAGTTTGGTTAATGATTTAAGAGTGGGACAAGACCCTATACAGGTCAAGGTAGTGAACGAGGAAGCATGGGTTATCCACTTTACCAAACTATATGCAGAGGAAGAGGACACTCAATTATATAAGATTAACCTGGACTATGTCCCGGATCACTCCCAGATGCAAATGAACCCCAAATGGACATTAATACTCTAAAGCAAGCTCATCTCGAGCACCAGGTGTAAACCATCTTACCAACACCCTTTTAAGAGTGATCCTAATCTCTGGGCGATGATATTTACGCTCCTGTTCAACAATATTCTGAAGAACTCAACTCTTCTAGTAGATTGTGATACTTGTTCCTGGTTTAAAAAAAACGCTCTCAGAGTAATCCCAATAGCTATCGCCCTATATCTATATTGAAAGCTGATAGCATCCTAAAACATCTAGAAGAACAAACACCAAAAACAGGATTCCATAAATCCCATGGAACCAACTGAAATGGATTTCTGTTAAAATGCTGCCAAGATTTAGTCTGAAAACAAAATAAAATAAATGACGTTATTTACACCGCTTCAATTTATCTTTCTTGTGCATTCGATTTGGTTAGCCGTAGATGTTTATGGTGTAAACTCTTAAATTGGGGGTCCACCCAGGTTTACTAAATCTTTTAGTAAAACTGCATGAAAATACGAAACGTCCAAGACTAAACATGGAAGGATCATACTCCCCCAAAAATATCTACAAGAAATGGAAGGCTGGGATGTATTTTAGCTCCCTGCCCTTTTAATTTATACATTTCTGATTTGGGAGAAAATATTGGGAAAACAGCATTAGTTTCCCCTAAAATTGGAAAAATTAGACTAAGCTGGTTGGCCTATGCAAATTAGTTTATTTTAACAGAGTGTACGGAAGTGGGCCTCCAGAGACTTAACCGCTTTTAGTACATATGCAAAGGAAAACGCACTTATTAATGCTGCTAAATCTAAAATTACGAATTTTAGACCTATTAACAAGTGAAGAGGGGAGGTCGAAAACTACTCGGCCTCCTACCCTGCAAGACACACGAAGTAGAAAAAAAACCCAAAGGAATCATGACTGCTCATATCACGCAGGACTGGCCCCCACTGCTCCCCTGCTTGATAAATATACTAAAAAGTACCCTCTCAGCCAACCCTACAGCCCAGAACCAGCACCTACACTCACACTGCCTAGAGTGGATGAGGAGTCACCAGGCGCCATCAATGACACCTCAATTGACAGCCTCGACTAAAGCGCCAAGAAGACGAGCTCAAAGTCATTGGAGACACCACGACATAGCAGCGTTAAACATGAAGCGCACATGCCATCCGCACAGCGGGACAAAACCACACACCCAAATACACAAAGAACACAGGCGAACAGTTCTACGAGTTAGAGGACAGACACACATACATGCTGTCCCCACATTTATTTTGTCATTAGCTTGCTGCAGCAGCACAGAAGAAGCAAGAGTGCAACTAATTCTATGGAACTGCAGGAGCACCCAAGGGACCTGACAAAGCCATAAGCAACTAACCTATGGATACTATGGAAAATCACAAACAGTAGAAGCCATGCCATGGCTTAAGAAATTACAGTAGGCCACAACCATCTCAGTAAAAGCCAAGACGAGCTGAATTCAGAGCGAACAGGAGCAGCTACTGTGTGGGACAAGGCACACTGCCAAGACAACCAAGATACAAGCGACATTCCGTTCCCTGAACTGCAGTAACACCAGCACAAAAAATGAGAATAATTCCCCACCAGGTCAGACTAATTCAGAAATGCAGAGTACAGAAACACTGCCTCTGGACACATGTGCAGCCAAGCTGATGATGAACTGAAACTAGCAGCTGGGAAAGAAGGACACTCTTACCCAGCTGCCGGCAATGGCTTGCAACACATTTGTGATTCGAGAGTCTGAATGTTGCATGAGAACGAGCACTCTCAGTCTGTGGTGGTTCACACACATTCTAATGCAGACACAGTTGTTCCTGGTACCTTAAAAAGGTACACTTCGAGCTGAGATCCGACTTGGATCCCAGGCCTGGGGGCAACAGCTCTAGCCAAGCACAGTTCAGGACCTTAGGGGTGGGTAGCCATTGGCACAAACCAATCATCAGACCCACACAATGCAACATTGTAGAAGTTGCATTTTTCAGGGATGGTCCAGGCCTGACACCTGACATGGGAGAGCCAGTTAACTAACAGATGTAGGGACTGCTATAGGGGAACTACCACTCAGCACCCAATACACTCGCTCGATAGGTTTGCTGGAGATGGCCCCAGGCTGACGTCACGCTGAAGTCATCACACTACAAAACTGGCCAGCGAGCCAGAGATCTTTGGGATGACCAGGAGCCCGTTCCTTGTACTGATCCCTGTTGGTGTTTGGCTGTAATAAACCACAGTTTGAACTTCCTCTCTGTCTGGGCCTGCGTTCCTTTTGGGAAAGGGAGGAGTTAGGCCTTCCATGAGTTCTGGGTTTTGCGAACTCCTAGCAACCCTCGACCTGCCTGGGAGTTCTATTCTAACACAAGATCATTTGAAGCAGGTGGTACATCAACGGTCTTGAACTGGAGGTGTTTGAACATTTAGTTTATCTAGGCTTTCCTCTCACAAGCACTTAAAATCTTTTACAAAACAGATGACAGACTAATTAAAAAAATAAAATCTTAAAAGCTCCTACTGTAGGTATTCGATTAAACCTTTGTTCATTTGTTACGTAGGAAAACTGCCACCGAAACTCTAGAATAGAATTTAATTGACTTATGAAAAAGTGATATGCATATTTGATTCTCTGGAGTGCATAATTTGGAGAAAAGTGTTGTGCATACCCAATGTGGTGGCAGGGTGGCGCTGTCATGATTAGATATGATGTTGGATTAAGCTTTCTTGGGGTTTTGGAAAAGGTTAGCATTTTATGCAAAGATTTTACCGGTAAATGATGGCACCCTGTATGCAGACTTAAGTTATAGAAAGAAGATCTGAAGAAATATTAAATAGCTTGGAAGATTTTGTATTGGTCAACTGACGCGAGTATAAATAAAAGTGATCTAATAAAATGACCCCAAAAAAGTATCTTTGTGAATGGGATTGGTGTCAAACTATAGAACAATTGCATTCTTTTAAGAGCCTTGAGTATTTATAAAACGAACAAACGCTTTAGGACCGTAGCTCCTCCGTTAATCTTATTCCTTCGGCAACAAGCAAGGTTCGACTTTTTTAGATTCAGGTGGAATCTAAACTATACTAAAGAGATCTTGAATAGAAGAAAATCGAGGGGTCGTGTTGTCGATGTTGTGGTTCCTCAGGGGAGATGGAAACGCAAAAACATCTTTTAATGTCTTCTTAAACACCAATTCCGTTATAGGTTATGTATTTTAAACGATTCATGGAAGCTGGAATCACTTGTGATTGAGACTATTTCTGAAAGGGATTGTTTATCTGGTCGATAAACATCTTTGTCACTGGCGGTGATCGTTTTTTAAAATAATTTAAACCTGGATGCCTATGTGAAAAGAGCACAAGTATGGTGTACCCTTTTTCAGGGTTAAAAATATGATGCTGCTATTTTCCCTCTAAATTTTATGAAAGATTACATTATATGTACTGTTTGAACTGAAAATGTATAATTTTTGTATTCAGTATTATCTTTTTATATGTAATGGAAATGTATGTTTTGTTTTGATATGTAACTACTGAAATGAATTGTGTCATACCGTTTCTTTTATTGTTAAGGTTCAACACGTTTTACCAATAAATTACAAAATAAAAATGTATTTCATATACACTGTTCAGCTTGTACTTGCCTGGTGCGCTTCCTCCTATAACCACACTTGCAACTGTCTGGTATTCTCATGTGTGCTCTGTGCACACTCCCAAACTTGACGGTCTTGTACACTTGTTTGATCTTCCCTTGAATCCACCTGGTATACTATCCTGCCAGAGCTTCTTGCACAGGTGTACTGCGTACACTGACAAACATGACAGTCTCTTATGCTTACTCTGTCTGGCTTTTTCATAAGATATTCATTTACTTGTTCTTCCTCGTGCCTTTCTTTTAGGACTATTTGGTTTGGACAGCATGGTCTATATGCCCCAGTGTCCGCGCTTCCTTCGGGTGCACTCACTGGCGTATGTTGGTTATTACGCTGCGAGCCATAGGGGGCCCTACAGAGCTCCGCTCCCCCTTGTTTCTGCAGGTTTTCGTCTTCTCCATATCTTAGAGGCTCCCGCTCGCCTATTAAGTGTCTTTCCGGGCTTACATGAAGTGAAGGTTGCTTCCTAGTACCGGCGAACACTGAGGAAAAGAGGAGTGGGGTCACGGAGGATCCATGTGCGGACCGCAGGCACCGGGAGACAATTCCCATGAGTCAATGGGATTCATGGGTGTGTGCGCATTCGCGTGCAAGCAAGACTGCCATAAAGCCCCTCCCCGGCCCTTGCTGCCGGTTGGTGATTTTGACATCTGGCACTGGCAGAACTGACGGCAGAAGGGGGAGAGTTAGCGTGCACTAACGGGGACCAGAGGAGGACCACCAGGAGAATTCCCTTGTTCACTCAGACTGCGGGTTCGTCCCGCTCAAGACTTGATCTTCGGAGCCTGGGGAGGTGGCAAGCGCCCCCCCCCCTCGGCCTCAGTTAGGTGCTCCACCTTGGTGTCATGGTGTGTGAGTGGGGGAATCGGGGGGATGGGGGAAATCAGACTGGCAAACTCTTGAGTTTAAACAGGAACATTTCATCTGGCATACAAAACATTCCTTTCTCATTTCCTCAGCAAGTCAAATGGAACTCTCTAAGTAGCGGATGTGTTTAGGACAGGGGCTAAGGACACTGCAATGTTCAATTTGTGCTGTAACAGTACTTTCTTGCTTACTGCTATGCTCTGCCATATTTTTTTGTGTTCAGCAAGCACTTTAGTGCTTAGAGAGTATGCACTGGTGTCTTATACGTGTACTCATGTACTGCTTATGTAGAAGCTTGTCCAGGTCTTCCTGGTGCTATGTTTGTTTAGTTGTTTGCTAATTATGTCATGATTCACTGTATGTTTGCTTCTTCTTGCAAGCATAATCCTAATCAAGAAGGAGGATGCTCAAGCTGACAACGAAGTGAACACTGGTATTAGGTCAGGAGCAACAGGAGAATTCAAGTGCGTTTCAATACGTGTTGTATGTACCTTTCCTTACTTCCCATACACTTGTGTATGGGCGCGATATAAATCATATCATACTATCATATCCACTACGCAAGATCCTTACCCTCATTGCGGTTACCCTAAACACCCACTTCCCTATCTACAACTTCTCCCTAACCCTCTTCCTTCCACCCCCATTGGCTGCCTCGAGGTAACCTTTTATACTAAATCAGGTGCCCTTGCCAACAAGGTGGGAGGGGTCAACTGCATTTGGCTTCCGTGGTCAGGATGGAGTTGAGATACTCCAGGGGTGTGCCAAACACCTAGAAGCCTTATATCTGCTTCTGGTGTCATCAAGGCGTAGTCTCCTCAGCAATCTACTCCCTGCTTCTGTGTCGATCGGCTTCACAGACTCCCTTCTAGCCCCGCAGGGGGGTATTAGCCAGTTTGATCGAATGGTACATCTGGCCGAATTCAGCCAGTACCATTCGATCAAATTGGTTAATCACTACCAAACAAGGGGAGTGGATGTTGCAGGGGTGTCCCCGCTCCCCATGTTTCGTAGTGATGGCCTTTGGATGTAGCGGGGGTTGTCACCTACTTCCAGAGGATTGGAGGGAGGGAAAAAAAAAAAGAAAAGGAAGAAAATCTGCCCCTGCGGCGTCCGATCTGACCCGCATTGGAGGGACGGAACCGACGAAAGTGATCCAAATAATATTTTCTCTGCACCCGAATGGGTCATGAAAATTCTCGTGCATAGAATACTAACCCCAAAAAACTGTTCCCATTATTCTTTGGCAACAGGAAATTGCTTCTGCAGAGAACTCGCAGAAGAATAAGAGACCAAGGTTAAATGAAAAGTTACTATCTTGGAAAATAACCTTGAAACTTAAGTGTTCGTTCCACTGTACTGGGTTCTAAAAGTTAACTTCCAGCGCTCTCAAGTTTCCCCCAGCTAAAGTATGTGTAGCTCAACTATATTTCCCCTCCCACCTTCAAAAAAATATATACGGATCAGACTTCCAGTCATGGGACAATTTGAGAGAGCTATAGATAACCAAATCTATAAAATCCACATAAGAACGTCTTCTGCCATTGTGAACGTGGTATGGGCTGTGTGATCATTTTGCCATTGCAAAATAATTAACTATGTAGGATTGTTGCCACCAACACCGAGGCATGTTACTTTATTGCATTTTTAAAAAGCACTCAAACGATAACTTTTATCCAACACAGTTCAGTCCCCTGGAAACAGCCCCAACGAACAAATCCCATCCTATAAAAATGAACTGTGTGTTAATCTTACAACGCAATCCTTGAGCGCCACCAGCATGGGCACTGCAGCGTGTGCAAAAATGTTTTAAAAAAAAGTTATCAAAGTACTTTCAAAGAAGTAACGCAATGCATTGTGATCACGATGCACAGGTGCATGCAGTGGTTGGTGGTGCCTTTGCACACTGGGGGGTGTGGCTTCGCTGCCTGCAGAGGTCGGTGAAATGCTTGGTGGATGGGGAAGCGGCTGCATGACACCCGGTTCGTCCCTCCCGCGCGCCCTGCAGACTCACCCGGATGCCCTTCACGACTGTGATGTTATCGTTCTCGTCCGCCTCGAAGGAGACACGCCGGGTGCTGCTGTTGCCGCCCATGGTGCTGGGGAGAGCGCTGTAAGAAGGGCGGTGTTGTGTGCGCGCGCGGTCGGTCACCTCTGCAAGTCGCTTGCGGCTGACAGCCTCTGTCGGTCACGGGCAGGCGGCGCGAGGTGAAACTTCAATGTGCCTGCCTGACGCCGGTAGTTTGCCCTTCCCTTCAGCTAGGCCGCCCCACTCGGCAGCAACGCGCGCCGCCATTGGATGAGATATCTGGACGGCGGCCGTTCATAGGCTGTTCAGCTCACAGAGACCCTTCGTTGGACTGTCAGACAGGAAAGTTGTCCAGCCTTTCTCCATGGTTAGGAAATGTGGCTGTCACAGTGAGGCTGCTGGACGCTACACGTGTGCACACACCGCCTGTGTTTATCAGCACCGCGTGCTCTTTTCTTGTAACTCAGTCTCGCACAGAAGATACATTCAGACTGCCTACAACACAATGCAAACAAATATAACTCTTAAAACTGTAGTTACGTGCTCACACCGCGGAATGTTTCCATTTTTGGGACCCCGAGATTATGGTAATTTTTTCCTTTAAGATTAGAATAACAGCGTGTCCTGCATATACCACTTGCTGGTTGCAATGCTTTAAATAACCGCTCTAAAAATTAAACAGTGAGGCTCAGATTGTGAGATGTATAGAAAAACAGAAAATTGTTCTATGGAGGAGGAGCAACACTTTTCGTAAAAGCACCATAGTCTGTTAAGCAATGTGGCCCCAGTGTATCAAAACCTTGGCTTTTGCATGTGCCTGATTTACGGCCTCACAACGGCCCTAGTGGCCATCATTAATTCAGGGCAGACACTGCAGGGAATTTTCCTTTGCAAATCCCTTCTTTCGCTTCTTAAAGAAAATATTTCTACCCAAGTTTTCCCTTGAAAAGCTATGCCTTTATCTGGATGGCAACACCACTTTCCTAATTTACAGAACGCTCAATGAGAATTTAGTAAATAAGAAAAGTGGCAGACTTAAAAAAGAAAATCCTCCTGGTTACACTAGTGCAGACGTTGCTCCCATAACACAGGATTTTATGAGCATTTGAAGCTGGAAAGCACGACAGTTCCCCTACAATCCTTCCACCCACCTCCAGAATTGTGAGCTAGAAACTAGAAAGGAAAATGTCGGCTTCTCACTACAGTTTTTGACACATCTCACAATCAGGCCATTTATGTACTAGCGCAAAAAAAGTTACTTGTATGTCGTCCCATAGCGTATTCCACCTGCTGAAGTAGCATGTGTTATTACAATGTAGGAGACGTTTAAACGGCTCTAGAGTACTCTGAGGGCTTCCTCCTTGCATCTCCAAAAGTGCCAAGTCTACTCTATTTCGAAGAAGTATCCACCATTTGGTAGTTGACTCCCAGGGGAGTAGCTTAGTCAGTGAAGGGTTTGTGGATGAGTGATTCTGGCGTGTACTCAACAGCTAATGGAATGTGCCAGACTAAAAAGAACAGTGCAATTTGTTGGTAACCAGCAGGTAGTCAAGTGGGTGACTGATAGTGGGATTGCGGCATGGTCAGACCATTCAAGTAGGATAGGGTCTGCACAGGTGATGCAGGTGGATGATGTGAAGAAGTAGTCTAGGGTGTTGCCTTCACTGTGCGGGGCGAGAGCAGGATTTGCTTAGGGTCCATGGAAGCGTTCAGTGCAAAAAGCGTGCTTCGAGTGTTGTTGTCAGCCTGTGTCTCTTGGATGTTAAAATCACTGAGAAAGACATTATATGAATGTGCTAATTTGGCGGAGGAGAGCAAGTTGGAGATGTCTGCAATGAAAGGGTCACTCCTGTGAGGTGGTCTGTAGATGAGGTGGAAGATGATAGATTCCTTGTGCGATAGAGGGGTCCGGCAGGCAAGTGATTCAAATGAGCTTTTTCTGGGACATGTGGTGATGGAGCATGGCCATAGCTCCTGTGGATGATTGTCACTCTGCCTCCTACCCTTCCTGGCCCATCGGCATGTTGGCTGCCGTAGCCTTGGGGTAGGAGGATGTTGAAAACATGTGGGGAGGATGGGGTAATACATATTTCAGTGATGAACAGGTCATCAAGGTTGCTGTATGAGATGAGATCAGCAGTCTCTGCAGTGTGAGAGACTGCTGAGCAGCTTTGATCAGCATGAGAGGGCGTGTGCATGTGGTCCGTGGCTGTTGGATGGGGGCAAGGGCAATATTGATGAGGTTCTCTAGGGGAGCTTGACCTGGCTGCCCAGGGCATTCGACCATTCAAACCCTAGTAAGAGTGGGCATGGGCTGTCGAAGGAGTAGACACATAGTGATGCATTTTGGTGAGTAGCAGTAGTAGTGATAAGTACTGATGCCAGTGAGGCAGCTCTCAGAGCACTGCTCTTACAAAGATAGGGTGGGGTAGACAGAGCGGTAGCATTTGCCTCGACTGCTTTGAGACGAGCTGTACTGCATCAAATAGGAGGCCCTCTATATAGTGTGGGCAATAAACAAATTCAACATTTTTCTTTGGGACCGTACATTCCAGGTTTTTACTGGACACAAACCTTTGCTGGGACTTTACACAACTTGTGGTCTGGAAGGGATGTCTTGGAGGATCATGAGTTGCGTCCCAAATTACAATGACATTATTTTTCTGTCAAACATGTGGCGGGTAAGGAGAATGTAGTGGCAGATTCCTTGCCCTAAACAAGGTGAGGTAGAGAAGAGGTAGAGAGCGATGATGAGTTAGAGGAAATAGAAGAACAAGTCTAGGTGGGGAGTGGTCAACAAACAAAAGTGCTCATGTTTGTTTTCTTGTCCCACCGTTATAATGACAATACTTCTGTTACTATCCTTCACTTCAAACGTGTGGTCCTTTGCCAAGTATGGCATTGAAATCTGCAATTATCTCATTCCAAGATGGCCATTGCCTTACCAACTTGTCCTTGTGGGTTCTTTCTTCCCAGTAGTCCTTTTTCATGTTTGCTTTTTCTTATCTATCCTGCCTATTAAATGGCTTCCTTAAGCAGACCAGCTCCCTATGGGCACGATGGAGCTCACAAAGCCTATTCTCTTCAACCCTGATTTCACTCCTTCCTTCTGTGATCTGTCTGAACACTTGTTTCATGCATACATTTATAATTACAGCTGCTAAGCCTGTCAACAATCCTCTTGCTTCCTAGGGGCCTCACAGCTCATCACCACGATAATGAAAGGTGACAGTCAGGGATGTCATTTCACCAAACTGCCAGGGGTAGCGGAAGTGACATCACATGACCCTTGACCCCCTAATGACATCACAGGAGGTGATGTAATCTGCATCCGCCCCAAGTGACATCACAGGAAGTGATGGCAAACGACTTTCAGATTTTTTAGATACATCTAGCACCCATGTTTCCAGGTGCTCTCATTTCAGCCCGCTATAAGAGCCGAGGCACAGAGGGAGGCATGATTTGTCCACGATTACACATTTGGGGGATTTCATTTTCCAGATTCGACGTGGGGTCTATATGTAAAACATGTTAATCCTAGATTAGGTATTCTCCGTATTTTTTGTTGTTGGGGGACCAATTTTCAAATGGGAGATTTAATTAAGCCAAATACAGAACACAAAAAATTGGTTACCCCTTTCTATGCTGCCAGAATATTCAATTGGTGATGTTTTTACACACTATTTATGTTTGCATCAAAGAGGTTGCTAGATCTCAGCCTAAATTTGAACAACTCGTCATGAAACCACATATTGTCGTTAAAAAATTGATTTATCACAAAAAGATTTTTAATAATCAAACATTTAAAAAAAACATATGAATATTGTCAGAAAATCGATATACACATAACCTTTGATATTTAAAGAGCAATTCAAAAACCTATGAATGACACAGTGTGCCGGGGTAAAGGATGTCATGTTGTCAAGGATGGCACTCTGTCAAGAGTGGCACAGGGCCCCCAGGTAGGGTTTGGGTGGCTGTGTTGATGTAAGGTGACAGATAAGTACACACACAGCAGGAAACTGATCAAGAAAGAAAAGTAGGCAAGTGTAGTTGTGAACAGAAAGGGGCAGGAAATACAAAGATACAAACAAACTGGATTCCCTCTTGGGGTGTATGCAGATATGGAAAAAGAGTGTTCCACGGACCTTTGGAAACTCCAGCCTTCTGCACGGATTACTATTACAGAGGCCCACTCTGTCTGCTCATGGCTTGGAACAACAGCTGTGGGTGTCTGTTAAACAGAAAACGCGACAAGGGAAGGGGCAGAGGTTGCCTGCCGGAAACCAACAGTCAAGCTCTGTACAAAGGATCAACCTAAAATACAAGAGAGACAATAACAGAAATAACCATGGACAAGGAAGTCTAAGAGAAATCTAGCAGAAGGGAATGAAGGAAGAAACAATAGAAATGGGTAAACTAAAGGGGAGGACAGAGGAGTCAAGGAAGAGAAGGACAGGGATCAAGAACAAGGGGTTGCAAACAAGGAAGAGAGCAAGGGAGCAGCAGCCAAGAAAGAGGGGGGCTGCAAACAAGGAAGCAGGGCTGCAGTACCAAATGGTACAAGATACAGAAAAACTGTAGTGGATTGCAGAGGACTGTAGTAGGTTGTTAGGCAGAGAGTCCAGAGGAGCAGGACTGAGAACTGTAGTAGGCGGCAGACAGAGAGCCCAGAGGAGTAGGGCAGCAAGGAGCGAACCCAAAGGAACAGGTCGTAGAGGCAGAGACCCGAGGGTTAGGGCTGAAAGCAGAGGAGAGTAGCAGGCTGCAAGGCAGGGAGCCCAGCGGAGCAGAGCAGCAAGGAGCGAGCTCAGAGGAGCAGAGCAGTGAGGCAGGGAGCCCGGAAGGCTATGGCTGTAGGCAGCAGGGTGTAGCAGGCTGCAAGGCAGGAAGCCCAGAGGAGCAGGGAGCAGAGCTGTGAGGCAGGGAGCCCAAAAGACTAGGGCTATAGGCAGCAGGGTGTAGCAGGCTGCAAGGCAGGAAGCCCAGAGGAGCAGGGCTGTGAGGCACGGAGCCCAAAAGGCTAGGGCTGTAGGCAGAAGGTGTAGCAAGCTGCAAGGCAGGAAGCCCAGCGGAGCAGGGCTGTGAGGCAGGGAGCCCAAAAGTATAGGGCTGTAGGCAGCAGGGTGTAGCAGGCTGCAAGGCAGGAAGCCCAGAAAGAGCACTGGAACAAAAGCAGGAAAATGCAGGAACAGCATACAAATTCGAGACAAAAGGCAAAAAGGGGCTGGGAGGACTCTTGATGCAAAAGACTGAGCTCCTGCAGGCAGCTGCTTAAATACCGCCCTGCCCTGTACTGAGGCAGGCTAATTGGCAGCACCTGGAGCAGCACACCTGAATACAATCTGCCTCCTCGCTCTCTGGTCCTGAGATGGTGGAAGCAGCACTGATCCCTAAGGCTTCTGGGGATTGTGGTTCCAATGCTGACGAAAGGGAATGGCCAGGAATTGATAGCTGTAGCAAGGTGCACTGTGGTACATGTAGTTAGTTGAGTTATATAAGAAGGCACCAAAGTCACGCAAATGGGAATTAAGTACCAAAGTGTGAATAGGGGTTGTTCCAAGAGTATTCCGAAGATAAATGAATAACAAATAGTCCATGATGGTTGCCAATGTGTGCGTCAATGTCTGCATATACACACTCAAATCTTATAGGAACAAAACAAGTAAGATAGAGAGAAACAGAGACTGTTTATTTCAAATCTCATTTAGATCATCGACATGTTTCAGCCAATGATTACATTACACACTATGACTAGTGTTATTTCCTTCTAGTTCTGCAGGCCTTCGTCAGGACAACAATATTTCTTCAAAATAGTGGTTTACTCCTGTATACCCCTTTGATTGCTGGTCAGAGACAATATTTCTACAAAAACAACATAAAAAAACACAAGTAAAAATGTGGTCTAGAGAAGTTCAAGGAATCCTCTTTTGTGGAACTCCAACCAGCCCATGACTTAACTACATCAATCAATTAGATGCAAACATCACCAATCTCTTACTTTTATCTACTGTCAGCATGAAGGTGAATGCTCTCCGCGTGATGTAAGTAGAGATACACATTTCTTCTAGGACACTGTCTGGTCCAAGTTTCAGATGAATGTTCAGTCACTTTTTCCCAGAAAACATATTTGAAGTATTCTCCTTATTTCCTATAATAATACATTGTTTATCATTGATTAGGTTTAGACTTCTTATTTATCATGGACATTATGGTTTAACTTCCACTATTTTTGCCCTATAATGCCTACCAAAAGTTATTTGTCTTTCTCAAATATTTGTCTATTTGTTCACGCCTTACATCGCATATAAGAGAAAGGGGTAACCAATTTTCCGTGTTCTGTATTTGTTATATGTAAAACATTCATAATGCAGTATTTCTAACTGGGTAACCGAAATCTGTATTGCAGGCTACAACCAGTGTATGAAACATCTATCGATCAATGTACACAGAAGCACTGACTTGCGGGGGCGTGAGCTGCTGTTTAACCAGGAGAAAAATGCTGCATGAGCCAGGCCTGAAAATAAAATCATTGACCAAGATTTAGTATCAACAGAATTCCCTGGTTATAAATATATATATGATTCAGCTACCACTACGATAGAAGAAACCTATTCGACTGGTCTGCGTGCACAAAGGGGAGTGCACCTGATAATGTTATCTTTGCTGGAGTATACCTGGGCAAAGTTTCTTTCAATATACCGAAGACCCCCACCGTCCATTGTTATTATTATTTAAGTGTAAAACTGGGTGCCAGAGGTCTTTAAAAAACAGGACTTTAAAAAAAAACATAATTTGATGTAATATCATTGCTGCACACACAAATTCATAGCACCCCAGTTATTTAAAATTGAAAACACCCACAAGTTGCTTCTCATCCGAGGACTCACTGCCAGAGTTCAAGGCACACACTGCATGATACCCCTTTGTCAGACCCAGGGTTGCCCAATGGTTTAGCACAAAATTTGGCAGCTCGCCTGTGAGCCATGCTGTGGGTTCCCCCCACCCCCAAGCTCCTTAACAAAGCACAGGGCACAACACACCCTGGGCAGGTCCAAACCACCACGTGTACGGAATGTCCATGATGATTATGCCACTGCAGGGGCATGCACTAATGCAAGTGAAAGAAGTAAATATGTTTTTCAATCAAAGCTTAAATCTTTAACTTAACAGAGAGAATGGGCAGTACCTGGTCCACAAATATACCAGCCACCAGCTGAGCGTATTGAGTTGTTTTTTTGGAGGGTGTAAATATTTGCCACAAATATGTGATTGCGACTGAGCATAGCGAAGGAGCCCGAACTAACGAAAATGGGTTGGGGTAGGGTCCGGCGGGATTCTTCTCCCTACCCAGAGTAAATGTTTTGAATAATGGGTTAAAATGGTACATTACAAAGCACACTTTCTGGGAAAATCTGGGTAAAAGGCCCGCAATGTGGGTAAAAGGCTAACAATCGGTTTTGTAGGGTGTAGGGTAAGTCATGAAAAAAAGTACAATAGATGCAAGTTGCCAAAAGTGCACAGGGCATTTCATAATGCATTATCATGCCAGTCCCTGCAATATATGCCAGCATAAAAAACATTTGTATGCTGGCGGTGCCCATACATTTCCATGCTGAATCCACCAACCTATGCTAGTATTCCCATTTAAGACCATACTTTTGTTTGCTTTAAGACATTTTTCTACAGTATCATTACTGGCACTGGGCACAAAACTGGCTCTGCCAATACATGCCAGTACTCCTATGTAAGTACATACTCCCGTTGGTTTGGCCATTCAAAGTGACATGTCACAATAAAAAAACCTGTCCAAACTGGTTCCAACGTAAGCCGGTCTAGACCCATAAGAACACTTATCTTGCTTGATTCATCATAGATGCTCAGTTAATAAAACGTCATGCTACAGTGAAGAATATACAGGCCGCTATGCCAAAACATCAGTCTAGTGACGTTACACTAATTATCATGCTTGCTTTTTTAAAGATGCAGAGTAAAAAACGTTATGCCACAGTAAGCAATGGCTAGACTGACTGCAACAAAATGCCAGTCTAGCCAGGGAATGGCACACATGAACTTGCCGTTGCCCAAAAATACCAGTAAAACATGCAAAGTCAATAACAGATGTGGCATACATGCTCCAGTGATCCCCAGTCGCCCAGGGCCTTACACACACATGCATCCCCTTTCAACCACCAGTCACTCACCCATACATCTCCTCTCGCACTCACTCACACTGGATTCACCATCCAGGCACACACCATACCCCACGCAGAACATTCAAACACACACTACCACATGTATACTCATTCACCCACCAGTCACTCGCACACACATTCTCTTAAATCCACTCATTACGTTCTCTGCACAAAGGCACACACCCACCCACCCAGAACATTCAAAACACACATTACATCACTTTTCATTCACCCACCAGTCACTCACACCTTCTATTACATCCACTCATTGCATTCTCTACACAGTCACACACCGATCCACTCATTGCATTCTCTACACAGGCACACACACCCACCCAGAACACCCAAAACACACATTACATCACTTCTCATTCACCCACCAGTCACTCACACCTTCTTTTACATCCACCCATTACATTCTGTGCACACAGGCACACACCTACCCACCCAGAATATTCAAAACCTCACATCACATCACTTCTCATTCACCCACCATTCACTCATACCTTCTCTTACATCCACTCATTGCATTCTCTACACAGGCGCACATACTCTCCCACCCCGAACATTCAAAAACATACATCACTTCTCATTCACCCACTATTCACTTACATACATCTGACACACACTTCACACTTGCAAAACACGGCCTCATTAAACGTTGTGCGGTAGGGATTTAACGTTACCAGTAAGGGAATACCGGTATCGTTAAATCCCCATGACAATTACGACCCGGCTCACCGCTATTTGCGGCACCGCTAAGTACGGTGCCACTAATAGTGGCTAGTCCGCAGGCGCGCGACCCTCGATCCCGTAAATAACGCCATGCCGCTAATAGCACAGCATCACAAGCCAAGCGGACATGCTAATAGCGGCATGGAAAAGCCCCCAAAACCCCTTACCGGCATGGCGCAAATACCGGCATCGCGAACCACCCGTTATTAGAACCTAGCAGTGTTCCCACCTGCCACAGGTGGACACAATCAGCACAGGTGGAGGCAATGAAGACTGTGGCAGCACAAAAGGAGCACACCACACACCTTCCCACACCCCTTCCCACACCAAGATGGTTCCAATACTAGCAGCATTACATGGGCTGGAGGACATGATTGCAGTGCAGCAGCAACAACAACAGGCAGCACAAAGGAGACGCAGGAGAAGGAGGAGGGCAAGACAGGCGCAGCAAGCACCACCAGGGCACCTAGTCATACCACAGAGGCACCCTCCAATCCCCAGGATCCGAGCCAGTCCATTTAACCTAACCCCAGATCAGATACACACCCTGTACCGTCTGGACCGGGATACCATCACCAGCATCGTGTGCATGATACATGACGACATTGTCAGCCTCATAGACATCAGAACTGCCATTCCCCCCTCTACTGAAGGTGGTGACTGTGCTCCACTTCCTGGCCACAGGCACCTACCAGCATACAGTGGGGCAGATGCATGGTATCTCACAACCAGTATTCTCACGCACGCTGAACCAGGTACTCGATGCCCTCCTGAAGCATGCACCCGAACACATAGCCATGCCACGGACTGCCCAGGAGATCGCAAACACCAAAGTTGGCTTCTATTCACTGGCAGGCATCCCAAGTTGCATCGGGGCCATCGACTGTACCCATGTGGAATTGGTGGTCCCACATCACAATGAAGTAGTCTACCAAAACAGAAAACAATTCCACTCCATCAATGTCCAAATGGTATCTGACGCTAACAAGATAATCACACATTGTTGTGCCCGATTTCCCGGATCAACCCATGATTCCATGGTCCTGTGTAACTCAAACATGCCACGCTACATGGAGCGACAAGCCGGACAACGTTCCTGGCTACTTGGTGAGTAGCAGGGCAAGCACATGGCAGTGTGATTGGGGGGGGAGAGATACATACTCCAACTGGGTGTTGACTGTCATCTGTAGGACAAATGGACATACAGATGTAGGCCTATGTCCATCAGGGAAGGACGCAATGACCTTGAGGAGAACCCACATGCAATTATGAGCTGCACAACATAGAGTACAATCCAGGTTTCCGAATATTGCACATCCATCCACATCCACATTGCACATCATGCCACACCACATACCACACAAATCAGCAACATGGCGTCAAGATGGTAATACAGAATCAGCGCAGCACAACATCAAGACAGCAATGTGCCCTTGAATGCATGCAAAGGTAACACCCCTAGCCATAGCATTGAACCACACACCTATAGCACCACTGAAGTGATGCCACACAGCATGGCAACATCGATGTCGGAATGGCAGTACACTAGCAGTCTGGTACCAAATTTGCCTGGGCCCAGGGACACCTAAGACCTCGCCTCACCCAGGACATGTCATTTGCTGTCGGAGGCATGATTCGGGCATGTCCACTTGCAGGGTCAAGCTCACCTTTGCACATTGCAGTCACACAGATCGTCTGCATGCATGCTGGTAGTCGTGATTTTGAATCACAATGCAAAGTCGATTTGTGTGACATGTACAGGCCGCACCAGAGGTGAACGGTAACAGGTACCCATTCTTCACCCCATACAGGCGATGCCAGCTATCCCCTGATGAGGTGGCTCCTAACCCCTGTAAGGAACCCACAGAACCGGCACAAAGAGGACTACAATCGTGCACATACCCGTACCCGTGTCGTGATAGAGCAGGCATTTGGCCTTTCGAAGACACAGCTCTGGTGTCTAAGCGGGCCGGGTGAGGCTCTCCTTTACGGCCATGACAAAGTGCCGAAGATAACCATGGCATGTGTAATGCAGCACAAAATGTGCATCAGACGGAATGTGCCTATGCCACCTGACATTGACATGCAACCACCAGATGAGGATGATTTTGATGGGGATGAGGACGGGTAAAATGGTCTGCCAGGACATGCAAGAGGTGATGGCCAGGAGGGACACGATGTGCGTCAGCATCTGATGAATCAAATATTATGAGATGCAAGGGTGAACTATTATGGATGGAGATGGGTATTGTTGCCCTGATGTATGTGGTGAGGCCCACAAAGGACCCTGTCCCCAATAAAGTACACATACACAATGATGAAGACCAAGCCTGTGTTTCAACTTTTCAACAGTGTATTGTGATCAAAATGTGAACAAAAAGTGCATGGCCCCTACTGTGCAAACAACCTTTCCCCCCTCCCCACAACACTCCCAAAAACACCCTTTCCCTCCTCCCCCCACAACACTCCCAAAAACACCCTTTCCCCCCTACACCCACAACACTCCCAAAAACACCCTTTCCCCTCTCCCCCACAACACCCCCATGTGAGGCTTATAGTGTGTAGGTGTCCTGCTCCACATGTGCCAGCTAGTTCTTGCTGGGCCTAATTCTCATGGCCTCCTCCGCCATTGGGTGGTTGGGTTGGCGTGCGCATCATGGTGCGCAAAGAGCGGTGCCGGGGGCTTGTTTGATGGGAACTCGCAGAGGAGGAGGTGCCCGGTTGATCCTGTGGTGGGGGGGTATTGTCGCTCCATGGCGTCCGCAATACGTGTGAGGACCTGCATAAGTTGGGCCATTTCCTCACAAATCCTGTTTGTGCAGGCCTCCATGCCCTCTCTTGTCTGGCTTGCATACGACTTAAGCTCATCCCTCAGACGGGCTGCCTCTGCCACATGCTGGCCAACCAGCGCAGTGATTACAACCTGCCTCTGGCTGATGGTTGCCAGGTCATGTTGACTGCGTTCAGCTCTTGGGGTGGCTGCTGCGCCCTGGTCCATGCCTCTGGCATCAGGTGAGGACACCTGAGGGCTCCATCGCCCTTCCACGGTGTCGTTGCCTGATTCTCCATGGATACCTGATTGTGATGATGGCCTTGGGGTTGGCTCAATGGACTGTGGTGGGCTGGGGGTCTGCCTTTGATTCTGAACGTCAATTGTCTCATCCACGTCCAACAGCGGCGCAGTGGCTGCTGCCTCACCAGTGGAACTGGTGGCAGCAGAGTGTGGGGCCCTCCGTACTGTTTTCCAATGTAATGGGGTACACTGCCGTGGGTGCAACAATTGCAGCAGCCGTGGCCTCAGGCTGTGTAGAACTGGTGCTCTTGCTACCTTTGCCCCTCTGCTGCTGCTCACTCCTCCCGGTGCCCCTTGAGGTGGTGGCGGTGTCCCCTGTCTCATGTGTCCTGGGCTTTTTCTTTGCTGGGGGAGCAGGTGCCACAGTGCCCGGTTCATCAGTGTCTGTCTGTGATCCTGTAGGGGACAAAAATAGGGAATATCATTGTTTATGGTTCTATGTGCCTTACGCAGAATGTTTACGTCATGCCGCTCTATGCATTGGGGCCTCTTTATTTTGGAATCCGGTAATGGGGATATCGGGTGGGTCATGCATGAATGGGTCTGTGTTGCACGTGTATGTGGTGATGCGTGCATGTATGTTTGTGGCTGGATCCATGGCCTGATTATGGACTCATATTTGGGGGGCCCCTCACCCTTCACAGTGCATTGTTTGATGTATACACTCACCTCCATCTGATGAAGTGGGCGCACCATGCTCCATGTCTCCGACACCCTCGATCGATTCCACGCCAATTGTGCTGGCGCAGGTCTCCTCCCACTCCCGGGGTTTTATAGGGGAATCAGCGCCACCTCCTGTGGCCATTGCCAGCTTGCGATTCACAGCCACAATGTTTCGTACACGGACCCGTAGGTCGTCCCACTGCTTTCGGCAGTCCTTGACAGTGCGGGTGGTGGTGCCCAACGCACTGACTTTGTGGGCAACCTCTGCCCAGATGGCCTTTTTCTTGACGAGAGTCTCCCGCCGCATGTCATTGGCAAATACTACATTGGCATTTGCCACAAGTGTCTCTCTAAGCATGATCAGCTCCTCGTCGCTGAATTTTTCTTTTTGCTGCCGATCTGCGCCTTTCTTGACGGCCTTTGGCATCTTCGGGCTATCCGGGATAATTTTGTGTTGGAGTCTTGTGGAAAGAGGTCCTGGATCCAGAGGATGGCAATGGATTGTGTTTTTAAAGATAGCCACTGTGCCGCTATTTAACGGTCACTGCTAATAGCGGTGACCGCTATTTGCATGTAGAGTGAGGGCGGAGGTGCTATCAGCACTTTCGTCGAAGCCGGTAAGGGACTTTTTGGGGTCTTTAGCGGCATGGCGGTATGGCGGTAGGGTCATTACCGGGTCTGGCGCTATGCTCGTGTCCGCGTATTCGTAATGGTATGCTATTAGCGCCCTCTTGCCTAGGCGGACACGTTAATAGCGCCATGCCGGTAAATGTCGACTTTTACCGCACAACGTGTAATGAGGCCCATCATATTAAAAAGCCTTCTTACCTTTTTCTTGCAGCTTTGGTCCGTCCTTCCAGGCCCCCTCGGCTACTCCGTGCTGCTAGCAAACAGGAACCAGTAAGCTGCAAGAGCTTCCTGGTTCCTGTATGTGAGCTGCAAGCAAGCCGAGGGAGAAGGGGTTGGAGCTGAACGTGGCATGTGCCACATGTCACGGTCAGCTCCAACCCCTGCTGAGTGTCTTCCCGGTTCAGCCTTCACCCTGATGGGTGAGAACTGGGCTGGGGACTCACCAGACCTGGTGTGGCAGCTCCCCCCAATGCCGCGGGAGGGCCCACTACACCAGTAGCACCCAGTTCTTTTGTGTGAAAAAAAGAATAATTTTTCAAATTTATTTTTACATTTTTATTTTAAAGTTGGGGTCACAAGGGTGTATTTGTATTTGTATTTATTAGTTTATATAACGCTTTATGCCAAAGCGCTGCACAATTGGACAACTTGATACAAAGAACATAACATAACAATATAACGGTAGAAGCAAATTACAGTATGAATCAATCAATTAACAAACCATTAAGAAGAGCAATAAGACTGGAGGGAATAGGGAGAGAAAAACAGTGGGAATGTGGGGGAGAGGAGAGGAGGGGAGGAGAAGGAGGAGAGGGGGGAGGGTGAGAGAGGGGTGGAAGGGAGTGGAGGGAGGGAATCAAGGGAAAGGAGAAAGAAAGGAGGGGGAGCAGGAAGGGGAGGGAATTTCAAGGCGGGGGGTGGAGAAGGAGAGATTTGAGGGAGATGCGAAATGAGGAGAAAGTAGGAATAGAACGAATTGAGAGAAGTAGGGAGTCCAGTGCAGGGGAGCTGGAGGGAGCGGAAACGGGAAGGGGCACAAGGGGATGGAGGGACAGTCAGAAGGAACTGATTAGCTGAACGAAGGGAGCGGGAGGGAGTGTAGAAATAGAGGAGGGAGGAGAGGTAGGGGGGAGCGAGTCCGTGGAGAGATTTGAAGACAAGGCAGAGGAAGTGAAATTTAAGTTGAGAGTGAAATGGAAGCCATCCAAGGGAGGACAGGGAAGCTGAGATAAAGTCGCTGGAGGTAAGGAGAGAGAGGGTACGGACAGCAGAGTGGTAGATAGACTTGAGAGGATCAAGATTAGAAGTAGGTAGGCCAAAGAGTAAGGAGGAGCAGTAGAAGAGACGAGAGAAGATAAGAGAGGAGATTAGGAGTTTAGTATCATGAAAGGTGAGAGAAGGGCGGATTTTGCGAATATTGAAGTGGTAGTAGCGACAGGCACCAGAAGTGAGAGAGATATGGTGGGAGAAAGAGAGTGAGGAGTCAAAGTGGACGCCTAAGTTATGGGCGTGTAGAGAGATAGGGAGGTTAGTGGGAGGGAAATGAATGAAAGGGGAGGGAAGGAAGTGGGAAGAGAGTCGGAGGGGAAAAAGACGACTTCAGTCTTGTCAGTGTTGAGGGAGAGAAGTCAGTGTTGAGGGACAGAAAGCGGGAAGACATCCAGTTCTTTATGGCAGTAAGGCAGGAAGAGAGTTTCAGGTGGAGGTCGGATGAGAAGGAAGAGAAAGAAAGGAAGAGATGAGTGTCGTCGGCATAGAAATGGTGGGAAATGCCAAACAAGGAGATAGCAGGGCAAGGAGGGAGATATAGAGTGAGAAAAGGAAAGGACAAAGCACTGAGCCCTGAGGTACGCCGTACTCAAGAGGTTGGGATGTAGAGAACCGGCCACCCCAGGAAACAGTCAAAGAGCGAGAGGAGAGGTACGAGGATAGCCAGTTAAGGACAGATCCTGTGAATCCAAAGGAAGAGAGAGTGTTAAGAAGGAGGGGGTGATCGACAGTGTCGAACGCAGCAGAGAGGTCAAGAAGAATGAGGACTGAGGATTGCTTAGAGTATCGAAAAGGGAGTTAAGGATATAGGTAAGAGCAGTTTCGACCCCTGTTGACCCCCAAATGACATCCCTGGTGACCATCAGTTTAAGATCAAACTGCATTTTTGTAAATAAAAGAGTCCAGAGCAGTGGGTTGCAAGGTTCCTTAGAACACCTCAGCTTGTCAGCTCCCAGGATCAACTCACCAGCAGACCCTCAGGTCAGAAGTAAACAGAACAAGAGGTTCCACAGCCAGTGCTGGGGAACTCCATGTAGAATATTGCTCATGGAATGAATTAGCAGTATTGATGTTGGGTTGGTCAGAAATGGACCCCATGATTACGAGGGGTTCATGTTGCGTGCGCCATATTAATGACTGGGGGTGGCAGTGAACTGGGCGCGATGTTGCAAATATGTATGTATCAAGAGTAGTTCATTATGGGTGGGATATGTTACTTTTTAGTGTTACTGTTTGTTTTGAATTGATACATATTAGATTTGCACGCACGTAGAAAGATACAATGTTAAAACCACAAATGTAACCTAAACACGATCTACACGGGGTGCTCGAAAATACATGGAAATATGGGGGACAAACAGTGTTTCAATACGCATGCGGAGTGGAGCCTGTCCTGAGATCCTGCAGTTAAGAAGCAATAACATTTATAAAACAGACACACACAGATATATGTATAACCTTTAATCACACAGAGAAACATACGAAAGAAGCTTAAATAAAACGTTTATATAAATCTGCATGCAGTGGTATTTTGTGGGTTTATTCAGACTTTGCAGTTAGGAGTTACACAATGCATTTTTAGGCAGCTGGGACATTCTGTTTTTTTGGGCCGGGGGGGGTTGAAGGAGGAAGTATGAGTCGTTCATTAGAAGGTCAGCTTACGAGTAGGGTGAAGGTTTATGATTCAACAGTTCCACAAAGGACAGATATAATCTTGCTCATTGAATTGATGTCTCGTAGAGGGGTTTGACCATTTGCTTGGACTGGCAATAAAGATGGGGGCCCGAACCAGGGTGTCTAGCCGACAATTGTTTTCACAGGTTGAAACTAGAGGCTGTTTGTGCTGGAGTAGTGGTCGTATAAATGAGTATGTCTCAAGAGGAGCCAGGAGTCTGGGGCGGATGAGATTGCAATCTATAGTTCAAAGAAAACCTGTTTGTTCAGGCCTTCCCCGTATTGCTACAATATCCGAGTGAACCTTATGCAAATCACACTTAAGTTTGAAGGCTCTAGACCAGTTCTTATTAAGTAATGAATTATGTTGTTTGTGAATGTTTCATTGTACCATGATGTCTCGACCTACATCAAACCAATCACCAGCAAAGGAGGCAGACTTCGAATATGTTCTGAAGATGATCGTAAAGATTGTCGATGACCAATAAAAAACCAGGTTAACTGTCTCGTCTCCAGCACGTATTATCATCTGAAGCTCCTAGCTCAGCTACGGCCCTTCCTGTCATCAGCGAATTGTGCCACAGTGGCCCTCGCCATCATTGGAGCCAAAATTGTTTATTGCTTCAGTCTAGTGGTAGGAATCTCTAAACAAGATATGACCCAGCTGCAGGTGATCTAGAATAACACGGTGTGTATTGTTGCAGGTCTGCAAAGGAGAGACCACATCACAACGGCTAGGAGAGCATTACATTGGCTCCCCATTCGTAGCCATATTACCTACCGCTGATGTGCAACTGAATCTCAGAGCAAGCCCCCAAATATTCGGCCAGTCGCATCTCACGCCTATCTGCACGTAGAGTGCTAAGATCAAATAACACTGGTCTTCTAGAAACTCCCAGAATGCATGTGTCCTATGTGGAGCATATATTCTTTCCACATGCTACCACACGGATATGAACTCCCTTCCTACAGATCTGATGGCATGCACGAATTTGCAGCGCTTTAAGAGCCGGTTGAAAACCTATCTATTTGAGTAACTTCTGTCCAACAATCTGACTCTGTGTTTCAGCATTATTGTTTCTCCCCCCTCTCTACTTCCTTTGGATACTCTTTGTTATGTGTTGGCTGGTCATGTTGGTGCTACCATGCCTCCTGGCTCATCTTCAAGCGAGTTACAAATAATATTTTTTTTTTTTTAAATGAATTTGTAACAGATGGAAGCTCTTTGTAAATGTTTTGTCCAATCATGTTTATGGGGTGGGTGGTGATAAAATATCTGGAAGTGTTTTAACTGCTGGCAAAATGTATAAACATGTAACAATTGTAGTTCATTGAGATTTGAGAGGTTTGGTTCCCCTGGACTATCGAACTGCTCCCCGGATATTTGTACAATGAACCTTGCTTTACATGCATAAAACGTGCACTTGTTCCTCAGGTGGTGGACCTGGTTTGGGCTGATGTAATTAGGGGTCTGCTCCTACAAATCTGGTGACCACAATGGGACCCCAGGCTTTCTGAAACGTTGGGGTCTTCTGTCCATACCACTCGGCAGCAGCACCTCACTGCATGGACCAGTCTTCCGTGCACAGTGAAAAAGAGGTTGGTGGATGCCATATTCGTTAAAGGTCCGTCTGCTCCCTGTGGGGGTGGTGCCATGGTTAAGCTGTGCAGGGCGGCTTGACGGAGCATCACATTGGAGCGCTTCTGGTCACGTGATTGAACCTTTGGAGGTAAAGCAAGGAGGGACAGAGAGATATTTCTTTTTAAGGTGTTTTTCTGACACTTACCTGGTGTTCTGCAGGAACGGATGAGAGCTACATTACTCCTGGGGGTTGCAGCCCACAGATTGCAGATAATACCCACACCTCTATAGGAACAAACACGTATGCGGGTGTGAACGCCCCTGTCCTTGTCTCCAAAGAGAGAGGATTGGTTAGTGATGTGGCTGGTGTTTTTGATTGGTCTGCTCTTCAGCACTTCTTGCTGGGTACCTAGACCAACTACGGTTCTAACCATTGTCTTTCAAGGGATTTGCTTCCAGTTCTGTGATGAAACAGGATTCATGAGCACTTGTCGATGGTTTCATTGAAAAATATATTGCATGAGCTTTTAAATGGCTTACTGTTTTCAGCCTATCTTTCCGTGTGTTGTAATGTCTCTTTTATTTTTCTCCTACAGGTGACGACTAGGTGCTGGGTAGGCGGAGCTTCCCCGGGGAATGCTGTAAGTGATTTCAATCCGGCACACACCCAAGTCAAAGGCCAGCATGTAGTGCACAACTGAAACCCTTATTTATTTATTTTTGTCTATAAATTCAATATTCTGAATGATATACCACTCATATCACACCCTTCTCCTGGAACTCCCCCGCCCCGATCACACTGAACCAGGAATCAGGCTAGTTTCTAAAGGTAAGTAATTATTTATGTATTTAAAATGTAATCACAATATGTTTTAATAGATAAACAACAATCACCAATGGGCTGACAGAACACTGAATAATATCTTTAATACTCTAGGTCTAGGAATAAGTAGGGAGCAAAACAAATGCAACACAGAAAATAATACTTTTGTGTTGGTTCAGATCAGATAGCACTATGGTTAGAGGTTCCCCCTGCAACAGCCCCCAACCCCCAATAGGCAATGTAAAGAGATAGGAGAAGAGAGCAGGTATTCAGGAATAGTGCAAATCAAACAGAATATCAGTCCCACTTCCCCTTTCAAAGACAAGAGAAAAACAGAATTGATTTTACAGCTGTCAGAATGGCTTTCAAAATTATCTTTTAGAATTGACTGGGCAAAAACACCAAATGTGGTCAAAAATACTTAAATTGTTATAAATTCTTATGGGAGCTGCTTTGAACAGTTGTACACAAGCACAAGCAATCATTTAGTCCAAAGAAAGCATTTGAAATCTTAAAGTCCAAGTTGGAAGCAGTTTAGAGCTCTTTTACACATGTAAACCGTTCAGATTTTTAAAATCGCGGCAAACCTTTAATTGCGCGATATTTGCGATAACGGGAGAATCGCACTGAAGGAGTTACAGAGGTTTTAGTAAAGATCGTTTATGTAAAATAGGCGCGAGAATGGAAAACAGAAATGCACTTTTGAAAATGACAAATGGGTTTGCTTACACTAGGGGATGACTATGAAGAAGCGAATACCACACAGGGATCTTACAGTCACGGGATCAGTGTGACCCGCCTGCTAAGGAAACTCGACTTCTTCAGATGAGAAAAGGGTCAGCACCAAGATAGTTCTAACAATACTGTTTCTGAAGGAAAGATAGGATGGGTTTGAGATAGGGATAAGACAATGCAAAGATACTCCTAACAATACTGGTTCTGAATGAAAGATAGGATGGGCTTGAGATAGGGATAAGGCAAAGTACATATACTATGGGCCACAGTTCTTCCTATTAATAACAGGATACGTTTTTAAATTGGACTGTCAGTTCTGGTCATGGATTGGGTCTGGTCTGGCAAAGACAGTACATCAGGCACGGTACTGGATCAGCTATGCTGGTCGCCGGATTTGCACAGGATCTGCCCTCCTAGTCTGTGGGTATTTGAATCAGCTGGATGGGGAGTTCCTCAGGCAAGCCTAGTGGTGGCAAGCCAGAGAATATCAGAATACTGGTTCAAAAGGCCTCCTCACACCACCCAGTGCTTTACTGGGTAGAGAGAATAAATTTGAGGATTTGGGCCTTGCTGGAAAGCAATAGTTCTCTATTGCTGGCAAGAGTTTTGGCATCTGGATCTGGAAGAATATTAAAGTTGGATGTAGAATGCTGGATCAGAGTGCTTCGCCGGAATCAGAAAAGTGGCTGGATCAGTGAGTCCCTATGTCTTGTCAGCTGTCTCTATTTATGCTATAGGAGGACATCACAAAGGGGGTGTGTGGGCCGGCTTAGTTAAGCTTGTGTTACACCATCCACTGGTCACCTTACGCACACGAATATCCGTACAGCCATTTAGCCCTCCCTCTCAGGTCCTGATTTGCCTTCCACTTCCAACCTCAGGTCCTCACTCCCTCAAGTAGCACGGCAGCGGCTATGCAACAAGAACACACGAGGGTATTCAACGCGTTATGGTAATTCTCACGTATTGCAACATTGGCAGCTGCCCTGGCGTCTTGGAGATAGTCGACGGAGACGCCAGCTTTCTCCTTTGCTTCATCACGCCTCCAGGAAGACTCGGCAGCGTTTTTGAAATCTTGGGTCATGTGACACAGAAACGTGCTATCTCATCAGTCACGTGATGGGGACATGTGACGCTCCTAGGCCCCTTTAAAACTTTCAGTGCTTCACAGCTGACCCAATAAGGCACTGTTCGGCGTCTTCCTGTCTCCACATCTCGATTCTGGACTACGGACTGTTCTTCTTGGATTCCTCTGTCAAGCTCTTGGATACTGTTTTGCTGTTTCAGGACCTTTTGAACTGTGTTTTGGATTCCTTTGGATTACCCCTGGTTTTGACGAACTTGGCTGGCTTTTGACCTTGGAACTCTTAACGGACTGTTTTCGGATTACCCTCTCCATTCAGGTTTTGCAGTGCCAAACTCAACAACTATCTACGCCTACTCGCTACATTCTGCAAACAGACGAAACACCTCCATTTTCTTCTGTGCTCTTCCCAGACCCCACCTTGGTAAGCCCCTTGTTATTTGTGATCTCGCCATTTCAGTATATTGTTTTTACATTGTACTGACCCATTGCTTGCTTTACAGCGGTCGAGGGGTCACCGGTGTTCCTGGTTCCTGGCGTTCTTTGGCACTCAAAAAACCTGTGGCCTCAAGGATCGCACGGGAAGTTATTTGTATCTTTCTGAGTGGAACTTGTGGACAGAGGCCGGATAAGCTTCACGACCATCAAGTCATAACAGACTGTGAAGCCAACAGGTCGTTGAGATTATGGAGGCATTGGCTGGGGACCCCGTGGCCGCTCTATTGCAAGCAGTTACTTACCTTGAGGGCCGATATGGCCACGGCCAACACGGCGTTACACCACCGCCTTGACTCCCTTCAGAGTGCTCGCCATCCCCTACCTCCTGATTCCGAATTTGGGGACCCCACACCTCCAACCCCTGGTCCTTCTGCCACCCCTTCCATTATCACACCAGTAATTGCTCCCACTCCTTTTCCTTTAGCACCCCCTGAGAGATTCCAAGGAGACCTCAGGAAATTCCGTACATTTTTGAATCAATGTAAATTACATTTCCTTTGTCGACCTTCAGCGTTCCCTGATGCACCTGCCAAGGCTGCGTTTTTGCTTTCCTATTTGTTTGGCGTTGCCGCCACATGCGCCAACCCATTACTTGAAAATGATCATCCAGCCCTTTATGACTTTGACTTTCTAGTGACTGAAATGTCTAAGGTTTTTGACACCAGATACAAAGTTCAATCCAGAGATTTAGAATTACTTGATCTCTCTCAGGGGAAAAGCACCCTTATAGAATACATAACACGATTTAACCAGTTAGCGGCAGAAACATCCTGGCCCGAAAACAAAAAAGCTGTAGTTTTTTACAGAGGTTTAAACGGCTCCATTAAGGATGCTTTGGCAGTGGTGCCGTCGGTTCTGGCTCAGTACTCTGATCTGGTTGATCTAACACTCCAGTTAGACGCTCGACGCACCGAGCGCAAGACTGAAGTCAGATTCTCAGGTACCCAGTTATCTGTTCCTCCTGATGTAGCCAGTGAACCCATGCAAGTAGGTGGAATACGTAGCCCTATAACTATGACGGAATGGGAAAGGCAGAGAACCGACAACGCTTGCTTTTATTGTGGACTTAATGGACATTATGTCAAGAATTGTCCACGCCATCCAAAGCAAAAGAATCAGGGTTTTCCAACTGCTCGTCCCTGAATATGGGGGCCAGGACGAGTTCTCCACATCCCCCTCTATTTCACCTCCAGCATTTGGGCCTATTAGACCAGTCACAGTCCATGCCTTATTAAAGCCTACTCCTGACACAATGCATCCTGTTCAGATTATCATTGATTCCGGGGCCACTGGATGCTTTATTGACATACAAATGGCTTATGCTTTGAACCTTCCACTAGTCACCAAGGAGTTTCACGAGCCTGTACAGGCTGTGGATGGGACTTCCCTTACTTCTGGACCTATTCGACAACAGACTGCTCCCATAGAAGTAGTCAAACAGGAAACACATAGGGAAATACTCGCCTTTGATCTCATAACCACCCCTCAGTTTGGTATCATTCTTGGTATCCCTTGGTTAAAAAAACATAATCCGCTAATCAATTGGGGTACTGGCCAGGTCTGTATTGAATCTGAAGTTTGCCAACATTTTTTTCTTATCAAGAGAGAGGAGGTAATCGATACACCTGCTGCAGCGCTGGGTGCAGTAGCACATCTGACTCTATCCGGGACTGAGGAATACCATTCCACTTCGCACATGGTTGGTGCTGTTTTTTCCAACATACCTCCGGTTTATCACGAGTTTTTGTCAGTCTTCGACAAGGGCACCGCAGAGAGTCTACCTCCACACAGACCCTACGATTGCCCCATAGATCTGGTTCCCAACGCTCAGATCCCCAAGGGCCGAATCTATTCTTTATCACCAGTAGAGGATAAATCCTTGAAAGAATACCTGCAGGAGGCATTATGTTTGGGTCATATTCGGCCCTCCTCATCGCCTGCTGCATGTCCTATCTTCTTCGTTCCAAAGAAAGAGGGGGATCTTCGCCCCTGTATAGACTACAGACGTTTGAACGCCATCACTATTAAGGATAGATATCCCATACCTCTCATCTCTCCACTCTTGGATAGATTAACACAGGCCTCCATCTACAACAAGTTAGATCTCCGGGGAGCATACAATTTGATACGTGTCCGCAAAGGGGATGAGTGGAAGACGGCGTTTTGCACCCGACAGGTTTTATTTGAATACCTGGTAATGCCCTTCAGGTTGTGTAACGCCCCTGCCACTTTCCAGCGATTTATAAATGAGGTTTTTGGGGACATTCTGGACAACTAGGTAGTGGTCTATTTGGACGACATTCTGATCTTTTCCTCCTCTTTAGATGAACATATCCTTCACGTCCAAGAAGTCCTATCCCGTTTGCGCAAGAATGCGCTATTTGCCAAACCTGAGAAGTGTCAGTTCCATACCAAAGAAGTAGAATTTCTGGGTTTCCACATTTCACCAGGTGGATTAACTATGAACCAGTCTAAAGTACAAGCCGTTTTAGAATGGCCAGTCCCCGTAAACTTAAAGTCTTTACAGTCTTTCCTGGGCTTTGCCAATTTTTATCGGCGATTTATCCCTGGTTTTTCTACTATAGTGGCACCGTTAACTAAATTGACCAGTCCACGTGCTCCATTTATTTGGGCCCCCGAACATCAGGCCGCTTTTGAGTCCTTGAAATCTGCATTTACCTCAGCCCCGGTCCTACAACACCCGGATCCAGAGTTGCCATTCGTTGTTGAGGCAGACGCTTCATCCTTTGCTTTGGGAGCGGTATTGTCACAACCCTGGCCAACCTCTGGTCATTTACACCATGTAGCATACCATTCACGCAAGTTTACATCTACTGAGTCCCATTATACAGTTACCGAAAAGGAGCTCCTGGCAATTAAAGACGCATTTCAGGTATGGAGGCACCATTTGATGGGGGCTAAACACCAAGTCACGGTTTTCACTGATCATAGGAATTTGCAAGATCTCGCATCCCTCAAAAGCATCAACAGTCGTCAGGTGCGCTGGCACTTATTCTTTGCAGCCTATGACTTTGTTGTGAAACACCGTCCTGGTCTGTCTCATGGTAAAGCAGGTACTCTATCCCGCTCTACTGGAGGCGTGTCGCCTCCGGTCTTCCCAGAAACGGTGCTTAACCACGGGCATGTAGTATGCTTATGCATTCCTTCGCCTCCTCTGTTGTCAGCCATACGCACATGGGTTTCCCAACATCCACAACAGTTAGCAGAATGGGAGCTCGTTTTTCATGATGGTCTGTCTTTTGTTCACAACTGATTGTTCTTACCCACTAGTGATACTCGAAATCTAGCTATGGAATGGTCTCATGATGCTGCCATCTATGGCCACCCAGGACAACAGCGTACTCTGGATCTACTTAAACGTTGGTGCTGGTGGCCTTCGATGCGGCGCGACATTGAGAACTACGTCAACACATGCTCAGTGTGTGCCCAATGTAAGTCCCGTAGGGGTCACCCCTTGGGTCTTTTACAGCCTTTGTCGATTCCTCCCAGACCTTGGCATACACTTACAATGGATTTTGTGACTGATCTCCCTCGTTCACAGGGTTATGATACAGTGTGGGTGGTAGTAGATGCCTATACTAAGATGGCTCACTTTATTCCTTGTTCTGGTATACCCTCTGCACCTACATTAGCAACCCTGTTTTTCAAGTCCATTTTTTGTTTGTTTGGGCTCCCTACGGTCTTGGTTTCTGACAGAGGGTCACAATTCACGTCTCGTTTCTGGCATGCGCTCACCAAATTATTGGGTATTGATGCATGATTTTCCTCTGCTTACCATCCAGAAACTGATGGCCAGACGAAAAGGGTAAATCAGGCCATGGAGCAATACTTACGCTGTCTTTCACTACAACATCAGAAATCATGGGTACATTTGCTACACCTCGCTGAGTTCGCCCATAACAATTCCTTGCACTCCTCAACTGGCTTTTCCCTGTTCTACTCCCTCTATGGCCAACATCCCCGTACATTGCCCATTCCCGATTATGCATCCTCTTGTGCTCCTGCTGCCTCATCTTGTGTTCGTGATTTGGCCACAGTTCATGCCCAGACTCTTGCCCATCTACAGGAGGCTCAGTTGGCCATGAAAGTTACAGCCGATAGGAAACGGGTTGCTGCTCCTATTTACTGTGTGGGGGACCGTGTTTGGTTGTCATCCCGCTATCTACATTTGCCTGGCTGTCGCAAACTGCTACCCAAGTTTGTTGGTCCTTTTCGGGTGTCTGGTGTCCTGAGTCTGGTGGCTTACCACCTATCTCTTCCTTTAGCCTGGAAGATCCATCCAGTTTTTCATACTTCCCTCCTGAAGCCATGCCCTGGTCCTACGTGTCTGGTCCCTCGTCCTGCCCCTGTGTCACTGGATGACCCTGATGTTTATAAAGTTGGGGGTATCCTGGGCTCTCGTATCTTCAAGGGTCAACTCCAGTATCTCGTGGATTGGTTGGATTACGGTCCTGAGGAGCGCTCTTGGGTTCCTGCCCGAGATGTGCATGCCCCTCGTTTGGTGGCCCGGTTTCATCGAGATTTTTCTGCTTGCCCACAGGGTCGTGGGCCTTTGGGGGGGCTCTGTTACACCATCCACTGGTCACCTTACGCACACGAATATCTGTGCAGCCATTAAGCCCTCCCTCTCAGGTCCTGATTTGCCTTCCACTTCTAATCTCAGGTCCTCACTCCCTCAAGTAGCACGGCAGCGGCTATGCAACAAGATCACACGAGGGTATCCAATGCGTTATGGTCATTCTCACGTATTGCGACATTGGCAGCTGCCCTGACGTCTTAGAGATAGTCGACGGAGACGCCGGCTTTCTCCTTTGCTTCATCACGCCTCCAGGAAGACTCGGCAGTGTTTTTGAAATCTTGGGTCATGTGACACAGAAACGTGCTATCTCATCAGTCATGTGATGGGGTCATGTGACGCTCCTAGGCCCCTTTAAAACTGGAGAGGGAACGCTCATTCAGTGCTTCACAGCTGACCCAATCAGGCACTGTTCGGCGTCTTCCTGTCTCCACATCTCGATTCTGGACTACGGACTGTTCTTCTTGGATTCCTCTGTCAAGCTCTCGGATACTGTTTTGCTGTTTCAGGACCTTTTGAACTGTGTTTTGGATTCATTTGGATTACCTCTGGTTTTGATGAACTTGGCTGGCTTTTGACCTTGGAACTCTTAACGGACTGTTTTCGGATTACCCTCTCCATTCGGGTTTTGCAGTGCCAAACTCAACAACTATCTACGCCTACTCGCTACATTCTGCAACCACACGGAACACCTCCATTTTCTTCTGTGCTCTTCCCAGACCCCACCTTAGTAAGCCCCTTGTTATTTGTGATCTCGCCATTTCAGTATATTGTTTTTACATTGTACTGACCCATTGCTTGCTTTACAGCGGTCGAGGGGTCACCGGTGTTCCTGGTTCCTGACGTTCTTCGGCACTCAAAAAACCTGTGGCCTCAAGGATTGCTCGGGAAGTTATTTGTATCTTTCTGAGTGGAACTTGTGGACAGAGGCCCCATAATCTTCACGACCATCAAGTCATAACAGCTTGCCCCTGTGAGCTGGGATAGGACCACACTTCATCTCCGCCTTGCAATTTGAGTGATTGGATCAAGGCCAGATGATGTCACATTTTATGATTTGCTTTACAGTCCTCAGAGACCTCCCTTTAGCCACTGGTCTCAAAATTGGATTTGATACTAAATGTACATTTCTACCTGGGTCACCTTTATACAAATCACACACAAAGATGCCATATTTCACGTAGTAGCTATTCCTCAAAACCCTGCAGCGGTGGGATCTTGTCTCAACTTTCTACAGAATTTTGCCCTTTTCGATATGAACACAATTTCTAAGTTTTATGCAAATTTCCACAAATGTGCATGTTTAACATAGGGATATGCTTGTAAATTTTCACAATTCTAACGGTAATACATTTTGCATAAAACCACATATATTGCCATTCCTGTCCAGAACATGTCACACAGTTCTACCGCCTCTTCACACGTGCAGCCAGAAATTAAATTAGCAACTCTGTCCTTTTTATATTTTTCACCATTTTAAATAGCAAGTTATGAGTCTTTTAAACATTTGTTCTTTGTTCATGTTTAGCAACAGATGGTCCACCACTTTTTGTCTCCCTGCAGTCCAAGGCATCCCCCTCCTTGCTTGTTCCTTCCAGAGGCCATTTATGACCCCCTTCACACTTCCAGTTTCCTGGGCTGCAGCTTTGTCATTGTTCCTTCCGCTTTCTGTAGACAAGATTCTGTTCTAACCCACAATTAACACCTCCCAGTGATTTTCTGCTGAGAGGAAGGCCCTCCTTCTGGGAGAAAAAACCTGCTTTTCCAGTTCTTGCAGTTTCAGCCAGGCTAATTAACTTCTTAAACCCAGGAAAAACCAAATTTGTTACATCAAACATAAATACATTTCTTTCTTGGCCTTAAAATCTGTGGGAAAAACACAACTAAAATCTGTATTCCTTTTTGGCAACAATCCTTTTTATGTTTGCTAATCCAGCAGACTTTTTAGTTTTAGGTCCTTTTAAAGTTTCCTCAGTACTCCTCTGGTAACTGTCATCCAGGTAGCCCCGGTTACTGCACCCAGATTTTGGCCTATGCTGTCAGTTTTCAGACAATCCAGTTTGTCTGAAGAATGTTTTGCTCTTCACATTGGGACTTTGTATGTTCACAATGTTTCATTAGATACATGAATTTTAGCACCAGGCAAGATTTTGAATGTTGAGAAGTGTTGTGTATAGGCATTTGGGAGTTTATAGGAACAAAGCAGATGTCATTTATAGGCACATTCTTGGGTTTCACTTGCAAAGTGCTGCTTCTCTCTCTGGACTCTGTTTGCTGGTCATGGGGCCCACTGGCACATTTTTGCAGGGTGTGCTCTATCCCACCGCACATGCACCATGGGTGGCAGGTTGTGCATCCCTCTTTCTGTGTGCTGAAGCACACTGTTTTTGTAGGTTTTTGTAGGTTTTTGGCATGCACAATGGTTTTGCCGCCATTGTTGCTGTTTCTTTCCCCATAACTGGCAGGTTGATGCCGCATAGCATAGCGGAGTGGGTCAATACATCCCACAATGCACAGATACATTCTCTAATGTCTTTGGAAATAATCTTTGACAAATGGTGATTCATGTGTAGAAGGGTTTCTGGGCAGGGGGAACCTTCCCGGAGTATGAGCGGGCCAGTTCCTATTACCTTGGGTAAGCAGTTTGGTAGGTGCAGCAGGTTCCGGTGCCTTTGGTAAGTAGCTTGTTTTTTGGTAATGCACAAAGGAGTATAAGGGACCTCACAGGGGCACAGTCACGAAGTCTGATAGTTCGCAGGCTCTTCCTTGGATGAGGATGGGTGCTTCGCGTGCGTGATGGTACCTGTTGACTTCACAGGTTTGCGGCGAGATGAGAGCATAGGTAGTTTTGTGAGCGGGAGACCGCTTGCTGGCTGCTGCGCATGGAAATAAATGAAAGGCAATGGCAATAAGAACTAAAGCGATCATTCCTTCACAGTTGTTCAAAGTCCTTGATTTCTTCAGTGCACGCACTACAAACGTACTTCTGGTTGGAGCAACACTCTGGGGCACGAGGTGTGGTGAGTTTCGGGACTATGATACTGATAGTCTTTCCTGTGGAACACTGATCATGATCACAGCTAGGTACACGGTAAGCGCCCAGACAAGCTTTTCCTAGCTTGAAACAAACGCTAAGCATGGGCCCAATGCAGTTTGGGGTTTATATAGGTAGAGTTCCTGCAGCACTGCACTGCTTCGTGCTCTTTGCTCTGAAGGGCCAGATGGGAGCCATGTGGGTGGTTTTCTGTATGGAGGCACGCAGGCAGCAATCTTGGAGTGGAGTCGATACACCAGTTCTGACCATGTTATTAGTGGTCTGCCTGGGTTCTTGACAGTTTTGTAGGGGAGTAATTGGAAGGCTGGGTTCGGAATTAATCAGGGTTGCGGGGATTGGAAAAGTGGATGTTTTGAAAAAGTTATTGAACTGTTTTGTGCTGTAAGTCCCTTGCGTATATTTCATTACCTAGTTTATTATTTTAGAGGTGTGAGGGGTATCCTACCCAGCGCGCCCACCGTGGTAGTTGTCTTGATACCATTTGGTTTGGTTGGTTGGAGCCCTCACCTAGAGGTGGGGTGGTGTGAGAAACCTGAGGGTATTCTCAATCCTACTCCCCATGTTTCCTCTGTGCAGGTGGCCAGGGAAAGCCCATTGCTCTTGGATCCTGACCCCGGGGGGTGGAGAAATGAGGAGGATCACCTGGGTGGAGAGTCCTTGAGGATTGGGAGTGGGGAACCCTTGGGTGAGACATGGTATCTCCCTTTTCCTATGGATGACAAACCTAACCCTCCCCGAACCTTTATGGGCTATTATAAACCCGCTACCCTCATTTTCCCACATGGGACACTTTACAGTACTGGGACGAGGAAGAGACAACTAGGAGTTATACACACTAACACCTACACCACTTGATACTGGGATGAGGAAGAGGACCTAAGAAGAGTACCATTGCAAAGGTCTTGCAAATGTCTTACTAATAAGCCTAACTATGGTCAGGCAATTAAAAGAAAGAACTCACACCTGCAACCCATTTACACAACACAGATGTATAAAAGAAGTGAGGTCAGATGTGGGAAGAAGGACGCTGATGAGAGGCGTTGTGGGCCGTTCTTCAGCCTGCGAAGTACACTTGGGACTGAATACATTGAGGGTACAGGCAAGTGTAACGTGGGAGTGGGAGCTCCATGGGGCAGAGATGAGGCAAAGGAATGGGGCCAGATGGGGGGGCCATGCTTCATGCCTTCGAACTAGGCTCGGACTGGCCGATAGGGCAATAAGGCAATATGACAATCGGCAAACCAAAAACCCAAAATACTAGTATGGGCCAATTCTTTTTGCCAAAGTGGGACACTTTTTTGGCCAATGTGGGCCAGTTTGATGAATTACTTTACTATGTGGCTAGTAGTTTTGACCATTTTGCTGAATAAATATTCTTTAAAGGCATGGTCTAGTCAAATTTTTTATTGTCCCTACGGGTCGGCCATGTTTTTTTAAGCCTAAGTGGCTCGATTTTAGAAAACTTTCCTATGGACCTTACCCGAGTTTTCGTCCATTAAACGCACGTGAAAACAAGCACCAGGGAGCCGCCATTTTCTGATAATCCTATCTTTTCCCCGATCACCCTGGCTGACCTGCTTTTGCGGCACTAAATCAATTCCCCCGACCCTGAGCCTGTCATCAGCAGACTCGTACCGCCCATTTCCCAACGCCAAAGCACGTCTCGTGTCAACATTCGCTGCGCTTCAGCTAATGACGTGTCACCATGGAAATGGCAGGACGCCTCTTTCCTCAATAAGTATAAACAGACCATTTCACAACACACAGCAGCAGATTTTCGATTCCATTCCTCTCTCTGTGTTACTTTGAGTATTCTGTGACTCGTTTCAGTGCTCTGGTCAGCTACCTTCGCCGCTTGTAGCCCGTGTGAACAGATACCAGTACCACCGCTATAAATTATTTTAGTTTGTTTAACACACAATGGCTACAATAATGCCCTACATGTACGAGCCCGAGTATACCGAGGAGGAACTACTGGAAAGGGAAGCATGCAAAAACGATGGGGATTCGGACGGCAGTTGGCAGGACGAATCAACAGATGAAGAGCCTGGGCCTATTCGAATGGACGGCGTCTCCACCTGGTGCACATGCAATCGGTGCGAGCTAATGCCAACCAAGGACGAGAACTGCTGCTGCCGAGAAAACTCGGGATGCCTGGCCTACATTTCAGAAGGCGAGCCACGACCGCAATGCATCACTGAGCTGCCAGACTTCAGGGCAGCCTGCCTCACACGGGCCGTGTTGAGAATAATGATGGTGCTTATGCACGAACTTCGAGCAATATACTCTGCTTGTCATGCCACTCCTATTTCATGTTGTTCTACTATATCCAAAATTACATCTACATATCATTGTAACGCATGTAAGTCGTTCAATAGTGTGCATTGTCTAGATAGCATTTGTCCGTGTAAAATGCCATTAGTTACAAGAATTGTCATTGACAACAAACGTTTATTAAACTTACCTTGGTCATTTAAAAACAGTTTGTTTCATTCCTTTTCACAGGTGGTACAGGCTGGTGGCCTATCGTTCCTTTACATGGTGGCTTCACGGGAGGCTTGGACACCGCGTTCGAAGAGTGATACCCGCCTGTGCCGTTCGTGCCATTAGAGAAACATTCCCGAGTGACAGCGGTCAGTTCAGGGGATTTTCTCTCGCTGTGCTGCAACCTGACCTGTATAATCTTTAAAGTCTTGTATTTTTGTGTCATGAAAATAAGATACAAAATAAAACACCACATATATTTTAACAACGGTTGTCTCGATTTTTTAAATGAATCAAGTGTGTCTCCATTCAAGGATGGATGTCAGACATCTGTGCTCCGAATGGGTGAAGGTCTGGTCGCTGTGAAGCAGGGTGGTCACTATCTATCTAAGCTAACATAACATATTCTCGATAATGCATGCACTAAATAACACTTGTTCAAAGTCTTTCAGTAGGTTATGTCTCTATAAAAGTCACACATATATCTATACTAACAATTACCATTGGATTATACAGGCCTTAGGGTCTTGACCACTATAATACACCGGTTGAAGTGTGGGTCTGTGCTCACAAGAATCTCCGGTATGTGGCATTTGTTATTGATAAGCAATGATATACTATCATTGATATAAAGGCGATATACTGTATATTGATATAAAGGCGGTTCGCGCCGGTGGATGCGCGCTGGCCTGGGGGGCTTTCAGGGGCGCGAAAGGCCAAGGTGCCAAACTACATGTACACTTCAATAGGTGTCCCACGCCAAGGGGCCATCGGTCACATGGCCTCCTCGGACCCCGTGTCTCCAGCCAGGACTCCCCTTGAAGCAGGCCGCCCCCTGCTATCCACATAAGTGTGTCTCCATTCAGCAGTCTTCCTGTGCCTTATCTGCACGCCCCAGGGCCATCCATCCCACCCCCCTGTATCAAAGGCGGTTCGCGCCGGTGGATGCGCGCTGGCATGGGGGGCTGTGACGGGCGCAAACGGCCAAGGTGCCAAACTACATGCACACTTCAAAAGGTGTCCCACGCCAAGGGGCCATTGTTCACATGGTCTCCTCAGACCCTGTGTCTCCAGGCAGGCCTCCCCTGAGGCAGGCCGTCCCCCTGCAATCCACATAAGTGTATCTCCATTCAGCAGTCTTCCTGTGCCTTATCTGCACGCCCCAGGCCCATCCAATCCACCCCCCTGTATCAAAGGCGGTTTGCGCCGGTGGATGCCCGCTGGCATGGGGGGCTGTGACGGGCGCAAACGGCCAAGGTGCCAAACTACATGTACACTTCAAAAGGTGTCCCACGCCCAGGGGCCATCGGTCACATGGCCTCCTCAGACCCCGTGTCTCCAGCCAGGCCTCCCCTGAGGCAGGCCACCCCCCTGCAATCCACATAAGTGTGTCTCCATTCAGCAGTCTTCCTGTGCCTTATCTGCACGCCCCAGGCCCATCCATCCCACCCCCCTGTATCAAAGGCGGTTCGTGCCGGTGGATGCGCGCTGGCATGGGGGGCTGTGACGGGCGCAAACGGCCAAGGTGCCAAACTACATGTACACTTCAAAAGGTGTCCCATGCCAAGGGGCCATTGTTCACATGGTCTCCTCAGACCCCGTGTCTCCAGGCAGGCCTCCCCTGAGGCAGGCCGCCCCCTGCAATCCACATAAGTGTGTCTCCATTCAGCAGTCTTCCTGTGCCTTATCTGCACGCCCCAGGCCCATCCATCTCAACCCCCTGTATCAAAGGCGGTTCGCGCCGGTGGATGCCCGCTGGCATGGGGGGCTGTCAGGGGCGCGAAAGGCCAAGGTGCCAAACTACATGTACACTTCAAAAGGTGTCCCACGCCCAGGGGCCATCGGTCACATGGCCTCCTCAGACCCCGTGTCTCCAGCCAGGCCTCCCCTTGAAGCAGGCCGCCCCCCTTAGACCACGACATACATACGTCATTCATTCACAAACACACCCCTGTTTCTAATACTTTATAAACCACTTGATATGTCTCATGAGAACATCTTTGTGCTTTACAAGTCAACTCCTGAACGTGCTACCTGGCAACCACTGAGATCTACGCTAATCTGCTTGTCGTTGTGCTATCCGTGAACTTCTGTGACCGCTTAGAGCAAACCCATCAGTGTGCTACCCGTGGCCACCCACCTATTCTCCTGCAACATACTGCTCTACTTGCTGAATCCAACTGTTTGTTGGTCAAGGTAAGGCCATGTATCATAGTCATATTTCGCAGATTTTAAATTTCTATCTATTTACGAGTTGAGTACACAATAGTGCTAGGTTCATTGGTCTCATTGCTATTGACTTGAGTTTCCATTGCTATGCTATCAATAGATCTATTTATTTTCATCTGTGTCTATTGTCATCGAATTGCACCCTTCGGGGGTCCAGTCTATAATGTAAGCATGTTTCCTTCTCGTGCAATACAGAACATCCAAGGGATGAGTCACATGTTCAGTTTTTAGTCACATCATTTATACATTTCTGCAACTTATGCAAATACTAAGCCGCACATAATGAACTGGTATAGTTCTTGCGACCAAAACAAACCTTGCATTGATCATTGTATGATTAATTTACTTTTGTATCAAATCTTTATTCTTGAAGATTGTATAATAATGTCGATATTTACTTTTCAGATTTATCAACAATGCCTGCCTGTTCGATTAGCGGTTGCCCTTCGAAGACCCATGCCAAATCTGAAGGCACTACAATGCATGTATTCCCGAAAACTGTTGATCGAATAAGAGAATGGGTCAGACATTGCGGATATCCACTGGATGAGCTGGAAAGTAGAGTCCAACAAGTCTTACAGGACAAGAGGGGTGATCGATACCGCATCTGCAGCCGGCACTTTTCCTTGGACATGTACACAACTTCTTGGGTAACAAAGAAGAATAAACGGCGAACGACACGGAAATTGCGCGAAAACGCTATTCCCACTCTATTCGTCCACATTCCGCCACCGGTGAGTCAAGTGTCCGGATTTAGCTTTAGGCCTTGCGGTAGTGTGTAGGTAGCCGAATGGATTAATTAATATTGTAGGTGTTCTATCCCTTGTCATAATTTCGATATTGATATGAGTGTATAGTTTTTGAATAATGGCATTTATCAATATATTCTTTTTCGATTTCATAACCCACAAACGCAATGTATATATATATGGGGACAGGGAACTGTGCTGTATTGAGCATTTTTCAAGTATTCTGTCGGCTTACATGGCTATTTTTAATATTGGCATTTCATTATCAATCATTGATTGACCTTTACAACTTCTTGACTATCCCTTCAATCTGAAGCAAGACCATTCTACATCCTTGACGTGGTCGCAGTGATCAACCACTTCTAGCGCGTATCAGGTAATCTTACTAGGCTAATCCGCTACATACTTGTTTTATGCATGTCAAGTAATAGTTTTATTCTATCGTGTAATTACTTTACCGAATGTTTGGTTACTGCTTTCCAATTGATATACACCTTAGTTATCGCCCACTGGTGTTTGTTTTCAGTTCTAATTAGTGTTATCCATACTAATGCAAGTACTGTCTTTCAGGGAGATGCTGAAGCGTCCGCCACATCGACAACATTTCTAGATGTTCTTCAACAGCAGGAGGTATGGATACTGACAGCTCCATCTAGCGTCATCATCAGAGCTGGATTTCTTGTCGTTTGATTATTCTACACAATGTTTCATTCGTGGTTAGCCGTTGATATGTACCTGTGCTGTCGACCCCAGGTGTGTGTTATGTTTTCACAATTGTAATCCTCACTAATGCAAGTACTATGTTTCAGGCAGTTGATGGAGCGTCAACCCCTGCACTTGATGCAGAGCCTGACATTCAAGTATACGAATCGGCGCAACAGCTTTCGGAAGTGCGCACTACATTTGCAACATCCATAGATATTCTTCAGCAGCACGAGGTATGGATAATGACAGCTCCATCATGCGTGATCATATAACGTGATTCCATTTGCTATACTTTCTTCCCTATTAACGCAAGTGCTGTGTTTCAGGGAGACGACAAAGCTTCCACCACAATCACAACATCTCATTTAGATGATGCAGATGTAAAGGAATCGTTGAAATAAGTTGATGAAATGTGATCATATTTGGATTTTCCTTGATTCTTTTGGACAATGCATCATTTGTGGTTATCTCTTTATATGTACCTGTGCCGTCGACCCCAAGTGTGTGTTGTGTTTCCAATATTGAAAAGCATACTAATGCAGGTACTGTGTTTCAGGGAGATGCGGATGCCTCCTCTCCAATACAACCATTCATGGCAGTCCATGCAGAGCCAGAGGTATGGATACTGACAGTTTCATCGAAATAGATCATCACTGGTCGAATACTTGTCGTTTGATTGTTGCACACAATGTTTAAATCGTGTTTGGCTATTGAGATGTACCTATGTGTTCGTCCTCACGTGTGTTTTATGCTAACAATATTTTGATACATAGTAATGAAAGTACTATGTTTCAGGAAGACGATGGAGCCTCATTCCGTGCTGTCTATGTGGATACAGAAAATATAGTCGTTGCAGCGCAAGAGGAAGGGAGGACATGCGGAAACGAGTCGGAGCTACAGCGTGCAGATGTTGAAGGTCGAGTCAAAAAAGTTGCAAAGAAAAAAAAACAAAAAAAGATTATTTACAAACAGTTCATAACTTAAAAAAAATGTTTGTGCTGGGGACTATTCTATGTTTTTTTCCAGTCAATTCTACTACACTCCATCTTGTGTTTAAACTGAACACCCCTTTTCCAATCTCTGCTCCAGTTACCCGTGGGTGTCAGAACTATACACACACAGACAGTGAAGCGAATGAGAGATGTGGCTTGCCACACCGTGTACACTATAGAGGAACTATCAATTGAGGCGAGGCGTGTTCAGGCTCGAGATGCTCATGTCCAATGGCCAGAACATGAATTAACTGTGTTTGGAGACTACAGCAAAGTTGCATTGGACCATAGCTACAGTGCGACCGCACCACCACAAGAAGATGTTATTGAATGTATTGAAGATAGCTCTGAAGTGGTTGCAGATCAATTTACACAATCTACACCCGCCAAAAATTTGCCACCAAAAACCTGCCGACATTGTTGTGTTCTCCCATCAATGTTGAAGTAATAGATGTTGAAATGACAGAGAATGAACCAGTCGCAGCATCCATAGACGCATCAGAACTTGATATCAGCGATATTACTTTACAATGTGTTGAAATCTCCACAACGTCAAAGGCCGAAACAACGTTGACGCAGGATGACAGTCTAATGAAAGAGAGCAAATACATTGTATTCGACAGTTGTTTGATGGAAATTATAAGTATGCTGAAATGTGTGCATTCCATTATAGGGAACGTATGTGGGAAGCCATTGATTAATGTGACTCGTCAAATAAAAGGCAGTAACGTCAAAATAAATGCCGCCTGTAGATTAAATCATAGGTTCTCATGGTCTGCACAACCGATGCTGGGGAAACTGCCAGCAGGCAATCTACTGTGTGCAGCTGCATCACTTTTTAGTAGCTCCAGTTTTAGAAAGTTAGAGGCTTTCTTTCAGTTTGTGGGACTCCATTTCATTTCTAAAGCGCTGTACTACATATACCAACGTGATTATCTGTTTCCGGCCATTAGCGATGCTTGGAAAATTGAACAATTGTCTCTAGCAAGTACATTCAAAGGCAAACGATTCAGGCTAGCCGGCGATGGACAGTGCGACAGCCCTGGATTTTCTGCCAAGTACTGCACCTACCACTTTCAGGACATGGATAGTAAGAAAATTGTGAGTTCGGTGGTCGTGCGGGTAACACAATGTACATCCTCAGTGGCCACAGAGAAACTAGGTTTTATAAAATCAGTGGAATATCTACAATCGAGGGGAATGCACATCGACCTCATAGCCATGGATAGACACTTTTCAATTGCCAAGACAATGAGAGAGCAGTTCCCACATATTAAACATCAATTTGACGTATGGCATCTTGCTAAATCAATCAATAAGAAAATCTCGGCTGCAGCGAAAAAAAAAGGTTTTGAAAGTATTTTGCAGTGGTCACATTCTATCACCAACCATCTTTGGTGGAGCTCAAAAACTTGTGAGGGGTCAGTGGAAATACTACTTGAAAAATGGCGGTCACTGATGCACCACTGTACCAACGTTCACCGCTGGACAGCAAATGAACATTTCCACCAATGTGAACATGGCCCTTTGTCCCCAGAGGAGGCACGGAAGAAGAAGTGGTTGATTCCATCTTCATCGACACACAAAGCTATTGAGAAGATTGTTTTCGACAAAACTCTATCAAGAGATTTGAGAGGACTGACAGAATTCTGTCACACAGGAGATTTGGAGGTGTTCCACAATATGTGCCTAAAGTACGGGCCAAAGCGCTTGCATTTTAGCTTTCGGGGCATGAAACATCGCACTCTACTAGCGGTCTTGGCCCATAACAGCAATGTCGGACGTGAACAATCTAGGACTAGGGGTAAAGTAAGGATGCCTCGCTACACTAAGGTGTTTTCAAAACGAAGTAAGCAATGGGTGATCAAACCAGTCTATGATGAAATGCAGTTCGACTTTGTGAAAGGCCTTATTGTTGCTGTGTTAGAGAAGCACAGATATGGAATTTTGGACGTTTCTGTGCAGAGCAGTGATCCATTGCCACCGAACATTGCGACTGTGCCATGCCCACCCGAAGCACAGCTGATTGTGAAGTACAAATCCCGGTTTAAATAATTGCAATACGATTGTCTTTTTGTAAATAAATGTTATTGTACAGTGTACCTGTAAACCTAACCCCTACCTTCACCATCATGGGTGGCGAACAAGCTGGGTGTCATCTTTGAATTCTCTCTATTCACCTCACATGTGTGTATGTATATATTTTTCTCATGTCTCATCTCATGTAAATGTAAATGCTGCTCACTGTTAACGGAGGGGAGGCTTGCGTATTGCAAATAATAAAACAAACAAACAAACAATAAATCTCACTTTTAACTCAACTCCTGTGGTACTTTATACTTTCCCTGACCTTCCGCCAAAAATTAAATGTCTCAATTTGGGCTGCAAAGCTCGCAGACAACGGGGACAAAATTGGGGCACTTAGAATGCGCCAGCCAAGCGGGCCGTGGCATTTGGGAGAGAAGCCAGTTCGCATTTGCACATTGAGGCGCACTACATAGATATAGTGCGCACTACATTCTCACAGATGCCTATACTACGTGATGTTGCAAATAAAGAATGCGAAGGACAGCGCCCAGATGAGGCCCACAAGTCGCATTGGAAGTATAAGGGTCTATTGTTTTTTGACCTTGAGACAGGGACCATGCCGAAAGAACTACATTTGAAGGGAGTGCGCAATAACGTAAGAGACGATAAGGCAGAAACTAGACCGAGTTTCATTTTAGGTCAGTATACGAAAAATCGTTGTCAAGAGCACGGTCCATTTTACAGATTGCATTACAAAGAGACACAATGGAAATTTCAAATATAATGTAAGTAAATCTTTACACGCTTTTATACCGAAATGAAGATTTAATGAATGGATGCATGAATAAATGAATGAATGAAGAGCTATGAAAAGCAAGTAAAACTGTTCGTAGTGGGCATATGGGCATGCAGGTCCACTGGTCTCACCGATCTCGGTCCTTGGCCCAGCCACTTTTCCCTGCACTGCCTACCTGCACTACGGGACTGTCTCTGTATCCTTCAGCCCCTTCTCCCGGCATTTACCTTTCACTTGCCACCAGCTGGCCCTATTATTTAATTTGTATTCAACTAACCATGTACAGCCCTTCCCCATGCGCGATCAGAAAGACACCTGGCCTAGTAGGATCGTTGTCTGTCTGCCCTTGTTCCCCACCTGCCTCGTCACGCCTAGAAACACTTGAGTATAGGCGCGTTACAAATGCCATATCATATATCATATCATTCCTCACGCATGTAGACTAACTGTCGTTTATCATTGTGTGTTGGACTCGATTTATCTCGTTACTTTTCGCTTTGATTTTAGAGACGAACATACTCCATTGAACTATCCTTGCAAGCAAATAGTTGCTGATCGGCCGTAATAAATAAAATGAGTAATATTAATGAAGTTCAGCTAGCGAGACTAATTATCATTTTTTTGTTTTCATAACAGGTATTTGATCCCATTCTGCCACTGCCATCTGTTTGAGACACCGGCGGATGGATTCTTCAGCAGACACCTGCAGCTTTGTGTCAACAACTGGAGCACGAGCACCATCTTATGGGACGATCGCCAAGGGCCCACATGCCCTTACGCTGTACTAGTGGCTAGAAGCAACATAACAGCCTTTAGGCTGGACTAGTGCCTAGTTGATGGAACAGCCTTGCGGTTCACTGTGCTTCCAAAGTGATTCTTTTTACGAAAATGAACACCCTGTGTACCATAAAGGAACAGCACGTGACTCAAGATGAAAACGGAACAGTTATTGCGGATACAGATAAAAGAAAATAAATGGCTTCCTGAGTTCATATGGCAATTGCTGAATATTCTCTAAACATTTAATGTCAAATAAATGTACTTTACCAAATGTACCGTGTTGCTGTTTCATTTTAAAGTACAGTTTCATATTCCGAATTGAGGCGCGCAGTGTTGTGAGTTGATCTGTGTTGGTTTCCGGGTTCTGTGTGGAGTCGCGCAGAAGACGACTGGGCGCGTTTGCCTACGCAGCACAGTAACGTCACGGGGAGAGGCTGGGAATATGAATGTTTTGATAATGTCAGGCTCAGGGGCAGGGGAATTGATTTAGTGCCGCAAAAGCAGGTCAGCCAGGGTGATCGGGGAAAAGATAGGATTATCAGAAAATGGCGGCTACCTAGTGCTTGTTTTCGCGTGCGTTTAATGGACGAAAACTCGGGTAAGGTCCATAGGAAAGTTTTCTAAAATCGAGCAACTTAGGCTTAAAAAAACATGGCCGACCCGTAGGGACAATAAAATGTTTACTAGACCATGCCTTTAAGGTACACGATTTGCATGGCATTTTTATTTTAAAAAACTCCCCCATGGCTAATATTCAAACAGTCTGTCACAAAAGGAATGAATTGCCATTTCCAACTGTGGGCCCCTTTTTTTATTGGTGCTGTGACCATGTTATGCCCCAGTCCGACCCTGCGATCGAAGGGAGTGCTCATTCTCCTGTGGTGCTGCAAGAGCGTGAGAGTGTTTGAGGGGTTGAGGGGTGAGAAAGACCCTCTGGAAGGGAACCGCAAAGTCTGTGGCCAGCACACTACGGAAAAGGGCTTCAAAGTGAACTGGGGAGTTTCCAAGGTAGAGAAACCCAGTGTTACTTCAATTGCGAGCCTTACAAAGTGAACCACTATTGTTAAATGAAACAAGAGACTTGTACATTGTAAGAGAGTGGTCACATATCTATTTAAAGCAACAAGCAAGTTTTTCAAAAGTCTCTGAACGCTATGAGCCTTTCATTCTGAAGCAATTCATGTATTGTTGAAGTGGTTGTGTACCTTGAAGAAAAGAAGGAACGTTATCGAAAGTCTTCAACTAAGGAAAGTGAAATATTTACAGCAGTGTGGGTATAACGAAAAGGCCAATGGCTAAGAAAGATGAATGAGGCTCAAATTAAAATCGGAGTGCATGAAAATTACACCTTCTTAAAAATTGAACTGAATGAAAGTGAAACACGTGAAGTTTGTGAAATGTGAAATTATTGAAAACTAATGCACATTGAATACCGAACTAAATGGAAACCTAACATTGAAGAAAACCAATGCATATTAAAATGAAATTTAACATTGAATCGGACAAGTATACACAGAATACTGAATATAATTGAGCAACCTAAGAGCACACTGAATCTTGAACTACAATTGAACAATATTTAATATAGGTTGCACAACGAGTTAAATCAAATCTTGCACTCAAATACATTAAAAGCTGGAGGAAGCCAAACAGCAAACTTTAATGAGTGAATATAGTGTGGCAAAACTACAGTTGTGATGGGGATGTGTGATACAGGCTGGAAAAGCCACAAGGCAGCCAAGGAGAAACCATAGAAACCTAAGAGTACACCATAAGCTCAGAGGCCAATAAAAACAAAACAAGTAAAGACAACTTGGTGCACAGGAGCAGGTACCAAGGAACATGTGTGAGACAGTGAACTCTTGGGAAAGTTAACTCTTAGACTTGAGGCACTACAAGTGTCGTCTTGGGAATATAGTCCCAAGACCCCTTTGTTTTGGATTTGGTTCTGGACTATATTGTCTTGAACTGGAAAAAGATCAACTTTAACACTATTTTCTATGGAATTTTCTTATGCTTGAGGAAGCGGAGCTGAGAGAAAGCCATGAGCTGGAAGAAGCTCAAAACATTAAGTTAAACAATGTTTCTTTTTACTTTGATATCCCTACACATTTGTTTGTTCTAGTTTTGAGGCCAGGGATAGTTTTTGGACACAGACGGACTATTAAGTTGAACTTTTTGGACTCAGACTTTCTTTAGTTTCATTCAGGTAGGGAAATCCCACCTTAGCTTAGGGCAATCATCCTGCCATTTAAGTTAATAAAAGTGTTAATTTTGAATTCTGAATCTGTTGACTTTGTCCTCCTTCATGATGCCTTCACATTGTGTTGAAGGTTGGGACACGTGTAACGGGGATTGTCGTGAACGGCCACAGTACTTCAACATGGGAGCACAACAGATGCAGGCCCCGACCCTGCCATATGCCCCAAGCTCTGTGCAATTGCAGCAGGCACGGGTTGAACAGAACCCAGTGACTGGGGCTGCACAGACCTTCGGGATCCCACCGACCATACCATCACAAGCATCAATGCAAACATGGAAATAAAATCCTTTACTGGAAGGAACAGTTACACACTACACTGGAGTGAGTGTTTTCAGGGGAAGTCTTTTTTCTCTCCTGGTGCTAATATGTACCAGGAGTAAGACAGCCTACAGGGGTCTCTTATGTGTTCAGTCCTGTCCGTTACCACAGATTCGGAAGAGGAACCCCTGATAGGTGTGCAGTTAGGTGACCAAACGTTTCCTTCATGGTCGTCACAGGGGCTACAAAATCCTGCATAAGGAAGGTGAGTTCCCCTTGTCGGGCAAAATGATGGACACACAGGGATTCTCTAGGGTTATCGTGTCAGTTCCTTTCACAGAAGCTCCTCAGATCAAGGTGGGTAATAAAAATGTATCATCCCCTTTGTTGTATTGTATGGGCATCACAGCAAACCATTTGGGAAAGGACATCTTGAGTAAGCTACAGATGTTGATTGCTTTCACGGAGGAAGGTATTATATGTCCGACCCCAGGAATGTATCCAGTAAGGGAAGCAGCGCATTTTCAGACCTATTGTACCGACAGCGCGATTACGAGGGTTCCTGTGCATGTATCATTGTTTCTTTATGGGATGATGGTTTTGTTGATTTGGGTCCTGGGGATCAGAAATCAGGCCTGGCAGGTACCATTTAAGTTCTTATTTCGATATGATGTGCCACAGGAAGTAACACCAGACGCCTTTGTTACAATTCTCTTAGAGGCTGTAGTGATGAAGAAAATCAAGCTGGTTCTCTCAGGCGCAGATGAAGAAGGCAGAGAATGGGGCACAGTTCTGTGCATCAATCTGACCTTTTCTCAGAGGGACGTGTCTGACGAGCAATTGTTCGAAGACACAGGAGAGATGGTCTTTGAAATTGGGTTGCCTTGCCAGATAACGATAGAGCAAAGGAAGGTACCACAGACCATTCTCATTGTTACAAATACATCACCATTTTGGAAGGAGGATTGGGGGAAAGCGCTAGACCAATTGTGGACCAGCAATCCTTATGATGTGGGGCTGCTAAAAAGTGTTGGAGTGGTGAGGATAAAAGTGCAATGTTACCATAAGTAAAGCATTCCCCCGTGTCTAAGGAAGCAGATGAATGGATTTATGAGACCATTATGGCACTGTAAAGCAAGGCATAATACAACCTTCTGTGTCCCCATGCAATACGGCTATCTATCCTGTGAAGAAAGTGAAGAGGTCCAGTTGGAGGATGGTCCAGGATTTGCAACCCCTTAACAATATTGTTGAGGCGGAATTTCCAGTGGTACCGAACCCAGCCACCATTCTTTGTAGCATCCCTAGTGAGTCGACCCACTTCACGGCAATTTATTTAAAAAATAAAATTTTCTCTGTTCCCTTACACCCCGATTCTCAGTACCTCACAGAGTTTCTGTATCGTGGTTTGAGATTTGAGCATACGAGGCTGCCCCAGGGGTACTGTAAATCTCAAAGTATATTTAACAGGGTGGTTCAGATGGATTTGGGGAATTTACATGTGTTCAATACCGTAATTCAGTACATGGACGATCTATTAGTTTGAAGCGTTTCAGAGGAGCAGTGGCGAAGGGACTCAATAATGCTCCTCACCCTGCTCACGGAGAAGGGGTACAAAGTGGACAAAGAAAAATTGCAGTACTGCCAGACAGAGGTAGTATATTTTGGGCAAGTAATATCGCCTGCAGGAAGGAAGGTAATGCCGGAGAGAGCCACCGCAGTTCAGAGTATGCCTCAGCCAGTTACAATGAAAAAGATGCAGCAGTATTTAGGGCTGTGTAACTATGATATGATAGGAACGTTTATTTATATAGCGCCTATACACAATGTGTTTCAAAGTGCTTCAAGGCAAGGGAGGGAACAAGGGAAAATACAATGACATTCTTACAGGCCATGAACAGTAAGGATGTGAAATTAACTATCGTACTCGGCCTGAAGATATTTCAGATAGTGCAAGAGCTAAGACATAGATAAAGAAGGGAGGGGGAGAGTGGGAAGGAAATGGAAACAGACAGACGACTACCATACTAGGCCTGGTGACATTTCTGGTAGAGCAAGAGAAAAACAAAAGGTGAGGGAGAGGGGTACAGAAAGGGAGGGGAGGAACAAAACAAGTGACTGTCGTACTAGGCCTGACAACATTTCAGATAGTCCTGGGGGGAGGCAGTAAAGGGAGAGGGGAGGAGAAAGACGAGGTTGCTATCATACTAGGTCCAAGGACAATTCTGATAGACTAAGTGCATAGAAGAAAGTAAGGGGAGGAGGGGGGGAGATAGGAAAAACGAGATGGGAGAGGAGGAGAGAACAGAGAGTAAGCAGTCAAAAAGAGTGGAGAAGCAAGAGGGGAGAGTGACTACAATTGCAGAAGTCAGTAGTAGTACATAATGTTGCAAGCCAGGATACAAGATGAAGATCATGGATTTTTGATTACTCTAGTCATGTGAGGCCTTTACTGCAAGGACTCAAGGAAGCACAGAAGTGAAAGGTCCGATAGAGTGGGCTGTGTAAATGGGGACTTGCTTTCAGAAACTCAAAGCCACAATCAGCAACGCTCCGGTCTTGGTGACCCCAAATTACAAGAAGCCACCTCATTCGAATGGGCAGGTAATGACAGCGGTCCATAACATCGCTAGGCCATAAACCTTTAGCGTATTACAGCGGACTACTAGAACCAGTGATGCAGGAACTGTTCCCTTGTGAGCAAGCTCTAGCAGCAGCTGCTTTTGCGATTCAAAAGTCTTTGACCATTACTATGGGTTGCACAGTGACATTGTACATGGAGCATGCAGTCTTCACAATTCTAGAAAAGTCCATGTTACTGACTCATAGAGTGTCAGGGTATGAGGTCATTTTGTCAAATGCATTGATTCATCCCGTGCAATGTCACCTAGTAAATCCTGCTACATTTGTAGCAGAGCCAGTACAGCCCGCAGACATTGTTCACGATTGCGCCACATATGATGGAGAAGAGGAAGAGAGGGTGAATGTGAAAGTGGATGCCCTGGAGGGGTTTGATGTGATTTCTGTTGATGGGTCTTCAAACATCAACCAGGAGACGGTTGAGAGGCATAAGCAGGCAGCTGTTGTGGGTCTTGAGGATGGGGAGTACCAGGTCAGACTGAAGAGATGGTTGCCTTCTCATTGCTCAGTGCAAGCGGCAGAACTAGTGGCACTTATAGAGGCACTGGAAATGAGTAAGAGGTAGGCAGTCACTGTTTATTCTGGCTCCCCATACATCACCTCCCCCGATCATTCTGAGTTATCAAGATGGCAGAGAAGAGAGTTTACGAGGTCTGACGGGTCCCCTGTCCAGCATGCTCGCTGCTATCCCGGCTAATTGAAGCGTTAACTTTGCCAACAGAGATATGTTTATTCAAATGCAATGCCCACACTAGCTGCACTAATTCAATAGCTCTCAGGAATGAGGCCACAGACAAGGAGGCGAAGGAAGCAGCATATTTACCTTTTGCAGATACCCACAAAATGGAAACCATGTCACAACACGTACCGTTACCAGCTTCGTACACTGCAGTCCCGGTGATCCAGATAATAGAAATACATGCAAAAGCCCCGACAGAAGAACAGGAGTTCTGGAAAAAGAGAGAATCTGTTCTCTCACCCACCGATTTGCTTAAGAGCAGGAGGTGGCGGGGAAGGCAGAAATACTTCTAGAGCTACTTGTCTTGGCACTAGAGCAACTACACTAGCCATCACACACTTCTCGATGCCAAATCGCAGCAGTGGTCCAGGAGGACTGGTTTATCCCCAACTTACAAAAGCAGGTAAGTTGATTTGCAGGGAATTATGTAGTGTGAAAGGAGTTCAATCCTGGAAATACCATGAGGTCGGTGAGGGGGTCTTGCCCAGGCCCTCTGGTCCATTCAAGGAGCTCCACATCGAATTTGTGGACATGATCATGTGGTGCAGTCACTTCAGATATTTAATTGTTGTTGCTTGTCCATCGTCTCGTGGCTTATAGTTGGTCCCTCTGTGCATCCTGATGCGAACTCAGCAGTGAGATTTCTGGTGAAAGAGATGTTTCCATGGTGGGGAATATGTGAAGTTTTAAAATCCAATAACGGAACCCACTTCTTTAATGCCTTGTTTGCAGAAATCACTTCGCTGTCGGGAACAAAGCATAGGTTGTGCTTGGTGTACCACCTGCAGGGCAACAGGATCATGGAGAGGCTCAATAGAGTCCTTAAGGCCCTGTTAGCCAAACTGTGTGCAGAATTAATGAAATCCTGGTATGTGTGCCTACCACTTGCACTATTTTATTCACGCAGAGCCCTCACGGAATTGTGGCTGGGCATAGGCTATGCACACACCTCTCTCATCTACACTCCTGGCACCAGAAACACACAAGACTGTAGCAGTCCTGGGAGAGGAGTTTAGGGAGTACCTTAGGATGTTAACAAAAAGTGTTAAGATGATATCTTCACAGGTTGTGTCTTCTTACCAACAGACAACAGGAGAAAATGGTGAGATTACCGACGATCAAGTCACACCTACTCCCAGGAGACCTCATCTATGTTTGCACTTTTGTGCGTTGTTGGAACAAGCAGCATTTTCATGGGCCACATCGAGTGATTTTCTCGACTCCGACTGCTGTGGAGATGGAGGGAAACAAGAGTTGGATACATCTGAGTGATACCTATAAAGATACTGACAGTCCTCTACGGCATAGGAGCAGGCATAAAAGGTAAATACGCCCTAAGAATTTGTTGCTCATTTCAGTACAGACGGGGGTTAGTGAACAGAGATCTGGAATTTAAATAATTTTTGTTTAGGAAAATAAATATTGAACATAGTGAATTGTGTGGAAATTAATATTTTTGTAGTTCTCCTGGTCCTTGGGTCACCATGTTTGAAGATGACAACTAGTATAAATATGGACATTTTTTATTTATTTTATTTTTTTAATTTGATTTGTGATTTGGTTTACAAATAAAACCTTGCACATAGTACAAAAGAGAAAAAACACAATAGGAAAGAAAAAGAAACAATTATATAACGTGCAATCCTTTAACATTAAAACACAAACAAGCAAAGCAAACTCTTCCATTAGATTAATTCATAAAATAGACCATCACTTTTCTTAGACCATCATTTCTTGACACACCAATTCAGTTTCATTTAAGAATCAAACAAGCAAGTTAATAAGAGATAAGTTGTTACCCCACTTAAGTCGTGACCACAGTAGATCTTTTGAAAATTCAGTGGTAAAGCTATACAGTTCTTTCTCAAAACACTTTATTCTGCTCAATCTCAAAGAGTAGCAATCTAGGATCCAGTGTCTCAGATTCTCCACCATGGAATTAGCTTTACAAAAACAGCACGTAGATGCTAAAACCAACCCCCACTGGATCACAGGTGTAGCAATTCCTTGTACGTTCATAGGTATGAATTTGATTCAACCTAAACCTATACCGTGTAGGAATTTGGCCTTGGAAAACATTTTACGTAAGGTGGAAGCTGGCCTAACCTAAGGGGGAACCATGCATATTCTTGGCATGTGGAATAGTTATTCATAGATTCAATTGTCATTCGCCAATCATCCCTAAAAAGCTTGGCTGTGACTACATCAGGATTAAACTTGTGTTCCAGCACATTCAAGCCTATTTTTTCAGTAATTTGTCCATATTGTCCCGAAACCCTTTCACAGACTGGACAGAACCTTGTAGCATGATCTGGTTTAAGTCCATGTACAGTGAGTTGCCCGGCGGGCACAAAAACATAAAATAGGACTACTGTCTCCATTGAAATCGAGCCTGCAATGAAGTTACGCTGAATTCATGCCTGATAATACTATTCAGCACTGACATGGTTAACCCCATCACCTTTTTCCAGGTGCAATGCAATGCGCATTCAGGTTCTTCGATCCCCAGTCCTCATTTCCCCCATCAGGCTTCCTCCCTCCCACCTCCCTTCGGCCTCTCCCCCCCTCATGTTTGGAGGCGGAATTTTCTTTCTGGGTTGTCCAGTTCGCCCCTTAGCGTCTATGTGTCTTCTCCAGGGTCCTCTTGGTGTTTCAAGATCCATTGGGCCCTGGTCGGTTTGTAGGTCTGGGCGGGGAAGCGTTGGTCGTATTCCAGCACTGGGCTCCAAACATTCTGAAAGCGGTGGAGTGTTCCCGCCTGTGCTGCCGTGACCTTCTCCGCGATCAGGATGTCCCAGAGTTTAGACCACCATTGGGCTATGTGAGGTCCTTCTGGGGATTTCCAGGCCCTGGCCAACACCGTTTTCCCCGCCAGAAGGCAGTGTGTCAATAGTTTAGACTTCGTCCCGGAGCGCGGGTAGATCGCGGGGATCAGGGCTCCCAGCAAGACTGGTTCAGGTTCCAGAGGAATCGCCGTTCCCGTAATTTGTGCGATGGTCTCTAGGCATGTCCTCCAGAACTGACGTATCTTTGGCCAATCTACTCGATCAAACGCATTGGCTGCGTCCAGAGCCACTAAGACCAGTTTTTGGGAGTTCCGGGAGGCGAGGACCACCAGGTTCAGGGTTCTCCGTATGTTGTCTCCCGCTGATCGATGGAGGATGAAGCCTGCTTGGTCGGGATGAATGATCTTCGGGAGAACGCGATTCAGGCGGTTTGCCAGGATTTTTGAATATATATTTGCATCAATGTTTAAGAGTGCTATCGGTCTGTAAGAGGCTAGATTCCTTGGGTCCTTTCCTGGTTTGGGCAGGAGGATGGTGGTTGATTCCTGCATCGATGGGGTGACCGCGCCTGTGTCTCTGAAGGAGTTGAACAGGGTCACCAGATAGGGGGTCAGTTGTGGCCTGAAAAGTTTATAGAATCTGGTCGAAAAGCCATCCGGGCCTGGGGCTCGTGTTTTAAGCGACTTGATGGCTGTAACGCTCACCTGATTCCCGCAGAGGCGCCGGTCTTGATTGGGTGAATGCTGTATCTTCAAAGGTGATGTGTAACACATGGTTGGCTCTTTGGGCTGGACCTCTGTGCACTGTATGTCTGACTCGAAGAGTAAGATGTCTGCAGATAGAAAATATGGGATTAATGAACTGGGGTTATTGGGTGCCTCTCTCCTCTTCCCTTTCTCTTCTCCTGTAGAACCCCAAAGGTTAACGCCCTCACCTTAGGTAAGTGAACGCCGAGCTCTCCATCTGCCTCGGGGCAGGGTGCCGTAACCAGTTTCTTCACTGGATAAGGGTGCAGGCCTCTTGACCTCAGAGGACTGCTGTCCGTCGTTAACTGCACGAACGGTAAGTTCTGGGCACTTCAAATGTCTTAAAAGTCTTTTGTAATGATATCTCTTGTTTTGCAGGGTTCCGGCGATGGCAGATGGCGGGCTGATGAGAGTTGAGGATCGAACCCGCGTGAGGAATAGAAGCGCCTGGAAGCACGTAAGAAAGCGCTTGTAGCCTGCTTCACGATGCACACTAACTGTCCCTTTTATCTTGCAGGTACAAGTTCGGAGCTTTAGAGAAGCTGAAGGATGCTGGAATACCCACTGGATTCGGCGTGGGAAGGAGTAATGGCACGTGAGTAAATAAGTTGCCCAATGTCTTTAAACGCACCTTCTTTTGTCTTTCAGATGCGGGATGCAGCGCCGAAGGCCTCCGGAGCGTGTGAAGAGCTGGTAAGCTTTTGTCTTTCAGATGCCAGAATGCAGTGCGAAGACCTCCGGAGCATGCGAAGAGTAGGTAAGCCTTTGTCTTTCAGATGCCGGAATGTGGCGCGAGGCGTTGGTAACAGCCGATGGACCAGGTAAGAGATGCGCTGCCACTGAAGACCGTAGTGCTAACCTGTTCTTTCTTTGTCTTTACAGGTGCTGCTGAAGACTGGATTCCAGGATGGTAAGCCTTTGTTCCCTTAGGCCCAGGATCAGAAGCAGAAGACACGATGAGCGTTCTGCTGCAGAGAATGCAGAATAACGCAAAGCAAGATTCATCCATCGGGTGTGGTTTAAATAGCCTCCTGTAGTGCTTAGGTGTCTCCTTCCACAGCCTCGCCTAGGTAAGAAAAGAGTTCCTGCTTTCCAGAAGAGTTCCAGTGTTCTGAACCTAGGGAGTGGCTCCTGCCCCACCCAACAGGAAAAGTAGTCCCAAACAGAAGAGGATCAGGGGCTCAACTGGCAGGTAAGTAAGCAGCATGGTCTGCTGCAGGTAAGTCCACCCAAGCATTATGAGCCCGGCGCTTCCAGCGCTGGGACTGGGCATCTTTATGAGCCTGGTGCCACTGGCGCCAGGACAGGGTCCAAAAGGTCCCAATTGGGACTGGCTGGCACTCGGAACCGGGGTTATGGGTCTGCTTCCAAGGGAATCGGGCAAGTCCTGATCTCTTGGAAGCAGAGATCATGACAGCACCCCCCCTCAAGGCCCCTCCCAAACCGGACTTCTCCGGGGGTTTGGGCTTGTTAGGAAATGTTCGATGAAATCTTTTGATTAGACGAGGCGCGTGGACATATTCTGCAGGTTCCCAGGATCTTTCTTGGGGACCGTAGCCTTTCCAGTCAATCAGATAAAATAGTTTAGATTTGGAGATCTTGGAATCCAGGATGCTTTTGACTTCAAACTCGAGTTCTCCATCAACTAGAATAGGTTTTGGAGATTTAGTTAGTCGGGTTTGAGGTTGCACGGGTTTTAATAGAGAGACGTGGAAGACCGGATGTATCTTCATGTGAGGGGGCAAGTCCAACTTGACCGCTACTGGATTTACTATGGTAGTGATGGAATAGGGACCAAGGTATCTTGGGTTGAATGTGCGTGGTCCTTTTAGAGGTAGATATTTGGTGGATAACCAGACTTGATCTCCTACTTGATATTGGGGGGCTTCCTTCCGATGTTGGTCTGCTCCTTTCTTGTATTGTTCTTTAGCCCTTTGAAGGTGAGAAACGGCTTCCTTAAAGGCTTGGGTGATTGTAGAATGCAGGTGGTCTACTGCTGGTGTTCCAAGATCTTGGAGTGGATCCAACTCCGAGGTTCGAGGGTGACTACCGTATAAAAGAAAAAACGGGGTCTTCCCAGTTCCCGAGTGGACAGAGTTATTGTAGGCATATTCGGCTATCCAAAGGATATCTTTCCAAGTTTTTTCAGTTTGTTGTAGCATGCAGCGCAAATACTGTTCCAGAGTTTGATTGGTCCTCTCGGTTTGTCCGTCGGTTTGAGGGTGGTGGCTGGTCGAAAGTCTCCCATCAATTTGAGCCGACCGACAGCAACTTCGCCAAAAATGAGAAATAAATTGACTACCTCGATCCGAAATTAGAACTGAAGGAAAACCTTGCAGTCGGACGATGTTTTCGAGAAATTCTCGGGCCAGAGTTGCTGCTGTTGGTAAGCCTTTGAGTGGAATGAAATGCGCCATCTTGGAGAATAGGTCCACGATTACTAGGATCGTATTGTATCCGGAGCATGGAGGTAGATCGGTGATGAAGTCCATAGAAAGCGTATGCCAAGGGCGAGGTGGGATGTCAATAGGGCGAAAGAGGCCGGCTGGTTTTTCCTTTTGACTCTTGTTTTGGGCGCATACTCCACAGGACATTATAAAGTCTCTGATATCTTTTTTCCAAGACGGCCACCAGAAGTAGCGCTTGATCTTTTCCGAGGTCTTGGTCATACCGGGATGTCCTTCCATTAAAGAATCGTGATAACAAGAGATTACCTTTTTCTGTAAATCTGTGCTGGGCAGGTATAACCGTTCTTGGAAATATAATAGGTTGTCCTTCACCGTAAAGTCCTTTCCCTGCAGATGCCAATTCTGTTTGTCTGCTGGAGTTACCAGTAGCCTGGCTTTATCCTTAACTTCCTCTATGGATTGTGTGGCGATTACACCTAGAATTCTTTGTTCGGGAATGATAGGTACAGGTTTAGGATTGATCAAATGTTCTTCCACTCCCATCCGAGAAAGGGCATCAGCTTTACCGTTTTTTGTACCAGGTCGATAGGTAATTATGAAGTCAAACTCGGCAAAGAATAGTGCCCAACGGAGTTGCCTAGAGGATTGAGCTTTTGCGTTTTTCAAATATTGCAGGTTTCGGTGATCTGTAATCACAGTAACGGTTTGTCGGGCCCCCAGAAGATAATGCCGCCAAGCCTTAAAGGCGGACTTGATAGCTAGAAGTTCCTTATCAGTAATAGTGTAATTGATTTCAGGAGGCGAGAATTTGCGGGACCAAAATGCCACGGGATGCAACTGATTGGTTACTGGGTCCTTTTGTGATAGAACTGCCCCCATGGCAAGGCTCGAAGCATCAGTTTCAACGATGTAGGGGAGTTCTGGGTGAGGATGTTTTAAGATTGGTGCAGAGATAAATCTAGTCTTCAAATTCTGGAAAGCTTGTTCCGCCTCGGGAGACCATTCAAAACGTTTGTTTTTCTTTAACAAGGCGGTGATGGGCTGGACTATTCGAGAGAATTCGGGGATAAACCTGCGGTAAAAGTTAGCGAAGCCTAACATGCTTTGAACACCTTTTACGGAGGATGGCGATGGCCATTTGAGAATTGCATCGACCTTCTTTGAATCCATACGCACTCCGCTAGGTGATAATATGAATCCCAAGAATTCAACTTCAGTCACGTTGAAAACACATTTTTCCAACTTAGCGAAAAGTTTGTTTCCGATGTTCAGTTTCCGATGAAGAATAAACGAGGATGTCGTCAATGTAAACAACAACACACACATCTATGAGCTCTCTGAGGACATCGTTCATAAAATATTGAAAGGCGGCCGGGGCATTGCAAAGTCCGAAGGGCATGACCTGATATTCAAATAGCCCATACTTGGTGCGGAAGGCCGTCTTCCATTCATTGCCCTCTTTTACTCGTACCAAGTGGTAGGCTCCTCTAAGATCCAGCTTTGTATATATGCATGCTTTTCTGACTTGGACCAGGAGTTCAGGGATCAATGGTAACGGATATCTATTTTTAACGGTGATCTGGTTCAGGGCGCGATAATCTATACAAGTTCTAAGGTCCCCTTCTTTTTTTGAACGAAGAACAAAGCTGAGGAAGCAGGGGACTTGGAAGGACGAATAAACCCATTCGCTAGGTATTGATCCAGGTATTGTCGGAGGTGAAGATTCTCAGGCTCGGTGAGGGCATAAATTCTACTACAAGGAGGAGTAGATCCAGGTATCAGGTCTATCTGGCAGTCATAAGACCTATGAGGAGGTAGAGAGTTAGCCTGATCCTTCCGGAAAACATCTTGGAATTCTAGGTATTCAGGAGGTAACTGGGGAGCCTCTGAGGAAATTGCTGCCAGTGCAACACCAGGTCGAGGGTAACAAGTAGAGACACATTCTGGAAACTGAACCGTTCTTGCTCGCCAATCGATCTGAGGATTGTGCTTCTCTAACCAAGTAATTCCTAGAATAATCTGAAACTGAGGGGCCTTGATCACATCGAACACGATCTTCTCATGGTGTCCATCTTGACTCACTAGCGTCACTTCTTGGGGGGTATGCGTTACTGGTCCGGAGGCTATCTCCGTACCATCCACCGTAGTAATGACGTCCTTTACAGCCTTTGGACAAAGAGTCAGATTCATCCTCAAAACCATTTCATGATCCACATAATTGCCGATGGCACCGCTGTCGACGTAAGCTTCAATCGCATGTAATCGATCCGGATGTTCAGGGCTAATGAGGACCATAGGTATCACGAAATGCGAGGTCACGGAACTGGTTTTAACGCTCGGCAAGAGGACCTCTATTCTTGTCGGGCGAGGTCGTTTCCCTGCTCAGAGTTTGTGACCCTGGTAACTGCAGCTCCTACTGCCTTCTTGGCTGGTTTCACCGGACAGTCTCGAAGAAAGTGCCCCGAGTTTCCGCAATAGAGGCATAATTGCAGCTGTTTTCTCCTTTCCCGCTCCTTTTGTGTTAGTGGTCCTTTCAGGCCCCCTATTTGCATGGGTTCCCCGGAGTCTACTCCTTTGGTAGGAGTTGGTGGTTTGGAAAATACTCGAGCATCAAACTTGGAACGATCGGCCTTCCTGTTCTGCAGTCTGTGGTCAATTTGAACGACTAAGTCAATATAGTCCGAACAGTCTTGCGGGGGATTCACTACTTGGGCTAACACATCTTTGAGCTCTCCACGTAGACCTCTATAAAACAGCGTAATCCTTTTGTCCTTAGGCCATCGAGTTTCCACTATTAGTCTGTTGAAAGACGCAATATAAGCCAAAAGGTCTTGATTACCCTGTCGCAATGAAAGGAGCTCATTGTCCAAGGCCTGCCCCTGTGAATGTCTTGCAAACAGTTTTTCCATACTGAGCTGAAAAGCTTGAAAATCATGGAGAACCGGATCATCTTGATTAACTAGAGGGATCGACCAGTCTGCCGCATTGCCACTAAGGTACGAAAGCACGAAAGCTACCTTAGCTTGATCAGTAAAGGCTGCTGGCCGGCATAAGAAGTGCAACCGGCACTGATTAATAAATACTGCAAACCTCTTTGGGTCACCAGAAAATCGTTCGGGCAGAGCCAGAGGTACATTCCCAGGTAGGTTGATCTGCACTGGGTTCGTAGAGGATGTTGAAGGAAGATTTGCCCCTGATGCGGGTAACGGAGTTTGTCCGGCTTGTGACTGTAGCAATTGTCTAGCGAGATCGTCTGTTCGCTCCTTGGAAATAATCAGTTCCCTTCTTAGAGCATTCGTTTCCTGACGGGCTGCATGCACTTCTGCTCTTAGTTCCCCAAGTAACTGGGCTAGCTGGTCGGAATCCGAGGTTTCCATAGCGCCTGAGTGGGCGTTTTGCGGTGGGCTTTGCGTTCTGTAACGCTCACCTGATTCCCGCAGAGGCGCCGGTCTTGACTGGGTGAATGGCGTATCTTCAAAGGTGATGTGTAACACACGGTTGGCTCTTTGGGCAGGACCTCTGTGCACTGTATGTCTGACTCGAGGAGTAAGATGTCTGCAGATAGAAAATATGGGCTTAATGAACTGGGGTTATTGGGTGCCTCTCTCCTCTTCCCTTTCTCTTCTCCTGTAGAACCCCAAAGGTTAACGCCCTCACCTTAGGTAAGTGAACGCCGAGCTCTCCATCTGCCTCGGGGCAGGGTGCCGTAACCAGTTTCTTCACTGGATAAGGGTGCAGGCCTCTTGACCTCAGAGGACTGCTGTCCGTCGTTAACTGCACGAACGGTAAGTTCTGGGCACTTCAAATGTCTTAAAAGTCTTTTGTAATGATATCTCTTGTTTTGCAGGGTTCCGGCGATGGCGGATGGCGGGCTGATGAGAGTTGAGGATCGAACCCGCGTGAGGAATAGAAGCGCCTGGAAGCACGTAAGAAAGTGCTTGTAGCCTGCTTCACGATGCGCACTAACTGTCCCTTTTACCTTGCAGGTACAAGTTCGGAGCTTTAGAGAAGCTGAAGGGTGCTGGAATACCCACTGGATTCGGCGTGGGAAGGAGTAATGGCACGTGAGTAAATAAGTTGCCCAATGTCTTTAAACGCACCTTCTTTTGTCTTTCAGATGCGGGATGCAGCGCCGAAGGCCTCCGGAGCGTGTGAAGAGCTGGTAAGCTTTTGTCTTTCAGATGCCGGAATGCAGTGCGAAGACCTCCGGAGCATGCGAAGAGTAGGAAAGCCTTTGTCTTTCAGATGCCGGAATGCGGCGCGAGGCGTTGGTAACAGCCGATGGACCAGGTAAGAGATGCGCTGCCACTGAAGACCGTAGTGCTAACCTGTTCTTTCTTTTTCTTTACAGGTGCTGCTGAAGACTGGATTCCAGGATGGTAAGCCTTTGTTCCCTTAGGCCCAGGATCAGAAGCAGAAGACACGATGAGCGTTCTGCTGCAGAGAATGCAGAATAACGCAAAGCAAGATTCATCCATCGGGTGTGGTTTAAATAGCCTCCTGTAGTGCTTAGGTGTCTCCTTCCACAGCCTCGCCTAGGTAAGAAAAGAGTTCCTGCTTTCCAGAAGAGTTCCAGTGTTCTGAACCTAGGGAGTGGCTCCTGCCCCACCCAACAGGAAAAGTAGTCCCAAACAGAAGAGGATCAGGGGCTCAACTGGCAGGTAAGTAAGCAGCATGGTCTGCTGCAGGTAAGTCCACCCAAGCATTATGAGCCCGGCGCTTCCAGCGCTGGGACTGGGCATCTTTATGAGCCTGGTGCCACTGGCGCCAGGACAGGGTCCAAAAGGTCCCAATTGGGACTGGCTGGCACTCGGAACCGGGGTTATGGGTCTGCTTCCAAGGGAATCGGGCAAGTCCTGATCTCTTGGAAGCAGAGATCATGACAATGGCCTCCTCGACCTCCTCCCCCGTGATGGGATCCTCCAATTCGTCTCTTGTTGTGTTGGCGAGACGGGGAACCGCTGCCTTCTGTAGATATTCCACCTGTTGCGGTCGGTTCCGAGGGGTTGCCTTCATGATTTGGGTCAGGTAGTCTGTCGCGAGCTGTTGTTTTTCGGGCTCCGAGTATCGGGTGACCCCCTCAGGATCACGCAGGCCTGCAATCATGTTGGCGCATCTCCGTTTGGCTAGTTTGGCCACCAGGAACCTGTTTGCCTTGTTGCCCTTCGCGTAGTATGATTGTTTGGCTTTTGCCATCATTAGGGCGGTTTGTTCCGCGTAGTGGGCTTCAAGCTTTTTCCTCGCTGTTCGCATGATCCGTTGCTCTTAGGGGACCAGCCTTTTTCTTTGTGGATTGCCTCATCCTCTCTTAGCTCGTCCTCTAAAGCTATTCGGGTCTGGCGTCTGTTCCGGTGGTAGGCCGCTCCCTGAGCGATGAGGGAGCCCCTGATTACTGCCTTCATGGCATCCCAGTTATTTGCCAGTGAGGTGTCCGAGGCTGGGTTTTCGTCAAAGAAGTTTTTTAATTCCTGTCGCGATCTTGTCTCTCGTAGCCATGTCATTGAGAATCGGGTCATATAGAGACCATTTGCGTGGGTTATTGAGATTGGGGTCCTGAACCCGGAGTTCCAAGAACACTAGAGCGTGGTCGGACATGGCTCTCGTGCCGATGAAGACCTCTTTGACTGAGGGGAAGGTGTGCGGGGAGATCAGGAATAAGTCAATCCTTGAGAAAGTGCGGTGTATGAACGAGTAGAAGGAGTAGTCTCTTTCGTCGGGGTGAAACACCCGCCACAAGTCTATTATCTCCAGAGACCTGAACAGCCGGAGAATGCTGAGTGCTTGGGCGAAATCGCATGGAGTCGGGGGGTGTGACCGGACTTTAGTGGGGTCGGGAACCCCATTGAAGTCCCCTCCGACAATTGTTTGGCCCTCCACAAAACTAGCGAGGGTCGTGCCCAAGGAGTCGTAGAAGAGTGATTGTCCCGTGTTAGGGGCATATACCGAGATGAGGGTGTATAGGTCTCCCAACAGGAGGCATTTGACTGCTGTGTATCGGCCTTCCGGGCATGTTTTTGTTTCCAGGATTTGTGGGTTCAAGTCTTTTCTAAAGAGAATCGTTGTGCCCCCCTTTTTGCTTCGGCCGGAGGCAAAAAATTGAAGCAGGAATGATCGAGAACGAAGCCGGGTCACGTCCGCCGGCAGCAAGTGGGTCTCTTGGAGCATAGCTATCGCAGCGTTTTCGTCTTGGAGCTTTAATAAAATTGCCTTTCGTTTGTTAGGGGAGTTCAGTCCGTTAACATTTAGGGAGAGGATTCACAGAACCTGGTGGTCCAGAGGTGTCCCATTCTCTATCTCTTGAGTTGGGGGGGGAGTCTGGGTCGATGGTTTAGCTGCCATGTTTGTCATGAGATCTTGTAGTACCATCCTGCACTTGAGGTTTTAACGCGGGGCCCCAATGGGGGGCCGCAACTTTAACTGGTGGGTAGACCGACATTGTAGGTACGGGCCTACCCTTGGCCAACGGGGCCGGTTGTCGCATTGTGTATCAAGTACTGTGGGTTTCCAAGGAACGAAAGTTGGAAAGTGTCCTTGGAGTGGGTATGAACCGTGGGTATGGTCCGCCGTCTCCGCCCTCGAAGCTCGTCAGATTAAGCGTTATGTGGCGGATCTGAATTCAGGCCAGGTCAGAGGAGCCCAGGGAGAGACGCAGACGGAATCTGGAGGTGCGGGGGGCGCCATTGTTCATTTCTTTTTGTTGATCCGCTAGGTTGATGACCATGGCGTACGTTTAGGTTTCGGGGAGGAAAGCGGCCCGGAGTCCTCAGCTCCCTCCGGGGTTGGTGTGGAGAGTTCCTGGGGCGAAGATGGATGCATGATCCTCTCCGCATCCTCCAAGTGACTGATCCGGCGTAGGGTGCCTTTGTATGTGAATTGTAGAGCCGCTGGAAACAGCCATCTGTAGCGGACTTGCTGCTCCTGAAGGAACAGTGCCAGGGGTCGGAGTGCTCTTCTTTTCTGGAGGGTGAGTGGTGAGAGGTCCTGATATATTTGGAGTGGCGTGCTCTGAAATGTAATTTCCTCCCCTTGGCGGTTGATCGCCGAAATCGCTTCCTTGGTTGTAAAGAAGTGGACCCTCGTAATGAGATCTGTGGGGGGTCAGAGACAGCCCCACGACGCGGGCGAAGTCTGTGGGTGCGATCTAGCAAGAGCTGAGATTTATCCAGGTCTGGGAGGAGGGCCTCAAAGAAGCGTCCCACCTAGTCCGCTAGCTTGTTGTCGGGGACGGAGGTTGGGACCCCCCGAATGCGGAGATTATTGCGGCGCGCCCTATTTTCAAGGTCCTCATGTTTAAACTCCAGGATCTCGCATTTCTGGTGCCGGGGGTCAATGGCTCTTCGTATTTCCCCTAGAGTGGTGGCGTGGTCCCGCGAGTGGTCTTTGATTTCTCAGAGCCTCTGTTCGGCCTCCGTAACCCTTTGGTCCGTCTGTTCGATTTTGGTGGTGAGTTCTGATAGGCACGAGCGGAACTCCGACTTGATGTCCGCCATGAAGGCTATCAGGTCCACTTTGGTAACGAGGGCTCCCCCGTCCTCTTGTTGTTTCTGTGGAGTGAGTTTGGGAGGCTCTTGCTTCTTGCTTTTATCTTGCGTAGTGAGCATGGTGGAGATATCTGCGCCCTTGCCAACCTTTGTTTGCCTAGACATGATGATCGTGTTTGGCGGTCTTGGCTGGAAGGGTTGCGGCGAGGCCAAAGCTGTGTGCCAGCCGCCTAGGAGAGTTCAAGCATGGGAGTGCGAGTGAGACATCGGAGTAGGTGTGATTCCGCAGTAGACTGGGTCGCTAGCTGGATGGGTGGGCCGGGGCGCCCCAGGAAGTACTGAGTGGTGTGTGAAGGGAGGGCCCGCGAGGTCTGGCTTCTCTGGGTGGCTCTCGGGGCTTATCTCGTGGCCTCCGTGTTTCCCCTGTCGACCTGGCCGAATGCAGCCCCCGATGAAGTTCTCACATGTTCACCGGGCAACCCTGGCATGATCTGGCTGGATCTGTGTTGGCGGGTCCGTCTGCTGCTCCCCTTCGGTCCCCCTGAAGCCCGTCGCCATCAGGTTTGCAGTATGTTGTTGAGTTCCGGCGCGGCCGCCATCTTGGTTTCTTCGAAATGCGACGGGGGAGCAGTTCGGTCGCTAAGTTCTAGGAGAACGCTCCAGCGTTCGGAGGACTTTGTAAGCCAGGTTGTGCCTCATCGGTTCAGATCGCCGTAGATGGCATTGGCGACTTGGATACTCGGTCAGAACCGCTTGAATTTGGCGGCGGCGGCGGACATCCCACGGGCGGCCTCAAGGGAGCGACCACATAGATGGCGCTCCAAGCCACCGGGATCATCCTTCTTAAAGATGGGAATAGCGATGGACTGCGTCCATGAAATCGGCACCTTGTGCGTATCATAAATGGAGTCAAAATAGTGGTTAAGCCAACCAGACCAGGCAGTCGGATCTTTATTCAGCAAGAAAGGGGGAAACCCATCAGGACCTGGTGCACTAGAGGGCTTAAGTTTCTTGATAGCCCTTATTATGTCTTCCATCGTCCAGGGGCAAAGGTCAGCATGGGCGCAGGAGACCCATATAATCTGGGGGGGACATGGGATACCTTGGGGACTTTGGGCGGGGAAAGGAAGGAATTGCCTGCTCGCAGATACTCCTTTACATCTTTCCCCTGTCACTGACATATGCAGTCCATTGTACAGGAGTTTACCCAAATGTATGGAAATACTTTGGTCTTAATAATATTCCCCCCACGGGCCTTGTTTTTCTCTTCCACTCCAGTTGGTGTCATGATCCGTTTCACTTCTTGTGTTTCTCCAGGTCACCCAGTGATGGACCTTTAGAGAGATCTTTTATACTCCTCTCACCTGAGCTTCAAGTGCAGATGCTTTATGGAGTTTCGCCAACCCATCCAATCCTATTCCTCTTGAACCCTCAATGATGGATCATGAGTGTGCCCCTTTACAGCAGTGTATGAGCTGCAAACATACCTCGGCACCAGGGTATTCCCTGGATTTAAATGGATAGCTGAACAAGTTCTGTTGTGAATCTCCAGGTTCTGCTTTATTTTATTCTGGGTCACCCAGGTGGCTTATGGTGGCCTCTTTTGAAACTTGTCTAAAACTCATTATTCAGCTTGTGGTGGGTACCAGAAATGCAGTTGCATCCCTATTTTAAAACAAGCATTGGCAGCGCCAACCGTTTGGGCTTTAATGTCGGCATGGAAAAGGCACTTGCCAGGCACCGCCATAGTTCTTGGACAATTAATAGCTGTGCCTGACAAATGCCCAATATGTATGCACCAGCAAACACTTGCCATTGCTGGTTTTAGCAGAACTTCAGTGAAGGAAATGCAAAGTGCTAATAGAGTGGCTGAATGCATCCCTGGATAAGACGTTTATATTACACCAGTAGTATGTTCCCAGCTCCAATTAAGTTATTATCTACACAGGGATTTGTAGTATGATACAATATGGCATTTATAACACGCCTATACACAAGTGTTTCAAGGCGTGATGAGGTAAGGGCGGGGGAACAGAGGGAAGACAGACAACAATCCTACTAGGCCAGGTGTCATTCAGATCGCGCAAGTGCATGGGAAGGAGGAAAGTGCGCAAGGGCCGGGGGGGGGACAGTGCAGTACATGGGATAATAAGATAAATAAACAAAGTAAAAGTAAGGTCAGCAGGTGGCAAATACAAGGGTAAGTGCATACACTGTAACTGGGGGATAGTCCTACCCTCTAAAATTCAAACACTTGCGAGACAGTTTGAATGCAAGTATGTTTGAAAGTGCAGATAACAGGTGTCAAGTGCTGGTAGTGGGACGGTAGGGATACAGAAAATAGTCCCCAAGTGCGGGGGTTGCCAGGAAGGCAGTGCAGGAGTGCGACTGGGGGGAGGGGGCCTGGGCTAGAGATCAGAGGGTGGCCAGGTAACCAGTGCAGTTTCAGTATCAGCCAGGAAGTCAGCAGGGGAGAGGAGGAGAAAAAGCAAAAGCAAAGAGAAAGGTTTTGAGGTGCTTCCGGAAGTGGAGTTGATTCTCCTCAAGTTTCAGGGAGGCAGGTAGGCTGTTCCAGATGGAGGCCCCAGCCGAAGGAAGAGATCTACCACCAACTCATATTTAGGAAGCGAGAGTTTAAGGTATTGAGGCTACAGGCCCCAGAAGGCTTCATGGACAATGTAGAGGGTTTTGAACTTAATCCTCACAGCCACTGGGAGCCAATGCAGAGATTTCAGTCCTGGAGAGATACGATCCCTGGGCTTGAGGCCAAGGACAAGTCTCGCAGTCCTGTGCTGGATGAGTTGAAGAGGGCGCAGAGTAGTAGGCAGCTTTAGAAAGAGGCTGTTGCAACAGCCTAGCCTAGAGAGAACCAGAGTTCTGGAGACAGTGATCTTCTGGGGGAAGGAGAGAAATGGAAGAATACCTCTGAGGAGGTGCATCTGGTAGTGAGACTTCTTAGGGACATCAGAGATGTGAGGAGAGAAGGAGAGTGTGGAGTCGAAGATGACCCCGAGGTTTTTGGCCTCACAGGTGGGAGCAGGAAGAGGTCCCAGAGAGGCCGGCCAGAGAGTGACAGGAAAGGAGAGAGCGGGTGTGCCGATGAGGCAAATCTCAGTCTTACTGGCATTAAGGCAGAGTTAATTGGCGACACATCACTCCTGTATGGGGGGCAGACAGTCAGAGATGAGAGAGGGAGAAGAGGTGGCTGAGGGTAGCCTGAAAGTGAGCTGATTGTCATCCACATAGCACTGGAAGTTGGGGCAGAGCACAGCAATGCGGTGGGCAAGAAATGCCAGGTATTGGTTGAACAGCCAGGGAGAGAGGTTAGACGCCTGTGGAACACCACATGTAGAGATAGAGGAGAGGAAGGACCCAAGTTGAACCTGGGAGGGTCGATCAGAGAGGAAAGAAGTCAGCCGCGCCAGCGCCTGCCCGGTGATCCCCAGGTTATCACGGAGACGGTTGAGAAGGATGGCACGGTTGACTGTGTCAAAGGCAGAAGAGAGATCAAATAAGATGAGAACACAGGGGGTGTTGGAATCAAGGTTGGAGAGCAGGTCTTCACGGATGTTCAGGAGAGCAGTTTCCATGCTTCTGGCAGCTCTGAAGCCAGACTGATGATTATGGAGACAACCAACAGATTCAGTGTGAAAATTGAGCTGGGAGATGGCTAGCTTTTCCAAGAGTTGCCCAGGAAAGGGGTGATGGAGACTGGGTGAAAGTTAGCCGGGCAAGACGGGTCGGCAGAGGGTTTCTTAAGGATAGGGTGCACAAGGGAGTGCTTCAGGGTTGAAGGGAAGACTCCAGTGGCGAAGGAGTGGTTGCAGAAGTCGGCCAGGGCAGGAGCCAGGCAGTCAATGTGTTCTATGGTGGCTTTGGAGGAACAGGAATGAACCTGTTTTGATGAGACTTTCATAGATCGGACTTGTCTAGAAACCTCGTCTGGGGAGAACAGGGGAAAGGCAGAGAAGGAGGGGGAGAGGTGGCTGAAGAAGGGTCCGAAAAAGAGCAGGGAGTAAAGGGAGGAAGGGGAGAGGAGGAGAGGACAGGATGTCCTGAGTTTTAGAGATGAAATGAGAAGCCACTGCCGTGCTGTGCAAACATCCCCAAGTCAATGGCTTTATCTAAACCTGAAGCACATCCTATGCCATTTCTGCCCTACACCACTCTCCCTGTGTTCTGGTCTTTCCTGCACCCATCTCTCCCCTGCACACACTGGTCACCCCATGCTGCAAACCATCCCCATCTTTCATCTGCACTCCGTTCTTGTTCCCATCTCTCCCCTCCCTTGCTCCTCTCTTTTTCTGTCCTCTGCACCCTTTCAACCCTTTTCATTTTGCAGTCCCCCACTCTACTGCACCCCAGTCCCTCACTTCCCATTCCCCCATGGCCAGAACCCCACAACTCTCATCTGTACACTTACTCAGCACTTTCCCCTCAGTCTTCAGAGCACCCTTGATATCCTTGGGCGCTTTTCTACAACTATTAGTCATGCTCCATTGTCGTATCTCATTTTGGGGTCTTCTCTAGGTCACTGTCGAGGCAAGGCCCAGCCAGTGCTGTGCAAACATGCTTGTATTTATCATTTACACTATAATTCTGCTTGCCGCTTGCCGGATGCTGCCCCCCCATACCGGCGTGCACCACACTGGTCTGAGACCACATGTTTGCCTTACCTGCACTGTATGCAGTGTCAGTATATATACACTCATCGCTCTGTGGTGATGAAGCCCAGGTATGGACCCAGCAGAGGGTTGAGAGGAGCAAGTGGGTAATAGGGATTAATAAGCCACTTGAACTTCCATAAGCGAGTGCACTGTTCTGGATGTGCTAAGGGAACGGAAGGGAAGATGGTGACATGCTTCTTCTCACAGCAACAGCGTTAATACTGCATATGCCATAGGGACCCCTGCCAGCTCTGGGAGGCAAACACACAACACAAGGGAAAGGAAACTGCAGCATAGCATGGACAGGAATGTGCACTCTCACGCAGGTCGATGGGGAAAGAGGCCGGCTAACAAGGCCATACAGTGCTGTATAGGGGCACTGTCACCAGGTAAATAGCACGATGTAAGTGATAGACCTGCACTTATTTCCGGGGTGTTGAGCTGTGGGGTTAGGTCTTTGCAGTATTTACACATTAGTCTGCAGTGCTGGTCTAAGTAATTTCTAATTTCTGCATTCATGTAATACAGACTATTCTTTGTAGTCGACACGATTTCCAAATGGTCATCTCCCTATCAAGGCTTTTTAATTCCCACAAGGTGCAGATGCCGTGGCGGTGGTGGTGCTCTGACCTCACACTACACTTATGGTTCCTAAATCCAAATTCGAGCTCTGCAGAGCCTAAACAAGCTCCCCCCCCCCGCGGACCCGGGCCAACCGCTCCCTGCGATGCACACTGCCCCTCAGCCACAGCCACCACAGTACTGTAGTTAGGTTCAACTGCTTCAAATGAATCCACAGACTTGTGGGCACATCCCTTTGCTCCGGGGACAGGCTGAGGCAACTTGCATTTCACACCCACTTTTGTGGTCCTCACGAATGCCCTCATTATCGGGAAGACCATACTGCACAATCCACCCCATTATGAGCATCAACATAAACAAATAGCTTAATTTTCCAAACAATGAAGACCTTCCCATAATAGCGCTCCGGTGTATGTGCTCCAGGTATGTCACCACAAACCTGTTTGCCTGCGGCAACCTACAAAGAGTTCCACCAGCGCAGCGGGTAAAAATCGGTAAATATTGAATCCCTCTGAGCGGGGGGGCTTTTTCTGAAGTCGCGTAGGTTTGCAATGCACTCGTGAGCACGTTGCGCAACACAGGGGTCTTGGGTGTTGATTTATCATTTATGTTCTGTAATGGGGCTATGCGAAACGTGAACAGTGCATGCAACACATCAGGGACGTATGTATTTTGCTCATTGTTTAAAAGTGCACATTGCATGCACAGAACAGCCAATTTAGCACTTGTGTGCTGTTGGGTCACCTGCATGCAATTTGAAACCTTCACGAGGCATGGGGCGAAGCCTGTCTTTTCATGTTATAATGAAATAAAACGAGGGTTCGACCCTCAGGTTTTTCAATTCATGATGAAACATTAAGAGGCCAGGATTCCCTGATCAGTTTGCAACGTGCTGCACATGTTTAGAAACGGTATAATTATGATGTTGGCACATTCCCTCTAATAAATCCTCCCCATGCCGGCCTGCACTGCACCTGGGAGAGGGGGGGTCATTTGACTTACCTTAAGTACAGTAGCTGAGGTCTCAGGAGGCCGAGTCGCAGTCAGAGTCTCACTCTGTCTCCCTCGATATTAACACACGCTGTCAGTCAGTCACTCTCAGCAGGAGCACGCGTCGCTGCCTGGCTTCTCCTTCGTTCTGGAAGCTGAGGCTGTGCAACAGTGATCTGCGCAGGGGCACGTGCAATTCCCCGGCCTGCGCACGTTCCAAATGCATAGGCGCAGGGCATGCATGAGCAAGCAGCAGAAGTTCTTGTTTTAGCCCGCTGCTGCAGACAGTCTGAAGTTAACTTGTACTTTTGCACGCATAACCAGGGATGTCATTTCACCAAAAAGCCTGGGGTAGCGGAAGTGACATCACATGACCCTTGACCTCTAACGCCACAGGATGTGATGTCATTTGACCCCACCCTGAAGTGAAATTGTGGGAAGCGATGGAACTCGACCTTTCACCTCTCGACAAAACAGGAAGTGGCATCACCTAGCATTGTTCCTAAGTACACTACGAAAAATATGTTTACGATATCACTATAATGTGATGTACACTTCATACAAGAATGCATCGCCATATGTATCGTTAGGATCAGTGTGTATAGACGCATATTACCAAATTACTGTGAATGCAAGCAGACGTCAATGGCCAAATGATAATGATGTGTTATTATATAGCACTTACGCACAATATTACCCAACCCTTGTTTGTACTCATTTATCAACCTCAGAAGGATTAAAGGCTGAGTTGAGGTGTTTAAGAACAGACTAAATCAGTGACTCACCCCCTGAAGTGTGCCTGAAATGAACCTTTAATGATTCTAGCAATTATTGTATATTGTTATTGTATAGAATTCCAGAAAGACACATTATTTGGTTTTCCTATTCTTTCTTATTTAGGGTCAGTGCTGAAATTGTTAGACTTGTGGCACCCCTGTTCTTTTTTTTCTTCTTTTTTTAGAGGTCTGAACAAGAAAGCCATCTACTCCAAAAGTAAAGCGCCACATGGTGCTTGCCACAGCCAAGGAGCTTGCATTGCAAAAGGGGTAGCAAGGGAGACCTCAGAGGACCCCTAAATGACATCCCTGCGCATGACATCTGCAGATTTAAATTTGCCCTCAGCGACGGAGACCCAAGTGTTTTCTAGAATTACATCAGGCCCCAATGATGATAAATCGCCCCTCTTAGAGTTGATGGTCTTCCAAAATTGTCTATTGTCTGCCTTTATAAGCAATCTCAGCATTTGTTGGTTGTCTCTAAGGTGGAGTTAATATCTTAGGGCGTTCACAAGGTTCTTATGACGTTAACACTCCCGTCTCTTCAGACTGACAAATTCCTCTATAGAAACTGCTCACTCAGCAAATGCTTTGTTCGCTCACCTTTTACACCTCTTGGAGTCGCTTATTCTTTTATCGAACAAGTGGGGATGGGGTCCCTTAAGATGCCTAAATTGATTATACATTTGGGAATCCCAGCGACATGACCAGCTGTTGTTCTGTGGTGTGATCAACACTAGGGCCCCCATTGTGTCGGACCTGCGTGTGATTTTACTCATAGTAAAGTGAATGAATAGGTGATCACTTACCCCCGCATCAAGCAAGCGCAAGTTGGTAGATCTTGGCTTAAGAGAGGAAGAAACAAAAACATTGTCTAACCATGATTTGCAGGTACCCCTATGCCAAGTGAAAAGATCTTTCTTACTGGGCAGTTCTACCTCCAATAGTTGCAGATCCCAGGATGACATAAATGTGCCCCAACTCAAACCCCACTTGGAGTTGTTCCCCCGACCCTCCTCCTGCCATGAGGCATCAATGCAATCCCAGTGCCACAGAAGGCGTTGAAATCCCGACCCCCACAATCATAGCATGTTGGTAACCTGCCATTAACCAAGAGTCAAAGGTCTGTGTTAACATGGAGTGAAATATAGAAATGGTTTGTTTCGCCGGTTTCCAATATATATTTATTGATATTTTATTTCTATCTTGATATTGATATTTTATTTCTATCGCGCTCGTACAGAAGTGTTTCAGAGCGTGACAAGGCAAGGGAGGGGAACAGGGGAGGACAAAACAGAGATCTTACTAGGCCCAGTGACATTGAGAACGTGCACGTGGATGGGAGAGGGGGAGGGGAAAAGTGCATGGAGGGGGGAGAAGTGGAAAGGGCAAAACAGAGGAGAAACCGATAAATAACAATAAATAAATAATAAAGGCAACAAACAGTTTTAGTGCAGCCAGCAATTTGCGCAAGTGCTAGGTTTAAGGCAGCAGACAGGGTATGTCTGATAAGTGCAGGAAGAAAAAGGGGGGCTGTATGGGTACAGATACAGACCCCAGTGCAAGGGGTGGCCCGGAGGCAGTGCGGGAGGGTTGCAGGGTGAGCAGGTACCTGGGCCCGGAGGACAGAGGGTGGCCAGGTGCATGGTGCCAAGAGAGAACAGATCAGCAGGGGAGAGGGAGAGCGAAGGCAGAAGAAAAGAGGAAGGTCTTGAGGTGCTTCCGGAACCGGAAATGGTTCTCCTCAAGTTTTAGAGTGGCAGGGAGGCTGGTCCAGAGGGAGGCCCCAGCCAAAGGCAGAGATCTACCCCAGCTTGAAAAACGACTGACCCTGAGGGAGTTGGTGGTAGAGGAGCGAAGAGCTCGAGAGGGAAGGTATTTGCGGAGGGATATATGAAGGTATTTTGGACCCAGGCCCCAGAAAGCCTTGTGGACAATGCAGAGGGTTTTGAATGTAATCCTTGCATCCACTGGGAGCCAGTGGAGAGATTTCCGAGCTGGAGAGATACGATCCCAGGGCTTGAGGCCAAGGACAAGTCTCGCAGTCCTGTTCTGGATTAGTTGCAGAGGGCGGAGAGTAGAGGCAGGTAGATTTAGAAATAGGTTGTTACAATAGTCCAAGCTAGAGAGAACCAGAGCTTGGGATACCATGAGCTTCTGGGGGAAGGAGAGGAAAGGCAGAGTACCTCTGAGGAGGTGCAGTCAGAAATTTGACTTTTTAGAGACCTCAGAGATGGGGGCGGAGAAGGAAAGGGTGGAGTCAAAGATGACCCCGAGGTTCTTAGCCTCGCAGGTGGGGCTAGGAGGAGGGCCAAGGGAGGCCGGCCAGAGAGTGGCGGGAAAGGATGGTGAAGGTGTGCCGATGAGGAGGATCTCCGTCTAGCTGGTATTCAGACAAAGATCATTGGCGGCACACCAATCTTGAATGGCAGGTAGGCAATCAGAGATGAGAGAGGGGGAGGAGGTGGCAGAGGGCAGACTGAAAATGAGTTGAGTGTCATCAGCGTAGCACTGGAACTTTGAGCAGAAAGTGGTCATGCAGTGGGCGAGAGTTGCCAGGTATTGGTTGAAAAGCCAGGGCAAGTGGTTAGACCCCTGGGGAACACCACAGGTAGAGAGGAAGATAGACGAAAGGAAGGACCCAAGTTGGACCTGGGAGGGTCGATCTGAGAGGAAAGAGGTCAGCCAGGCCAGAGCCTGATCAGTGATACCCAGGTTTTCACAGAGACGGTTGAGCAGGATGGTATGGTTGGCCGTGTCAAAGGCAGAAGAGAGATCGAGGAGGATGAGGACAAAGGGAATGTTAGACTCAAGGTTGGAGAGCAGATCTTCACAGATGTTCAGGAGAGCAGTTTCCATGCTTCTGGCAGCTCTGAAGCTAGACTGGTGGTCATGGAGACAGCCAACAGAATTGGAATGAAGGTTAAGCTGAGAGATGGCCAACTTTTCAAGGAGTTTGCCAAGAAAGGGAGTAATGGAAATTGGGCGATAGTTTGCTGGACAAGAAGGATCAGCTGTGGGTTTCTTGAGAAGAGGATGCACAAAGGAGTGCTTCAGAGGGGAGGGGAAGGATCCCTAGGCAAAGGAGTGGTTGCAAAAATCAGCAAGGTCCGGAGCGAGGGTGTGCATGTGGTCCTTGATGGTTTTAGAAGAACAGGGATGAACTCGTTTTGACGAGGCTTTCATAGATCGGACTTGTCTAGCGACCTTGTCAGGGGAGAAGAGAGGAAAGGACGAGAAGGATGGTGGGGGGGGGGTGGCTAAAGGAGGGTCAGCAAGCACAGATGGGGAGGGGGAGGAGGGGCGTGGGTGGAGAGGGTGGACAGGATGTCCTGGGTTTTTGAAATGAAGTGAGAGGCAAGGGCATTGCAAAGAGCCTGGGCGGCATCAGGAGGGGTAGAGACTTCAGCAGGGTTGGCCAGCTCCTTGCAGATTTTAAAGAGTTTGGCCGAGTTGTTAGATGCCGCAGAGACACGAGCTTGAACGTGGACTCTTCTTGGTGAGGCAGAGAGTCGGTATTGCCTTTGTAGCAGGCGACAGGCCAGTTTGTCAGAGGATGAACAGGAAGTCCTCCATTTCCTCTCAGCCGCCCTAAACTTACGTTTAAGTGTAGCTAGGTCAGAGTCATACCAGGAATTGCACTTGGCTTTTGACTTCAAACGGTGTTACACCCCGCCGTGCACATCACTCCAGAGGACGGGCTTGTTCTTTAAAAGGTACGCACAAACATGTTTTCCTTCCTTATGGTATGCGGCGCTTCATTCCCCCATTCCTTTCACAATGGACATTGCGGCAGGGATTGAACAAACTACGAGTACCATGATGCTCCACAGCACTATCATGTGCCCTGCGCCTCCAATCACCATGCTCTGACGTTTTGCTTTCTCTTTCGGATAAATGCAGTCTTTTCATTCAGCTCGCTGCTTCTGATTGAAGTTGCTGACGCCTTTGAAGTTTCGTCTTCGTCCTTTCTTGATAATCTGGAATTCTTGACCTTTGCCTGCCTAACGGACCGTCTTGTCTGCTGCTTTGTACTTTACTGCCAGGTTAGTGTACCAGGACTTATTTCTTGTTTTCACGGACTGCCTTGCCAAATCGATTTTGTACTTCTGCTGCCCGCACGTTAACAGGACCCTTTCAAGTCTTGCTCCTAGCCCCGAACAGCACATCTAACAGGATTACCGTCTGGGATTCATTGACATTTCTATCAAGTCTGATATTGGACATTGGGAATTGTGTTTACCTTTCTTCAACAAGTGCACAGGGGGACGCTGCGCAGAGTGTGCACCAACCCGGAACTAATGCGCTCCTCGTGCCGTTCGGGTTAGAACCCTCACCAACATTCCCATTTATTATTTTATACTGCCGTTTGTTTCACCTTGGATTGATCCCAACACTACTAGTGGTAAGGAGTGTTTCTTTCCTATTCCAACCTATTGTCATAGTTCCTTGAATAGTCTTGACAGGGATATTGTCTTGAGGTAGAAATAATCCATCCCCGGTCTGCAATTATAGAACTCATCTCTTCTTCTTTATTTTTACAGCTGGTAAACCGTGGCGGTGTGTTCTCCCCGCTCTTTTGGGTGATCGGGCTCTTGTACTGTTTTAATCAGTAGGGGGTCATATCATTTTAAAGATCTATTCCCTCACAGAGAGGAGGCTCGGTTGGAGGCCCCATCCGAGCTCTTCAATCAAACCCTGCGAATACCGGTCCTGGTCACCTCCTTATCCTCATCCTGGTTGGTGAGTAACAGAATCAGAAGCCTTATTAATATGGAAGGAGAGGACCCCTTAGCCGCCATGGTACGTCTGGTGGCAGAACTCCGGGCTGAGATTTCAGTAGCTCATGATGCTCTGAGTCACAGGATTGATAATCTACAAAGATTTCCGCAGCCGCAGTCTTTGGGGATAGACTTCTCAAACGCTTCTGCATCGACTTCAGGGGACTCTAATCCCTCAACATCGGGGTTTGCTGCGGCCCCAGTACTGGTGGCTTCCCAATTCCCGTTAGCTCCTCCTGAGAGATTTCTTGGAGACCCAAAAAATTATAGGACCTTTATTAATCAGTACAAGCTGCACTTTCTTTGTCGCCCTACGGCCTTCCCTAATCCAACGACAAAAGCTGCCTTTATCCTTTCCAATTTTGGTGGAACCGCTGCAGCCTGGGCTAACCCTCTACTCCAGTCAAACAGCTACCTGCTATATGACTGCAATGCCCTCATCGCAGCTATGAACCGGGTTTTTGACACTCGTTACAAATCCCAGGCTACGGACCTTGAGTTCCTGAACTTACGCCAAGGGACATCCTCTCTGTTTACCTATCTTACTAGGTTTAATCAACTGGCAGCCGAAACGGACTGGCCAGAAGAGAAAAAATCGGCAGTCTTTTACAAAGGGCTATCAGAGGAATTAAAAGATGTATTAGCAACCGTACCTACAGTTCCCACGGCTTTTGGTGAACTCCTGGATTTGGTTTTGCAGATCGACGCCCGAAGAGCAGAAAGAAAAGGGGAACGCAAACCAGCAGGTTTGACCCCTCCACTGCTGGAAACCGCCAGTTCTTCCTTGTCCGCCCCTGAACCCATGCAAGTGGGGGCTATACGGGGACCCCTTACTCCAGCCCAAAGGGAACACCGCAGATCTAACAATCTTTGTATGTATTGCGGTTCGGCGGACCATCTACTTAAGGACTGTCCAAAGAAACCTGTTGGGAAGGCGGGAAATGCCAAAACCCGGCGCTAGTAAGAGTCCCTACGCCGGGGGTACATTCTTTGGATTCACACGGGGTCACCTCTGCCCCTCCTGTTAGCTTACCTGTGGTCTTTACAGCGACTCCTGACATCTCTTTTTCTTCTTTAGCCATTATTGACTCCGGCGCCACAGGGAACTACATGGACTATGACTATGCTAGTTCTCATAATGTGCCTATGGTGTCTAAGGTACGTCCAGAAACCGTTCATGCAGTGGACGGTACCTCCTTGGTATCTGGGTTGGTCACCCAAAACACTTCTCTGGTTCGAATGCAAACCAAAGAAGGGCATACCGAGAACATAACATTCGACTTGATCAAGGCCCCCCAGTTCCGGGTCATTTTAGGGGTTCCCTGGCTTCAACAACATAACCCTGCCATTGACTGGGCTAAGGGGGTCGTTCAGTTTCCATCCCCGCTCTGCAATGAACAATGCTTTCTAAGCACTAATGTGTCACCCGATTCTTCTTGTCAGGCATTAGTCGCCTCCACAGCCCTTATCGGGGCTGTTATCACTGCTCCCGATATAACTATTCCATTGGAATATCAGGCCTACTGTGATGTCTTTGACAAGGGTGGAGCCGACCACTTACCACCACATCGTCCATACGATTGTCCTATTGATTTAACACCTGGGGCCAAAATTCCAACTGGCAGAGTGTACTCCCTTACGTTACCAGAGGATAAGATATTAAAAGACTATATTGAGAAAGCCTTGAGCAACGGGTTCATCAGGCCGTCCAGGTCCCCTGCAGCCTCTCCGCTCTTCTTCGTTCCTAAGAAGGAGGGTGATCTTCGCCCTTGCATTGACAATAGGGCCTTAAATTCAGTCACATTAAAAAACCAGTACCCTCTTCCGTTAATCTCTGTTCTTCTGGATCAATTAGGTACTTCTGTTATATTTACCAAACTGGATCTGAGGGGAGCGTACAATCTTGTACGTATACGCAAGGGGGACGAATGGAAGACGGCGTTCAAAACCCGGTACGGATTATTTGAGTATCTTGTCATGCCCTTTGGGCTATGCAATGCTACGGCCACGTTTCAGGCCTTTATGAACGATATCTTCCGTGACTGTTTGGACCAGTTCGTAGTAGTCTACCTGGATGATATCCTTATATACTCTTCATCTAGGCAGGCACATAAGGAACATGTGCTTTTTGTTCTGCAGAGACTGCGAGAGAACCATTTATTCATTAAAGCCGAGAAATGTGTCTTCAATACCACTGAGGTCAAATTCCTTGGTTATGATCTCACTAATCAGGATATCAGAATGAGCCGTTCGAAAGTTAAGGCAGTCTTAGAATGGCCTATTCCCACCTCAGTCAAAACACTTCAGTCGTTCTTGGGCTTCTCAAATTTCTATAGACGTTTCATACACTCCTTCTCCTCCATCTCAGCTCCTTTGACAGCATTGACTAGTTCCAAGCAACCCTTCCGTTGGACTCCTGAGGCACAAGAGGCCTTTGATGCTCTAAAAGAAGCCTTCTCCTCTGCCCCGGTACTACAGCACCCTAATCCACTGTTACCATACTTGGTGGAAGCGGATGCTTCGGGATCCGCTGTTGGGGCCGTCTTATCTCAGCGTTGTCCTGATTCTGGTGAAATACACCCTATAGCTTATTTCTCTAGGAAACTCACTCCCTATGAGAAGAATTACCCCATTACGGAAAGGGAATTGCTGGCCATCAAGGAGGCTTTTTCAGAATGGAGACATCATTTGCTGGGGGCACAGCATCCTGTTACGGTTTTCTCAGATCATCGCAGACTGTTGGCTTTCAAATCTATGAAATGTCTCACTGCTCGTCAGGCCCGCTGGCACCTCTTCTTTTCACAGTTCAACTTCACTATCACCTATCGTCCAGCACGTCTCAATACATGTGCTGACGCCTTGTCTCGCCTGCCTCAAGATCCTCAGAGTACCATTCTTGACCGACTTTGGTTTTACCCTGCAGGGTGGTCTGCGGATGCACCCCACATTCGTCTTTGCGTTCCATAGTTACGGAATGGGTTGCCACTCATGCAAAGGAATGCCTTGACCTCAATCTTGACATTGTTCAGGGGTTGCCTTACATCCAGGGTCGGCTATACTTACCTCCCGGAGAAGCACGTCTTCGTGCTTTTACCTGGTCACACGACTCGATTTCGGCAGCTCATCCCGGTCAACAGAAGACTTTGGAGGCTATTCGCCGTTGGGCTTGGTGGCCCTCGATGTCTAAAGATGTCATTGACTACCTTGCCTCCTGTTCAGTCTGCTCCCAATGCAAAACTACTCGGTCCAAGCCCATGGGCCTCCTACAACCGCTCCCTGTGCCACATAAGCCGTGGTATATGGTATCCATGGACTTTGTAGTGGACTTACCTCCTGTGAACGGCTTTAACACCATCTGGGTTGTGGTCGATTATTTCACGAAACTGGCCTTATTTGTTCCCTGTATCGGTCTCCCGTCTGCCCCAGCATTGGCGTCCCTCTTTCCTAAGAACGTTTTTAGGTTCTTTGGCCTTCCCTCTATCATCGTTTCAGACCGTGGGTCCCAATTTACGTCATGCTTCTGGAGAGCCCTAACGGCGTCGCTTCAGATCGAGGACCGTTTCAGTTCGGCCTTTCATCCACAAACGGATGGCCAGACAGAGAGGGTTAACGCCACCATGGAACAGTATCTCAGGTGTCTCTGTCTTCAGTTCCAGTCGGATTGGTTGGTGATGCTCCCACCGGCTGAATTCGCATACAACAATTCCTTACACTCCTCTTCTGGTGTTTCTTCCTTCTTTGCTTTATACGGCCAACACCCTCGTTCCTTGCCTCTTCCAATTGATAACCCGGCAGCTCTGGATTGCGTCCGGAACATGCAGACGGTGCATGACTCAGTTCTTGGACACCTATTGAAGGCTCAGAGACGGGCCAAATTCTATGCCGATAAGCATCGGATCCCTGCATCCGATTATACGGTAGGCATGAAGGTATGGCTCTCCACGCGCAATCTGAACATACCTGGCAAATGTGCGCTCCTTCCGAAATCTGTGGGTCCCTATTCGGTGACGGCCGTGATCAACCCGGCAGTGGTGCGTCTTTCTTTGCCTTCTTCGTGGAAAGTGCATCCCGTGTTTCATGTGAGTCTGCTGAAACCATGTATTGCCTCCACCAGGCTGCCGGCTCGTCCTTCTCCAGTGCACGTGGATGGTGACCTGGAATATGAAGTGGCTGGCATACTGGATTATCGTCTACGCAGGAGTCGTCCCTTCTACATGGTTGATTGGAAGGGCTATGGTCCCGAGGACCGGTCTTGGGAGCCTTTGTGCAATATACATGCGCCTGCCCTTTTGCGCCGTTTCCATGCCCGTAGGGGGTTGGCGCCGTTTTTGGGGGTGGATACTGTTACACCCTGCCGTGCACATCACTCCAGAAGACGGGCTTGTTCTTTAAAAGGTACGCACAAACATGTTTTCTTCCTTATGGTATGCGGCGCTTCATTCCCCCATTCCTTTCACAATGGACATTGCAGCAGGGATTGAACAAACTACGAGTATCATGATGCTCCACAGCACTATCATGTGCCCTGCGCCTCCAATCACCATGCTCTGACGTTTTGCTTTCTCTTTCGGATAAATGCAGTCTTTTCATTCAGCTCGCTGCTTCTGATTGAAGTTGCTGACGCCTTTGAAGTTTCGTCTTCGTCCTTTCTTGATAATCTGGAATTCTTGACCTTTGCCTGCCTAACGGACCGTCTTGTCTGCTGCTTTGTACTTTACTGCCAAGTTAGTGTACCAGGACCTATTTCTTGTTTTCACGGACTGCCTTGCCAAATCGATTTTGTACTTCTGCTGCCCGCACGTTAACAGGACCCTTTCAAGTCTTGCTCCTAGCCCCGAACAGCACATCTAACAGGATTACCGTCTGGGATTCATTGACATTTCTATCAAGTCTGATATTGGACATTGGGAATTGTGTTTACCTTTCTTCAACAAGTGCACAGGGGGACGCTGCGCAGAGTGTGCACCAACCCGGAACTAGTGCGCTCCTTGTGCCGTTCGGGTTAGAACCCTCACCAACATTCCCATTTATTATTTTATACTGCCGTTTGTTTCACCTTGGATTGATCCCAACACTACTAGTGGTAAGGAGTGTTTCTTTCCTATTCCAACCTATTGTCATAGTTCCTTGAATAGTCTTGACAGGGATATTGTCTTGAGGTAGAAATAATCCATCCCCGGTCTGCAATTATAGAACTCATCTCTTCTTCTTTATTTTTACAGCTGGTAAACCGTGGCGGTGTGTTCTCCCCGCTCTTTTGGGTGATCGGGCTCTTGTACTGTTTTAATCAGTAGGGGGTCATATCATTTTAAAGATCTATTCCCTCACAGAGAGGAGGCTCGGTTGGAGGCCCCATCCGAGCTCTTCAATCAAACCCTGCGAATACCGGTCCTGGTCACCTCCTTATCCTCATCCTGGTTGGTGAGTAACAAACGGATCCTCATGACAGGGGCAAGAGCATCAAGCTTATCAGAAATTGAAGAGTAGAGCAGAGACAGGGCTGTGTAAGAATGTGAGACAGCCAAAGGTGGAGGGTGGGGAGAGAAAGTGGCGGCAAAAGCCTCAACTGACACACGCTTCATGGGCCGGGTGTCCGAGAAGGTAGGTGGCAGTGTTGGGGTAGGCTTGGCTTGGGGGGAAGAGAGGGAGAGATGAGAGGAGAGGAGGGAGTCATCATTCCAGGAGAGAGGAGTGGTCAGAGGGATGGAGTGGGGGAGGTCAGAGGAGATCAAGACATCAAGTGTGTGCCCTTCAGAGTGAGTCGCGCCAGAGGGGAGGATGGACAGGGAGAGGGAGTCGCAGAGGTCACGGAAGAGTACAGAAGAGGAGCAAGGAGAGTCTAAATGTATATTGAGGTCACCGAGGAGGAGGATTTGAGTGGTAGAGGCCAGGAGGGAGGAGGAGAGGTCGGCCCACTCAGAGAGAAATTAGGTGATTTGACCAGGAGGCCAGTAGATGGTAACCACAGTAAGAGAATGGGTAGGCGAGAGAGTAAGTCTACAGACAAGGCATTCAAAAGAGGAGTATGTCTGAGTGGGAATGATAGAGACAGGAATCCACTCAGGAAATATCAGGGCTACCCCCCACCGGACTGGGAGGATATGGGGGCTGAGAGGATCTTGTAGCCATCAGGGAGGAGAGTGTCAAAGCTTGTGACAGAGCTGGCCATGAACCATGTCTCAGTAAGACCAAGGACATCAAGGTCTAGTTCTTCAAGGAGGTGGCAGATGTCAGAGGAGTGTTTGACAGCAGAGCGAGAGTTGAGTGTGGCAATATGAAGAAGGTTGCCAGCCTTAAAGACCTTCTGGGGAGGGGTACAGATCAGAGGTATGCCCTGTGGAGGAGAAAGAGCCCTAGGAGCGGCAGAGGAGGAGGAGAGAGAGGGTGAGGTAGCCAAGGGGGGAGAGGAGGGGACAGCAGGAGATGAGAGGAAATTGATGAGGCGAGGGAAGCGCCTATCAAAGAGGAGGAGATTGGACTGAGGGCCTAGGACCATGACAGTGCCATTTAGGTAGACATTAACGATGACTTTAGAGGAGTCGAAGGAAGCCATGAGAACTTCCCAGCGAGTGCCACCATTAATGGGAGAAGAGGAGATAGGGCAGAGCACAGAGACCATATGAGGAGTCCATAGATCTGGCAAAGGAACGACAAAGAGGATGTCAGTGAGGGTCTGTCTGGCAGAAGCATTGGAGTAGGTGCCGGCGATAGGAAGACCAGGGTTAGAGGCCAAGATATCCTTTTTGAACTTCTTCCTACCAGACTTAGTGAGAAGGGAAGGATAGTCAATGGAGAAGCAGTTGGAAAAGATAGGAGAAACAGAAAGCACCATTGGGGTGGAAGCGAGGAGAGGATGGAGATACTGGTGGGCTAAGGCAGGTAGGTGTGGGGCAAAAGAGAGTGGTGAGGTCACTGGGCTGGCAAGTTACAGAGAAGAAACAGTATACAACCAAAATACAGAGAATTTCGCAATGGGCAGCAAGATTTGACTTTTTAGCACAAAGAAAAAAAAACAGCAAGATTTGACGTTTTAGAACACAGCAAAAACAGCAAAATTTGACTTTTTAGAACAAAGCAAAAACAGCAACATTTGACTTTTTAGCACAAGGGAAAAAAAACAAGATTTGACTTTTTAGAACAAAGCAAAAACAGCAAGATTTGACTTTTCAATCTTCGAATCGGATGTTAGCAAAGGGTTTTAGGAAGCACTGCGCATCAGGATGACAACATGGGAGTAACAAGCAGAAAGAACAGTGATAGTCAAAGGCGGTAGGAGTGAGTCCATCAGGAAGGGACTAACCCATAGTTCTGGAGGAGGCAAAGTCAAGGCAGTCTGGATTTCTTAGAGGAGTGAGGGTGGCAGCATCATTGTGGTTAAGGTGCAGGGGGGACCCCAATTAGCGTTCCGGAAGCGGACAGGGAGCAGACAGGGGCTTTAGAAGTGGGCCTTAGAAGTGGGCCTTTGCTGAGAGGGCCGGCTGAAGCCTGCCAGTCCCTGTTTAGATGGAATAAAACACTCAGCAACCAATAGGAGTGCAGCACAGGGAGAGGTCGTTCAGCACAGCCTGCTTACACAACAAAAAAAACCACGGTGGCCATCTTGGAAGGGCCAAAAAACAGTCAAATAAGCAGGCAATAGTGGGAAAAAAGTGTGCTTTCAAAATTGCAAGCCAGCTCCAGGTATTAAAAAAGCTCACAAAATGGCAGCACGATGAAAATGCCAAATAAAACTGTCCTTTCCAACAATTTTATGCAATTTTTTTTTTCTTCTCTTTTTTTTCCAATTTCGATTTTTCAGGATCAATAATTCCCCTACAGATGCAGTAATGCACAGAAAGTGCACCTACCTAATGGAATGGTCAGCAGCCAGGCACAAACTCCACATGTGCAGGAGAACAACAGATGGCCAGGAAGGTGGAAACCAAGCAGAACATCCCCAATCCTATCCACAAACGAGGTATGCACTGCCAAGATATCCTTACCCTCAAGCCACAGTGAGGAACATATCAAAAGTCTGGTGTTCATAGCAATAGCCAGGCCCCCACACGGCCTCCCCATAACCCCTTGCCGAAGTAGACACTGAAGAAATATCATCTAGCACAAAGGTGACATACACATGGTTTCTTGTAGGAACAGAATGTTAAATGTCTCATCTCCGTAGAGTTCTTCCAGTTGTAGAAGGAATTTGTCAGCCCACATGGGTTCAACGAGAACATCTTGATCTCACCAATGCTAGTATTGCTTCAACCCCGCTGTTAGAGACACACAGGTTTTAATGTTCCCCTCAATCCAGGACCAATCCTAAACATCGTTCGAGCTAACAGATTGAATACTAGCCAATGCTTGTGTGGTCATAGAGTCCACAATTGTGAGTGGTGACTCTGAGGCCAACAGAGCCAGTAAAACCTTTGCAGCCTCTGTGGTTTTGATGTCAAACAGATCGTAGCCCAAGGACTTTAGGCTCCCCCTCTGGGCCTTAGACCTGTTTCATCTCTTGGAGCCCCGACCCATATTACTCAACTCCCATCCAATAATCTTAGACGCGCTCTCCATCTCCAGAGCACTCCCCTGCCCTAGAGTCCCGAACTGGATTACAGGGGGATTATTCGTGGCACAAACAGTCTGATTGTTCCCATACTTGTCTCCCCCTTCCTTAGTATACACATGGGTCAAATCCCTGGAATCATTGGGCAGATCCACCGCAGGAGCACCTAGACCTGGACAGATGGCCTGCGACTGAGGCACCGCATCATCCCTAGGCCTCTGTGACTTACTGAACTTGAGCAGAGTGACCATCGAAGGCCACAAAGCAATAAGCTTTGACCGCTGTACTCTGTTCAAGGCCTCAGATAGATTAAAGGCCTCCCTTGATGTTTCACCTTCAGTAGATTGCTGATCAGAAACCAACTGTAGGGAGGGGATGATGGGACTACAAGGTCAATCTATCATTACTGGAGGTAAAGGGGCATCAGCAGAGTAACCCTGTTTAGGCTTTTTGTTGGACCCCCAAGTCCTCTTGCTAGATATTCCATCAGACCCCCGCTCCAAAGCTGGACCTGTGCTCTGCTCATTTAGATCAATATTAATGTCATGGCACAGAGAGCTGATTGACATGTTTTCTTGAGGTGTTGGCAGGCCTTGATTTCACCGCTGGTTGGTTCTTTGAGTTTTTCCCTTTATTCAATTTCCTCCTTTATTTCGTGGTAGTGTATTTAGAATAGGGAGGAGAGGAAAGATTCTCAACAGAGCCATTACACACTACCTCAACCTCTGATCTATCAGCCTCTGCTATAGAAGTGACAACAGGCAATTCTGTAGGCAACCAAGTCTGTTCGGCCTGAGCGATACATTCCAACAGTGGAGTAGGAGAGTCAGAAGGCTCAATCGAAGCCATGGACAAATGTGCCATGGACAAATGTTCCAAGGTATTACTCCCAACGCCCTGAAGGACCATTGCCGGTAAATCAGGGGGTGGGTTGGTTTTAACTTTAGCTGCCTGCAACGACTCAGAAATGCCAGGCAAGAAAGCCAGTTTACCCTCTCCCTTGAACCAAAACCCCTAAGAAAAGCTTCCACAAATGATAATTTTTCATTCAACACATTGGCCCTCATTACGACCCCGGCGCTAAGTGAAAAACGATGGCGGTAAATGGTTACCGCCATCGTTTTCCGCTAGGTCCGATCATGACCCGTGACCGTTAACTACGATGCCATTAGCGGCATCGTAGTTAACGCTGCCGCTAACTGCGCCAATGGCGCGCGCACGCGACCTCCCACACCGTACTTAGCGCCATGGCGTAAAGGTACGCGAATGCCGACCCAAGCGGACATGCACCTAACGCCATCACCCAGCCCGTTAAGTACCTTACCGGCATGGTGCTAATTACGCCATCGCGAACCAACCGTAAAGGGCCTTGTGCAGTGAATCCAGCTGCCACAGGCGCACAGAATCAGCACAGGTGGAGGCAATACAGAGTCAGGAAGTACAAAAAGAGCACACCCAACCCCTTCCCAGACCCAGTCACACCCCACAATGATTCCAATAGGACTAGCAATGTTGGGGCTGGAGGACCTGATAGCAATGCAAGTGCTACAACTTCAACTACAACAACAACAACAATAGGCTGCACAGAGGAGACGCAGGAGGAGAAGGAGGGCAAGGCAGGGCCAGCAAGCCCCACCAGCACAGCCAGTGGCACCACGCAGGCAGCCCACAATCCCACGCATCAGAGCCAGTCCATTCAACCTCACCGCTGAGCAGATCCACACCCTGTACCGTTTGGACCGGGACACCATCAACACCATCGTATACATGATACACAAACAGCATGATAGAAACACCAACCGCCATCCCACCCCTACTGAATACCCCACCTGGCTGTGAGTAGCAGAGACAACGGAGCCAGATCATACCCTAAAGCAACACAAACCTCAGCTGACACCACTAAACCTAATGCCCGATGTATGCAGCCCCACCACGTGAATGAAGGTGTGCCCCAACATTGACACAACCATCTGCAAGTGCATTGTACCAATTCACACCACATTGACCTCAACGAAATGCACCTACATGCACGTCACCAGACACCATCCACTGAAAGGCCTGTCCCCATAACTGCGCACGAATGAGGCACATGACGGACAGAAACATCAACACACCATCACACAGACAGCAAGGCCCACAAAATGTCCCTATCAACATCAGTATTGCTCACTGGGGTCATGATGATGCTGACAGCAATGTTGCAATGATGTGAGCGTTGACCTCACAGGACACGTGCCAGGCCACCAAAACAAACGGCATGAACGAACACAGTGGATGGACACTCACAAGGCACTTGACCCCCCTGCATACATTGGTTGATGGCATGCACCACATTCCATAGGAGCCATGAGCATATACTGGTCGCATTGTGTGAATCAATTAGTGCATTCAAAAGAGGTCCGAAGTAACAGTTGGATGCAAGCCATGGTGGCACGTCATGTTTTGAAATAGACGTCATGACTGACACATACATTCTCGCCCACATACAGGTGATGCAGGCTATCCCCTGAAGAGGTGGCTCCTTACACCAGTCCGGAACCCACAGAACCAGCACGAGGAGGACTCCAACCGTGCACATACACGTATCCGTGTGGTGATTGAGCAGGCTTTTGGCCTATTGAAGGCACGGTTTCGCTGCCTCAGCAGGTCTGGTGGGGCACTCCTGTACCGCCATGAGAAGATGGCAAAGATCGTCATGGCATGTGTCATGCTACACAATATGTGCGTCAGACGCAATGTGCCCCTGCCCCCTGATGCTGAACTGCAACCACCTGTCGATGAGGATGATGAAGGTGGGGATTCGGCAGCACCTCATGGAGGCGGCGATGCACAGGAGGGGCGTGAAATGCGTAGTACTCTGATCAACCAATTATTCTAGCACACGCGAATGGGGGGTGTCACCTGGAGATGACGATTGTGGCACTGTGTGCGTCTGTTATATGGACACAGGGGACTGTTTACCAATAAATCACACATACGCAATGAGCAATGTCCACACATCTGATTTGTGCAAATATGAAAAGTGTATTGTGAAAGTGATTTTGTTGAACACACCCACTCCCCCCTCCCCCCTGAACTCCCCAACACACCCACTCCCCCCTCCCCCTTGAACTCCCCAACACACCCACTCCCCCCTCCAGCCTCCCCCCCTGGAATCCCTACAAAGGTGAGAGTAAGTCTGTGCAGCAGTGTCTGATGTAGGATTTCTCCACTGTCCGGCCACTATTGGCAGCCCCCTCCCCTGGCCCCCGGGGCACCTCTGCCTGTGCTGCGCAGGTTCCTCCCCGATCGGCGGATGGGGCTGCTTGGTGTCGAGCTGGCAGCCGAGGAGGTTCCTGCCTGCTCATTTGGACGCATGTCCCGAATTGTCTGCACAAGTTCAGTAATGACGTGCCGCACAGCGGCGAGTTCTGCGCAGATGTCCTTTGTGGAGGACTCTATAGCAGCCTTCACTGTCTCCGCACATTTCTCCATTGCTGCCGTTGACCCCCCACATTCTGCAACATGCTCATTGAGGAGCGAGGATAGTTGCTGCTGCCGGGTGATGATCTCCTCCAGGCTTAGTTGTTCTTTCTGGCCCATAGCTAATGGCAATGGTATTCCCATTGGGCTGCTCACCTCCTGCAGCGGGGATGGAGAGCCTGGCCAATCGTCATCCTCTGACTGCCCAAGTGTAGCACCCGCATGCGGGCTGCTTAGGGACAGGTAGGGGGAATGAGGGTGGGCAGTGGGGCTTCCGACATCAAACTCCTCAATGATCCCTGCTTCGCTATCGGAGGAGGCTGCGATGGCAGCAGTTTCCCCAATAGTGCTGCTTGCAGCAGAGCCTGTCCCTTCTGTGGGCATGATTTGGGTAATGTCTGCTGCTGCTGCTGCTTCTGTGCTGCCTGCTGGGGTGGATGTCAGTGCCCTGTCCTGTTTTCCTGGCATGGATTTTGGCTGCTCTGGGGTTTTCCTCGGGACGGCAGAGGTGGAGGGTTGTGGTGTTGGCCCAGTTGTCCTGGCCCTCTTGGTGGGTGTGGAGGCAGTGGTGTCCTCATCCTCAAGGTCGGAATTTGAGCCTGTGGTGGAGCAAAGGAGGGAAAGTGTTATTGATGGGTCTGTGGACATTGGGCGGGCATTGTGACGACTGACATCTTATCAGTTAGTACATGCGGCACATTTGAGGCAGGGGAAAACAGGTTGTCTCCCTTTTGTGTGGAAGTAGCATGGAGGTATGTGGGTGCCTGCAGTTAGGATGTGCATACTGCATGTGTACAGGGTGGAGATCGGATGTATCTGTGGGCAGTCTCCTGCTGATGTGTTGCATTTACACTATGGGGCAACATTGTACTTCACATGAATGGACTTTGGTGAATTTTGCATGGCTTGATTTGAGCCACCTACCTGCATCGCCTGATATCGGGGCTCCTCTCTCCATTCCTCCTACTCCTTCTATGCTCTCCATTCCGATGGTGGAGGCACAGATTTCCTCCCATGGCTGCAATTTGATAGGGGACTCCGATCCTCCCCCGGTTGCCGTGGCCAGGTTTCTGTTTGCCGATAGTATGCTCCTGACTCTGAGCCGGAGATCGTCCCACCGCTTGCGGCACTGTCTCACATTGCGGGGTGTTGTTCCCACGGCACTAACCCGCTGAGCTACCAGTGCCTATATGGCCTTCTTCTTGGCTATGGCCGGTCTGGTCATTTGGTTGGAGAATACCACTGCGGCGTTCTCCTGGAGGGTCTCCGCAAGCATGGTGAGCTCCTCTCTGGTGAAGAGGTCTTGCCGCTGGCGGTCACAGGCTTTCTTAACCACTTTAGGCATTTTCTTGCAGGAAGAAGGTTGATGATGGTATTTGCCGGGTCCCAGGCTCGGATGTCCAGTGGTTGCGGAGGATGGCAATGGATTGTGTTTTTCAAGATGGCCGCCGTGCTCTTTCCCGTTCCGCCGCGGTGATGCTACTTCCGGTTCCGCTTATCTACGGTCACCGCTAATTGCGGTGACCGCTAACTACGGTCACCGCTATGAACGGTGGTCGGGGTGGCGGTGGTGCACCTTGCGCGGCATACGATGCCGGTAGGTGCCGTTTTGGGGGCATTAACGCCATGGCGCAGTTTACATTACCGCCATGGCATAATGCTCGTGCGCGATGGGTCGTAATATGGCGCTCTTATCGCCATCGGACCATGGCGTTACCGCTCATTACGCCATGGCGGTAATTACGATTTCTTACCGCCTGGGTCGTAATGAGGGCCATTGAGAATGTCTGTGTTGGCCCTCACTGCTCTTGAGACCAGTTCTTGTTGAGGGCCGTAAGCTCTTTATTGTTATTGGAGGAGAACTTTCCCCATGTGTGTGGATCTCTTAGTCTGTAGGGTGCACTGGGAGGGAATTTGTTCCAGAGGTCACCTGCCTGGGGAAGAGAACAACAGGGATTTTGCCACCAAGTTGCTAGAAGGCTTTTGTTTCGTTGACTGTCTAATTTTATGAAGTCCAAGGCAAAAATATAAAGTAAAAAAGAAATGTTGATAATAATCCTTTTGATAACAATGATGATGAATTAGATCCCACTATGAATGCACATGGTTTCACAACGGGCAACATATGGTATAGTCACATGAGGAAGGTGGGACATGAGAGATCTGTACGATATTGCTACATCTGCTCTCTTATCCCCCATGCTTTTGGCATTCCTAGGGTATTTATCCCGAGTCAGGTAGAAGTAGCAGATGCATTATGTCTAGTGCACCTGGCCATGTGCAGGGTTCGAGAGCAGTTTAAAGGGCAGCCAATTACGGCATCAATCATACCAATTGATGATGATTGTTCAATTGCCGAGCGTACAGTGCACACACATATTAGCTGTGTTAAAAGAGCCCAATACTGATTGAAAGGACCTTTTTTTAAAAAATAAATCTTTGGGAACTGGGGCGAAGACTTTCAGCTGTGGAGGAATGAGGGGATTCTAAGAAGAAGGGGTGGCATGAATAAATCAAGAGTGTGGGACATGTGAATAACTCATGGTGGCAACAAGTAAGACAGACACAAGTGATCACAGTTCAAGGGTGTTTATTGAACAATGAATGCTGTATGCAGGTTTGAAAAATGCCTAATCTAAGCCTAAATCTAAGATGGGAGCAAGCGTCAACCATCAAATAAAAAATAAGGCAGTCCTAGTTTCATCGTGTCAAAATAAAAGGGCCTATACTAAGAAACCCATTGCCAAACCTTACAACTAATACAAAAAGGATGTGGGAAAGCTTTTAAGAAATAGAAAGTAATGGTCTCAAATAATATGTCAGGTTGCGGTAGCCTGGGTCTCCCTTCCCCAGGTTTTGAGTACGGGGTAAGATGGGAGCTTGGAGCACAGTATAGTCTCAGGCTTCTCCAGCACGAGACAACAGTTCCAATGGCAGTTCTTAGGACCATCGATGGCCAAGTCTCATTTCCTTTTCTAAGTCTCTTGCCTTCGGGGGCCTGACATGTTCAATAACAAAAACAAAAGTTCCTTTAACAAAATGAAAGTTTGTTAGGGTGATAATGATTCACCCTTTGGTCCCCCTCTTCTGGGTCCTGACTTTTCACGTATTGTATTCCTTAATTTATATGCCAGTTCTTTTCTTACTTGAAGTTTGGATGAAAGCTTCACCCCTGGAGCTCCCTCGGTCGGCTTGGACCACTCTTGACTGTCATGACTCGGGTGATTGCTTCACCCCTGCATCTCCCTCTGCCGGGCTTGGACCCCTCTTGACTGGTAGTACTTGGGTGATAGCTTTATCTTTGGATCTCCCACTGCCAGGCTCGGACCCTTTTCTCTGACATCACTCCTTCGGGTTCACTCTTGCTGTCTCTTAACCTTTACTTTCACTTTTCTCACTCTTGGGGAGACAACATTTCACCCTTGGATCCCCCTCTGCTGGGCTCCGACCCCTCTTGATTCTTAGCCTCCCTTCACCAGGTTTACTGTGGCTCCCGATCAGGGTGATAGTGGCTCACGCCTGGGTCCCCCTCTTCTGGGCGTTGACCACACTGTACTTTCAATGTTCTCTTTTTACACAATTCAATGGTTTCGGGATTCACTTCCTTTTCTTTCACAGTGCTTGTAGATCAAAGTATTTCGATTGTACAGGGATTTTGCTTGACCTTCTGTATGATCACTCTGACCTTTATCGCTGGTCCTCCTACAGCCTTCTGGTAATCATAGTTTCACTCAGATGGGGTTCGACCAGAGTCTCTTGAGTTAGCACCCACGTGGTGCCAGTTTCCCCCTTTAGCTGGTCTCCCCTTCACACTTTCTACAGTTCATTCAAAGTTCCTGAACATGGTTCAAACTTGCCACTAGTGAGATTCTCACTCAACACAGCCCGGTTCTTATCGGTTCTTCCTCGACTCACTCGGCTGTGTTGAACTGCTGGGCTTTTCTCTCTGGAGTCAAGGCCGGTACCACAGGCGCAGGAGCTTCTCTCACTCCAGCTTATCGGCATAGGGTTGCCCGGTGTACTGTTGACATCTGTTGCAGGACACTTGTGCTATTGTTCGCAGTGTTAGGCTCTCTTCCACGAAGGTTCAGCAGGTCTGGGACGAAAAGGACAAGGTCACTCCTCTCCTCGCCACCCTCTCGATTCCTGCCGCCTTTCTCCTTCTCTTGAACTGCCACGTCATCCTTCTGCCGTGCTCATCCTGCGTTCTCTTGCTCTGCCTTATCCCTGTGGGGAAAAGGAAGGGCCGTCAGGTGTGTGTGATTCAGGTTGATTGCCTGACTTTGCCTGACGGTAGGGTTGGGACATGTCAGGTGAATAGTTTGATTACAAGTTTGTTGTAAACCAGTCTTCATGTCTAAAAAGGGAGGGGTTGGAGTGTCGGAATGTCCTATGGCATAGGATGGGGGTCAGTTGGTAGTTTGAGAATGACGAAATGGGTGAAATGGATGAGAATGAGCGGGATTTTGAACAGAACATAAGAAATTGTGGGAATTGTAATTGTTGGTCACTTTCAACTGGGATTTCAGAAAGGGACAATCAGAGGAACGGGATTGGTAGGTGTTAGGGAGAATTCTCATTCTATGGCTAATTTCCCTTACCTATAGAGTCCCCCAGCAGCTTTGCTGGATTTGAAGGGTTTGTTTCTTTTTTCCTGCTAGGAGTGAGACTCTTTTTCCCACTCTTAGGCATTTTTGCTATCTGTGTTCTAGGCTATTTTTGTGTTTAATGCCTATGGGATCATTCTCAACCCCATAGGAACCAAATGTATTCACATGTGTTACACAGCACCCTCAGTGCAGTGACACAGGGGTGTCGTAGCGACCCCCAAACATAGACTCCATACCCTGGGACTGACTACTGTCTCCCAGGGCATGTAAAGTCCCCATTGACTTTACCAGTCGAATCCTATGAACTAAACCAGTACAACCCATCTTACTATGGAGGTACTGGAAGGGGTTAATAGTTTTTCCCCTATGTTCATTTTCGAGAGGGTACTGCACAGTCCCTCCCTCAAATGTTTCTGGCTGGTGGCAATGGTTACTACCGTAAATATTCGACCGCAAATATTTCCCTATGGGATTTTCCCATTGTTCGAGGCTACCACTTTTTCTGACAGCCTCTAACATACCGCTGGTGTATTTTAATATTAACTTTACTCCGGTAGGTTGTTATTGCCAGAACTTTAATATAACTTCTTTCTCGTGTCTTCCTCTAAACTCCTAACGCTGGTGTATTTTAATATTAACTTTACTCCGGTAGGTTGTTATTGCCAGAACTTTAATATAACTTCTTTCTCGTGTCTTACTCTAAACTCCTAACCCAGGTCGGGGATCCTTTGTTCGACCTTTTGGCGGGCTTCTGCCGAGAAGCCCTCCTTTCGGCGCCACTGAGTCTGGGGTGGGTCCATTGTGTGGGAGGGGGAGTAGGACCCTTGGACACACTCTATCCTGATAGGCTGGAGGGTCTCCCGCCAAGATGACCACTCCACTGTGTGAGTGACAGCTAGGCTGTATGAATGGGGATCTTTTTGCATAAAAGCAGGGTCCTGAGGACTGGAAAAGCAAGACGTTGCCACTGGAACTAAGAAGCCGAAGAGGAGAGAAGCCAAAGACATCTGCAACGACTGAACCACCGGTGAAGCCCTGCTGCAGCGTCTCACCACTTTTCTCCACACGACGAGAGAAGATCTTCACCTGCAAGTGCCTTCTTCCCTTGAACTGGTGGGGTCAACCAGTTTGCCAATCGCCTTCCCGGATCTGCCTTGGTCGAATCTCCCGTACCCTGTACTCGGAGGCCAGATAGCCAGGCACCAGTCCACCCGGACCGCGGTTTAAAGGAGCGTACCTTTTATTCGTCGGGCAGCACCGCGGCTGGTTTCATCCCTGGGTAGTGCAGTAACTCGAACCTTCCTCCATGAGGAGAGCCTCTTCTCCTCTGCTGGATCACCCGAACTGCAGAAACTACCAGGAACACCCGCCAGCGCAGAAGCCACTTCTCCATTTTAAGGTACATTGTTCCGCCAGGCCGCCCTTTCTTCGCGGTGGCACTAAAGGTGTTTTAAATCCTTTACCTACCTGTTGGCTTGGCCGCCCCTCTCTCTTAACATTGTCCTTTCAACGTCTGCATCCACCTTTTCCACTTCGTTAACCAAAGACTTGACTGCAGCTACAAGAACATTTTGCTCCTGGGCCCTTACCCTGTACCAACTGACTTTGGCACAGGCCTACTGATTCTGGTCACGTTTGTTAGATCTGCCTTCTTTAGATTGATTCTCAGCTAGAACTGTGTGGTGCACCTACTTCTTATAACTACCCTTTTCTTCCCCTTTTTAAACCTTGTGAAATGCCATTTTGCTCAGTTTTCATTTAAGTATTGCCTATTCTGATGCACTGTCTTGCTTAATCTGGTTCACAGAATTATGGGAAGCCTTGCTAAGGTGTGTAAGAAGCTATTCCTATATAACTTGTGCTTTCCCTCCCTTGTGAGAAATTAATAAGAGTATCCCTTGTGTGTAGTTTTCACTGTGCCGTTTTGCTCAGTTTTCATGCTGGTTCACTTGGTCTACAATTTAACTAGGGAGTGTGTATATTTTTCCTTGACTTAATTTAACTTGCTTGATAACTGTGATAAATGTGTTTTACTAGAAGTGTATAAAATAAATATATATATACTTTTTAATACAAAGCTTTGGTCAGTGTTTCCTTGTGCCATAGTACTGTAGGCCTATTGTGTAAACCCTGAATACTTCTCATCTCCCTCTTGAGATAAGTCTGACTGCTCAGCACAGCTACCAGCTAAATCTTTGTGGTACGGACTGATACCAAAAGGGGATTTATTGCTCTCGCCTGTAGTCCTAATATTGTCTAGTGCTCCCTAAGGGAACTGCACAGGGTCTGCGGGACAAACGGGATCACAAAATAAAAAAGGGGATTTGTGGGAACTGTCGTATTTTACCTGAGCAGGTTTGGAGTGCGGAAATTAAAAATCAGAGGGACGGAAAGAATAATGATTGGGAGTATTCAGATAGGGAGCTGGAAAGCAGGGATTCTGAGAGAGATGGTTTCTGAATGCAGAGGGGTGTGGGACCCTATGGGATTTGTTAGATACGGAGGGGATGGTTGGTTTGGGTAAGATAGATTTAACTGGAGGAAGGTTGGTAAACGTATTATAGCCTACAATATGCGTATAGGAAGTTGTTTCCAGCCTGGTGATATGTGTGTAGTCTCTCTACCCTTCATGTGCTCGTTCTCATAATCCCACAAAAGAACCTGGTTTTGGCCCATCCAAAGCCCGAAGTGACATCTGTGTCCCTGTGTCCCCTGTGCCACATGCACCCCTTTCCTCACCTTATATGGACAAATCAACGACTATATTTGATGGCAAAAATCACGAACTATTGCAACGTCGGAGAAATTCTAATTACCTTTTAGCAGGATCATCAGAGGCTTTAGTCAACATTCCCGATAGATACCGGCTATTTAGCCACATTGATACCCTTTTTACCACCCTCCTGGCATCCAAGCAGCCGCCAATACCAAATGGCCTTAGGTGACCAGGTGTGAACTATTACTATTCATGAACACTTCTGTATCAGCGTTCAGTGCCATTAGGGAAGAACTGCAGCCACTCAGGCTTATGACTTTGCAAAACCGGTATATACTTGACCTCCTCAAAGCAATGGAGGGCTGAGTATGCTGGCAAATTGGGAATACCTGTTGCAAGTGATCGTGGAGACTGAGGCGGGGGTTACCAACAATTTGTGGAGCAACTCCCTATTCTCCTGGGTTCCTTCTTGGTTATGATATGATATGGAATTTATAACGCGCCTATACACAAGTGTTTCAAGGCGCGGCAAGGCAAGGGAGGGGGAACAGAGGGAAGACAAAGACAACGATCTTACTAGGGCAGGTGAAATTGAGATTGCGCAAGTGCAGGGGAGGGGCAAAGGGAAAGTGCGGGGGAGTGGGGAAGGGGAAGTGCAATACATAGGATCAACAGTAAAGAATAAATAAAATAAATAAAAAACAATAGGTAAAGTGCAGCCTGCTTGTGCCAAGTGCATGGATAACTGCTGACATCAAGTGTCAAGAGCTGGGGGGCTGTAGGGATACAGAAACAGCCCCCAAGTGCAGGGGATGCCTGGAAGGCAGTGCAGGTGTGCAGCTGGTGGGGGAGGGGACCTTGGCCCGAGATCAGACGGTAGCCAGATGACCAGTGCAGTTTCAGTCAGGTGTTCCGCAGGGGAGAGGGGGAGAGAAAGCAGAAGCAAAGAGGAAGGTCTTGAGGTACTTCCGGAATCGGAGATGGTTCTTCTCAAGTTTGAGGGAGGCAGGGAGGCTGTTCCAGAGGAAGGCCCCAGCTAAAGAAAGAAATCTACCACCAAATCGTTGCTTGGAGAAGCAACTGACCCTGAGGGAGTTGGAGGCGGACGAGTGAAGAGCTCAAGAAGGAAGATATTTAGGAAGAGAGAGTTGGAGGTATTGAGGCCCCAAGCCCCAGAAGGCCTTGTGGACAATGCAGAGGGTCTTGAACTTAATCCTTGCAGCCACTGGGAGCTAATGCAGAGATTTCAGTGCTGGAGAGATACAATCCCTGGGCTTGATGCCAAGGACAAGTCTTGCAGTCCTGTTCTGGAAGAGTTGCAGAGGGCAGAGTGTAGAAGCAGGCAGATTTAGAAAGATCCTCACTGCAATGATTCTGTTACCTATTTTTGTCTTTTTTCATATTCTTTTTTGTCCTGTCAAATGTTCTTACAATGTTGCTCTGCCCAGGTACCAACAACTGCTCCCATGATGACTGTAACCCTGTTCAAGGCTAGGGCCACCATTGTGTCATCCCATACAGGTACTTCAAACTACTGTTGTCTTGTGTCCTCCACCAAATTTGCATGCTTGTGTGGAGAAGCAGTTAGATTGAGGAAATGGTGGGAGTACAAGTTGGGGTTTTTTGGTGGAGGAGAATGCCCATATTGGGATAGGGATGGGGAATGATTGTAGGGTAGTTCATCAATAAATTATTGTAAATTGTTAAAGTATTAACTAAAGGGTGAAAATTAGGGTGGTCAGGAAAATTCCCCATGATTACGAGGGGTTCATGTTGGGTATGCCGTATTAATGACTGGGGGTGACTGTGAACTGGGAGCGATTTTGCACATACATATGTATCAAGTGTAGTTAAATATGATGGGATATGTTACTTTTAGTGTAACAGTTTAGAATTGATACTTAGAGTTGCATGCACGTAGAAAGATACAATTTTAAAACATAAATGTAACATGAACACGATCCACATGGGGTGCTCGAAAGTATGTGAAAACTGGGGGACAGAAAGTGTTTCACTGCGCATGCGGAGTGGGGCCAGTCCTGAGATCCTGCGGTGCGGTGGTAAAGATGGAATAACATTTATAAATCCCCCTGTCCCCAAGATATATACGTGATCAAGCGCTCAGTGTAGGGCGTTGTGTTGCAGGTCTTACCCCACGGCGTCCTGGCCATGTCTGTTTTGTTGTTCCCTTTGTTACACTATTAAAAACTCGTATCTACTGATGTGAGATTTTAAATCTTTTTAATCTTGGAGACTGCTTTTGGCCCGCGGGAGTGCGGTTCTCTTTTCCTACTTTTCTGGATATATATATATATATATATATATAGAGAGAGAGAGAGAGAGAGAGGGAGAGAGAGAGAGAGAGAGAGAGAGAGGTTTTGATCACACAGAGAAACATATGAAAGAAGCTTAAATAAGGAGTTTATATCAATCTGCATGCAACAGGGTTTTGTGAGTTTATTCAGACTTTGCAGTCAGCAGTTGCACAATGCATTTTTAGGCAGCTGTGACCATTTGCTTGGGCCGGCAATAAAGATGGCGCCCAAGGTCAGGGCGTCCGGTCGTAAATTGTTTTCACGGGTTGAAACTAAAGACTGCACGCACTGGAGTAGTGGTTGCATACATTAGTATATCTCGAGAGGAGCCAGGAGTCTGCGGCGGATGAGATTGCAATCTACAGTTCATAGAAAACCTGTTTGTTCAGGCACTCCTCGTATTGCTACAATATCCGAGCAGACCATGTGCAAATCACACTTAAGGTTAAAGGCTCTAGGTCAGTTGTTGCTATGTAATGAATTATGTTGTATGTGAATGTTTCATTATACCATGATGTCACGACCTACCACTGACCAATCCCCAGCAAAGGCAGACTTCGAATATGATTTGAAAATGGTCTTAAAGATTGTTGATGACCAATGAGAAAGATTGAATTTGTAAAAGATGGAAGCTCTTTGGAAATGTTTCATCCAGTCATGTTTGAGGGGTGGGTGGTCATCACATATCTGCAAGTGTTTTAACTGTTACCAAAATGTATAAAAATGTAACAATGTATGTAGTTCATTGAGATTTGAGTTGGTTTGGTTCCACAGGACTGTCCAACTGCTCACTGGATGTTTGTACAATAAATCTTGATTTTTGTACAAAACATGCACTCGTTCCTCAGGTGGTAGAGCCCGGTTTTCGCGGAGGTAATAAGGGGCATGCTCCTACACTGATCTGGAAACAACAGAACTGATTTGTAACACATACCTCTTTGTTTTGTTCACAAAAGGATGCAGACTTGTGAAGTTGTAGTAATGTATTTTTTCATCACCAGCAGCTTTGCTGTACACTTTAACAGTGTTGGTACGCCAACCGTATGTCTCTCGCGGCTGAAGAGGCTGTGGAAAAGGATGTTGGTAAATGTACTCGCGCAACCTGGCATCAGACTTTAGTATGGACACCCACTCATGTTCGCACAATTTTCCATACTGTCATATGAAGGCCTTTCAGATAATTATTATTTATCATAGGTATATGGTACCGATATCCTTGAGTTGTTTTTGTTTGGGATTTGAAATAATTTTCAAGGTAGCAATGGAGACAGGTGTCATAAAAGCGGCCATCAAATGCAAAGGCAGTGGGTACCGTGGTAGGTGAGACATAGGAAACAGACAAGAAGGCATGAGTCAACTATATTTATTAAAAGAAATGAAACCTCAACTAGCCTTATCTCTACAATGATGTCTCCTAACCACAAAGAAAATAATAAAATGGTGCTTGTCAGAATGTCTCACTTAAATTCTGTCCTCTGTCCAAAAACCTATTCTTGCCTACGCTTGCCCTACCACTAAAACTCAGAAAGCACAGCCTACAAGAAAGGGATTGTTCTTGCACATTCAGAAGCAACTTCTGGTAGCAACCAACATACCAAAGGAACTTTTTAGGACCATCAAGAATTGTGTTTAACCTTCTTGCTTGTCCTTTGCTTTTATTCCTTCTGAACAGTTGGTTCTCAATTCTAATGTATTTTTCTAAAATTGTAGACATTCAAGACAATCTTGCAAAAAAAACATAAGCCTGACCCTGTTAGTGGTCTACTCACAGTTAGCAAGGATCTGGATATACAGAACAGCCTCCCACAGGCTGATCTGATTAACGGTTTACACTGAGAAAAGTGGATAATGCTTTACTGGCATGCTCTCCATTCGTATTGCAAACCACCTCGATTGAACAAGTCTCATCCTTCCTTCGTCATCTCAAATCTATGCAGTTTAGGTTAGATGCCATACCTGCCTTGGTAGCAGGTATTTCCACCTTTTTACAAGTTGAAATACTGCTGAAATACCACCAAAACAGTGAAGTTACCTCCATCCACAAGGTGGAGGTAAATGCATACAGGCGATGGAAAACAAGTCACAGGTGCACCAACTCCACCCTGAAAGACTACAAAAGGCCTGCACCTGACCCAAACACTTTCCAACACCATGCTGCCACTATCTGTTGCGTACTGTGTCGGGGTTTCACTAGATGGTTCTGCATCTGATCATAAAGAAGTTCCGCGTAAATGCAAACATTTCAGAATACACAGTAGACTGAACGGTTCTTACTCCAAAGCGGGACGCTCTGTAACTCCTCGGAATCACTTCTCCCTTACAGGAAACGCTATGGGTTGCCGTGGAGACGCTGGCACCCTTTGCATTGGCGTAGGCTGTCAGGCCTATGATGCCGCGCTGTGCATGCGATCACCTAACCAGTATTTAAGCCCCACCCCCGCGCATAGCGGTGCTTCTGAATTTGCAAAAACTCTTAAGCTAAGCATCTTGTTACTCTGTTTTCTGGTTCCTTGACGCCTTGTTTTTCTATGTGACTTCTTGCATTGTTCTTGTCTATTGCCTTCGTCTTCTCTGCCCATTGTTAGACCCGGAACATCCACGGACTGCATCGTCTCTTCCCACAAGTCTTACTTGCTCATTACTAGACCCGGAACGTCCACGACTCCGTCTCCTCCTACAAGTCTTACCTGCTCATTACTAGACCCGGAACGTCCACGGACTGCATCGCCTCTTCCCACAAGTCTTAACTGCTCATTACAAGACCCGGAACGGCCATGGACTGCATTTGCATCATTCTTCAAGTCTTATCCGTTAACTGCTTACCTTGGAACTCCCACGGACTGCTTGGTCCTCTTTACGTCTTACCCCGCTTGCCAAAGCCATTTGGATTATTCCAGCTACAGTCATTTCTTCATCCTCTGTTTTTCTGCTCAAAGACTTTAAGGAACAAAAAGAACTGTTGCGCATCGGCGCAAGGATCAAATCACATCAGCGCAACCGCACAAGGATCAAATGACTCTTTAGGCGTCCTCGTGCCCGCGGGAATAGGAAACAGGACATTGGGTTTCCAGGACTACCGCTTCATTCACCAGAATTCATCTGCTGTTTCTCACCTGTCCACTCACTTGGTAAGCACATACACTTTGGTTCATGCTTTGTTTCCTTCCACTACTGTCCTTCCGATAATTGTTGCATTTCTTGTTTTAGGGTACTCACCCATCTAGCTCGGAAGTATTCAGTCCCATTTTGAGTTTCTTGCTTGTGAGTATCGGTTCTTCATCTTGTTTTGAGATAACAGTACCTCTAGCCAAATGTTAATACTTGATTACTTTTTCTTGCAGCCAGCTGTCTGAGTACCAGGGTGTACAAACATTTTCGGGCAATACTCACCTCAATCTGTCCTTTTGTTCTCTTGAGGGGTATATTGTCAGAAATACCAAATTGATTCTCGACGTGTCAAGCCACTACAACTGGATTTAGGCCTTGGGCTCTAACATATTCAGAAGCTTTTGCAAATGGAAGAAGCCGTAGATCATTTAGCGGCTTTATCCAAGGTGGTGGCTGACCTTAGAGCCGATATGACAGCAGCACATGATGCTACTCAACGTCGTATCAATGAGTTACATGCTGGCTTTCAGGCAGGAGCCGGAGCACCTACCCCTGGAGCGGATTCATCCTCAAGAAGGGCTCCAAAGAGAGCTGATTCAAGTTCTGTCTACCTGGCAGCACAGTTTCCGTTGGCTCCTCCAGAAAGGTTCCTAGGGGATCCTAAGAACTTTCGAACGTTCATTAACCAGTGCCGTTTACATTTCCTGTGTAGGTCTGCCTCCTTTCCGGATGCTACTACAAAAGCGCCTTTTGTTTTATCTAATCTTGGGGGTACTGCTGCAGTATGGGCCAATCCCCTGCTGGAGCAAAGTAGCCCGCTTCTGTATGATTGTGAGGCACTTATTATGGCTATGATCCGTGTTTTTGATACCAGTTATAAGTCACAGGCAACGGATCTGGAAATGCTTTCTTTACAACAAAAAGACAAAACCTTTTTGGAATATCTGGCAAGATTTAACTAACTAGTTGCAGAAACTGATTGGCCAGATGAGAAGAAAGCTGCTTTATTCTATAAAGGTCTTTCGGAGAGTTTGAAGGATGTACTAGCAACGGTACATGTCGTGCCTAGTGGTTTCCCAGAGTTGGTTGACCTTGTTTTACAGATTGACGCCCGCAAGGCAGAACGAAAGGGTGAACAAAGAGCCATCCCAGCTGTTCCACCTCTGTTGACTCCTGCCTCAACCTCCGAGCCAATGCAGATAGGTGCCATTCGAGGTCCACTCACAACCTCAGAAAGGGAACTCCGGAGGGCTAACCATTTATGTTTCTATTGTGGTTCATCTGGTCATTTTTTTAAACTATGTCCCAAGAAACCTAAGAAGGCGGGAAACGCCAAAGCTCAACAATAGGCAGGGTCCCTTTGTTGAGTCAAGTTGTCATGGACCCCGAATCATTGGCTCCTTTCTCAGTCTTCACTTACACTCTGCAGCAGCGGCCAGGACCACACGCTCCTGCAGTAGCGGCCAGGACCACACGCTCCTGCAGTATTTGGGCATTTAACCCATATATAGACGACCACAGGTATTGATACCTACTATTGACTCTACAACTGAATCATCTCACTGAACCCTCTGAAAGACCAATTTAGTTAAATCCATGGGGGCTACACAGTGCACCCAACTGGTAACAGTCTAGGAGATACCCAGTTGTATTCCTGAAACCATGCAATAATTGTTTCTGTAGAGGGATTCATCCCCATTACTTCTTGCCTTGTGGACGACCCCTTGGGTCGAAACACGTGTCGGCTGAAAACACAATTAAAAATTTCCATTCACAAATCTGGATGGCTATTGCTTTGAATACTGTATAATATTGCGACTTGAGAATTTGAAATTGGTGTCCCTTGCACAGTAGTACTACACACCAACCAATCCTATTCCTTTCTCAGTCTTGGCTACATTGTCTTCCACATCCGAAACAATCTGGTCTGTGCAACCCATGCTGGACTCAGGTGCAACGGGTAATTATGTGGATGCACAGTTTGTACATGAGCATGCCATACCATTCATTTCCAAGAAAACACCAGAGTTAGTCAATGCATTGGACGGTACATCTCTAATTTTTGGTTTAGTGACGGAACAAACCATTGACCTGGTGTTGTCCATAGGTGACAATCATTCAGAGACCATCCATTTTGATGTCATTTCAGCTCCACAACTCAAGCTGATTCTGGGTTTGCCATGGTTAACTAAACACAATCCTACCATCGATTGGATAGAGCGTTCAGTTGAATTTGCCTCGGACCATTGTCAGAGGTTTTGTCATGTATCCAAGTTAGAACCCAGAAATCCTAGTTCCTTGCTCCTGGATACAGCATGTACTATTGGGGTGACAACTACTGGGCTCCTTCCTAAAGAATACAATTCCTTTAAGGACTTTTTTGATAAAAAGGCGGCAGAAAAACTACCTCTGCATCGTCCTTATGATTGCCCGATTGAACTAGTGGCGGATGCCAGTATTCCTTCTGGTAGGATCTATTCTCTTACGCAAAAGGAGGATGTAGTATTAAAGGAGTATTTAGATCAAGCACTCAGGACAGGATTCATCCGTCCTTCAAGGTCTCCAGCAGCATCACCTCTTTTCTTCGTCCCCAGGAAAGAGTGAGATCTGCGTCCCTATGTCGATTACAGAGAACTGAACGCAATCACAGCCCGGAATCAGTATCCCATTCCGCTGATATCAGTCCTGTTGGATCAATTAGGTTCTTCCAGGTTTTTTACTAAACTTGATTTAGGGCTTATAATCTGGTGAGAATCAGAGAAGGCGATAAATGGAAAACAGCCTTGAAGACAAAATATGGTCTTTTTGAATACTTGGTTATGCCATTTGGTCTATTTAATGCCCCAGCTACGTTCCAGTATTTCATCAATGATGTGTTTAAGGATCTACTGGACCAGTTCATGGTTGTATATCTTGACAATATCCTCATTTATTCCTCTTCATATAAGGAACATGTTCAACACGTCTCCATTGTTTTACAGAGACTGCGTGAAAACAGTTTCTATGCCAAACTGGAGAAGTGTGTCTTTCACGCTGATCAGGTGGAATTTCCGGGATACGATATCACCAGTGAGGATGTCAAGATGAGCAACAATAAGGTCAAAGCAATATTGGACTGGCCTGTCCCGAATAATGTAAAGACCCTTCAATCATTTTTGGGGTTTGCAAATTTCTACAGGCGGTTCATACATTCCTTTTCTGATATTGCAGCACCTTTGACTGCACTAACCAGCTCCAAGTCTCGCTTTGTGTGGTCTGATCAAGCCCAAGAAGCTTTTGATACGCTTAAGTCCATGTTTACTTCAGCTCCTGTGCTACAACATCTGGATCAAAAACAGCCATTTATTGTTGAAGCTGATGCCTCTGATTTGGCTGTGGGGGCTGTGTTGTCCCAGAGATGTGAGGAGACTGGCCTTCTACATCCCGTGGCCTATCATTCTAGAAAACTCACCAAGTACGACATGAACTATACTATCACTGAAAGTGAACTACTGGCTATACGTGATGCATTCCTGGTATGGAGACATCATCTATTGGGTACAGTTACAGCAGTACAGGTCTTCACCAACCATCGTAATCTTCTTGCTCTTAAATCAGTGCGTTGTACTACCACACGTCATGCGCATTGGCATGAATTCTTCCCGATGTATAACGTCCAGATCACCTACCGTCCTGGCAGTTTACATTCCAAAGCTGACGCCTTATCTAGATTGAATGATGGTGGACAGACACCTCTCCGGGAAGGGAAGGTTTTACAGCCGTCGTTTGTCATCTGTTCCTGTAATGTTGATTCTTGTTTGAAGGGTTTGATTAAATCCTGGATGGCGACTAGCCCTCCTGAACTACACGACCTTAAGATGGAAGTCATCAATGCCATGCCATATGTACAGGGACGGCTATACCTCCCTACATCTGAAACCCGTGTTTTGGCTCTACATTGGTGCCATGATGCTTTAATGGCTGCACACCCGAGGAGATGCAAGACTCTTGAGTTATTAAAACGATGGGCGTTCTGGCCTACGATGTCTAAAGATGTTTCGGATTACATTAAGAATTGCGCTATTTGTGCTCAGTGGAAAGGTACGGTTTCCAAACCAATGGGATGGATTCAGTCTATGCCCATTCCGAAGAAACCTTGGCTAATGATTTCTATGGACTTTGTGGTAGAATTACCTCTTGTCGGAGGGTGTGATACCATATGGGTGGTTTCTGATTACTTTTCTAAGATGGCCTTGTTCGTACCCTGCCAGGGCATACCCTCTGCTCCAGTCCTACAGTCATTTCTTCATCCTCCGTTTTTCTGCTCAAAGACTTTAAGGAACATAAAGAACTGTCACGCATCGGCGCAAGGATCAAAGAACATCAGCGCAATGGCACAAGGATCAAATGACTCTTTAGGCGTCCTCGTGCCGGCATGAATAGGAAACAGGACATTGGGTTTCCAGGACTACCGCTTCATTCACAAGAATTCACCTGCTGTTTCTCACCTGTCCACTCAATTGGTAAGCACATACAATTTGGTTCATGCTTTGTTTCCTAACACTACTGTCCGTCCGGTAATTGTTGCATTTCTTGTTTTAGGGTACTCACCCATCTAGCTCAGAAGTATTCAGTCCCATTTTGAGTTTCTTGCTTGTGAGTATCGGTTCTTCATCTTGTTTTGAGATAACAGTACCTCTAGCCAAATGTTAATACTTGGTTACTTTTTCTTGCAGCCTGCTGTCTGAGTACCAGGGTGTACAAACATTTTCGGGCAATACTCACCTCAATCTGTCCTTTTGTACTCTTGAGGGGTATATTGTCAGAAAGACCAAATTGCTTCTCGACGTGTCAAGCCACCACAACTGGATTTAGGCCTTGGGCTCTAACATACGGGGACATGTAGCTCATCCGGCTCCACATTGAGCTGCAGAGGCAGAAACAGCAGCACATTGAGCTGGAGAGGCAGGAACAACATTAGAAGGTGCAGAGAGGAGGAGGAGATGCCATGCAAGCGGAGAGCCCATTCCCCGAGTCAGGCCCTCATCCAGGACCTTAACTGACAACCAGATGATTACCCTGTACTGGATGTACAGGGAGACCATTGTAGAGCTGTTCTCCCTGATTCATGATGACAGAGCAGAATTAACATCAGAACTGCCTTACCACCTCTGCTGAAGCTTGGGTTGGTCCTAAATCGCTTTGCAACTGGTACCTACCAGCACACCGTGGGCATGTTACATGGCATGTGCTGGAAGCACTCCTGCGCCATGCCTTTCGGCACATCTCCCTGCCGTCCACCCGGGCACAGATAATTGACAAGAAGGCACGTATCTACGCAGTATCCCACCTGCTCAACGTAATTGCCACTCTGGACTGTACCCATGTGGGGTTGGTCGCCCCCCCAGGCATCCAAAGAGGTATACCGCAACAGGAAGCAGTATCATTCCATGAATGTCCAGGTCACATGCAATGCTGACCTTGTGATCACACACTGCTGTGCCTGCTTCCTTGGTTCCACACACAATGCTATGGTCCTGCGGAACAGCACACTGCCTGCATACACGGAGAGCCACAGAGGCCAACGGACATGGATATTGACTGAGTACAAGTGCAATCACTCAAACTGATCTCTCAGCACTAGTGAAATGATATGTGAAAGTGGGGGTGACATTACCACAATTTATCAATCTAATTGGTATCTAGTTAGAATGGTTGGTATCTAGTTACCATAGCTCATGATTGAGGCCCACTCAAGAGAGTCATGCTCTACTTCATTACTTGCTTATGATATGATAGGTTATTTATAACACGCTTCATACCCAGAGGTTTCTAAGCACGGACCCAGGGATCGAACCTGTGTTGCTCTTTGTCATCTGGCTTCCAAGGCGAGCACATTGCCCCTGAGCTATCCTCCTGAGAAACAAATAATCAATGCATGCCCTTCCAGAGCCCTGTACCTGCAGGACCTGCCCTCTCACCCTGCACATAACAGCCACTAACCCACAGGACTAGGACATGCAGGACAATTCAGTTGTATGTCTGTGATGCATATTTCCTCAATTACCAAGAAAAACACACACACAGGACTGCAGGACCCACAATGCAAGGTGACACATACCTACACGTCGAATTTAACAGCTCACCACTGCACAAAAACAATGCAGCACGGGCAGAAAGTATGCAATGTAACCTGGTAAGCATATATGTGAAGCTATAATGGAAAGAACACAGCCACTGCAATCATGAACAAGAACAACAAATCACATGCATAGACACAACACAGAGCACATACATGCTGCAATGTTCATCACAGACCATGAGAGTGATGACTGCTGGTTGTGAGCTGTGTGCAAGTAGTAACATGGCAATGCATATGTATACCCATTGTGAATGGCACTGCATGCAATAACTGGGATAAACAACCATGTTGTAGGACAATACATGGAAAATGCATATGAAGTGTGTCCATCAATATGCACTTACAAAAGACAACACATCCACAATACACTGTGATTGACACATGTAACAAATAATTCTTATGTCTGCCATGCTGGTGAAATGTCCCCCTCCCCTTGATGAGGACATGCCTCCCCAGAAGACAATTACACAATACCAGCAGATGCACTGCTGCCACAAAATCAGTGGGAGGAGGGAAGGGATGGTTGTCTAATGCGGAAAGGATTAACAGACAATTGTTTCTAAACACATCGCTTATCACCTGCTGCTCACCTTTGTACATAGCCATTTCCTGAATACATCAACCACGCATAAAAAGGATTGTCCTAGCATTGCTTCAAGTGAACATGTTTTTATTTGTGCAGTGTCAAAATATTCATCTAAACAACCATACCTCCCCTCCCCCAAACACGCATTCTCACACACCTACAATCCCCAACACCTATACTGTAAGAAAGGCATGGTATCAACAGTAAGACAGACAGACACAAGTGACCACACTTCAAGGGTCTTTATTGAACCTTTATTGGATTTGAAAGATGCTTATCTAATCCTAAATCTAAAGATGGGAGCAAGCTATGACCCTCAAATAATAATAACGCAATCCTAGCGGGGTCAAAATAAAAGGGCCTATGCTAATAAACATATTGCTAATCCATACCTCTAAAGACAAATAGTGTGGGAAACAACGTTATGCAAAAGAAAAGTGTTCAAGAAATGCTATGTCTTGCTAGTCAAGTTGTTGACCTCCCTTTCCCACGTTTTCAGCATGGGATAATGAGGCACACTCGAGTTTAGCACAATCTCTGTCTTCTCTAGCATAAGGGTGCAGTTCAAAACTCCAACATCACGGCTTTCTGTGCCAAAGTCTCTTTGCCGTTAAAAGTCTCTTCTTTGAGAGGGCCTGATGCAACAAACAAATAACAAAAATAGGATTCTCCTACACACACTTTCGTCAGGCAATTTACTGTTCACCTTGGATCCACCTCTGCCGGGCTGAGATCGACTTTAACACAAAGATTGTTTTTCACATATACACAATTTTCTTAGGATTTCCACATATCCAATGTCTCGGGTGACTCACTGTTCACCCCGGATCCCCATATGCCAGGCTCAGATACATTTGAACACAAAATCTTCAAGCAGGCTCCCTCTGCCGAGCTCGGACCAATTTATCTATTGTACTACAAACTGGCTTTAACACAAAGATTTCCATTGACCTCCCTCGACCGGGCTCGGACCAACTTTATCTACTTTTCCATCAACTTTCACGCGCGTCAAGCCGTGGCGCCTATGGGCTCAATGGACATTCCGCCATTGAACTGCACATCGCGTTCATTTCAAACGTGAGGTAACAGTCTATCGGTTCTCCAACATGGCCGCCGCCAATCGGATAAGTTCTATCCGCCCCCGGCTTTGCTGCGGTGCAGCCCTTCTGGATGCATTACAGGTGAGATGCTCAGTTAGGTCCTTCTTGCTTCCCTTTGTATTTCCGGGCCTTTATTGCCTTTGTTTACTGCCACACATATCTTCTTTTCAGTCCTTGGTAGCCAGGGACAGAGCTTTCTCTTGTTCCTCTGTTTCTTTCACCGGCTACTTGCCGGCTTACTGGATCCCCCGGACTCGCTCCCTCTCTTGGGTCTCTCTTCCTGAGTTTGCCGGCTTCTATGGGGTCCCACGGTTAAGGTGCTCTGCCTACCTTCTGTGTCTGCTGGTTCTTAGTTCCCTGCTCAGACTCTTTGCTCCAAACAAGGGTTATACTCTGTACTCCATCCTTACCAAAGACTTGTCACAGATACTTCCAGTCACCTCCAGTCTTACCTGAGACTTCTGTTTGGATTCTCCCCACACCACGTCCTTCCAGGGGTTTTTCCACCTGCTTAGGCTTTTCTCCTGACTGGCTGCCTCGGAGAAGGAGCAACTAGTCCACCAGTTGCTCAGGCAGACATAGTGATTTCCCTTCAATACAGGCCGTACTTCTTCAAGAAGAGAAGGTTTACCAAGAAAAAGAAGAACGGAAGGAATAAGGAATCCTCATCAAGTCAGGAAGAATCCGGTGAGGACCGGGAATTCCTATCTGATTTAAGTGACGATCCTGATATCAACTTTCTTTACTGTATGAATATTGAAGACTTTCAACTGTGCACAGGATTTTGCTTGAGACGTTGCAGGACCACTTCGATTCACAATCCTTGCAACCTTGGCTTCAACACAGACCTGTCTTGTATCGGTCTCCCCAATTCACTGGCTATGTTCATTTCAATGACACTGCTTTCTTGTTGGAGCCACAGACAGTACCACGGCAGCTGGTGATTCTCCCGGCCTTGATTATCGACACGGGAGGGCACCGGGTAACTCCGACACACAATGCAGGATTCCTCAGCCTGGTTTCCTGATCTTACGCTTTCTATTCTCTAGGATTTGTGAAAGTAACGATTACTTATCAAAAAGGTCAAGGGAACTTCCCGCCTTGTGATCCCCTTCTGTTTCGCCATATTTCTCCTCTTGTTAAACTGCCCTCTTGGAACTGCTGTTTCCTCGTGTGCTTTGTCTCACTCAGAGTGTGCTCTTGTACTCTGGCTTTTATTTGTGTGGGGAAGTGTAATTGAAGTCAGTTGTGCGTGATGGAAAGTAATTGCCTGACCATTGTATTGGGACATGCTCGGGTGTTAGTCTGTTTCTCTCATTGCGGGTTGTCCGTGGGAATGAGTTTGTGTTGTGAAAGGGGGGGTTTGAGTTCTTAAGTATCCTACCTGGTAGGATGGGGTAAAGGTGTTAGAGGTGTAAGGAAGGCATAGTATCAACAGTAAGACAGACAAAAGGGACCACAGTTGAAGGCTGTTTATTGAACTTCAACAAGGGTGTGATGAACAACTATCTAATACTAAATCTACAGATGGGAGCAAGCTACCACCATCAAATAATAATAACGCAGTCCTAGTGGTGTCTTGTCAAAATAAAAGGGCCTATATTTAAAAACCTATTGCAAATCCTTACCTCTAAATACCAACAGTGTGGGGGTAGGTTTCATGAAAAAGAAAGAAGTGTTCACAAAAATGATATGTCAAGATGTCGAGGCCGTTGGCCTCTCTTCCCCACATTTTCACACTGGACAAGCCAGTTCACTCGAGCGTAGCACAATCTCTGGCTTCTTTGCCACGAGGATACAGTTCTACTACTAGCATCAGGGCCTTCTGTGCCCAAGTCTCTTTGGCTATCAGATTCTCTTGATTCAGAGGGCCTAATGCAACAAAAAAAAATGAAAAGTTATTTTCCTCTTACAAGTACTCTATTCAGGTGATTCACTCAGCTGGACTCAGATCCCTTTAATACAACAATCGCCATTTTGGATCCCCCTTTTCGGGCTCAGATCCTCTTTCACAATGTTCATGGACTATTCGTTCTCGGGTGACTCACGGTTCAGCCTGGATCCCCCTCCGCCGGGCTCAGATCCTTTCTCTTCTCTTACACAATTAGTCTCCCTCTTCTGGGCTCTGACTAATTTCATTTAGCATCAACTATCGAAGACTTTTGAATGTGCACAGGGTTTGGCTTGACCTGTTGCAGGACCACTTTGATTTCACAATTCCTTTTGACATTTGCCACCTTTCAGTTGGATACCTAACAGAGACTTTTGAATGAGCACCCACATGGTGCCAGACCACTCTGTTTACGGTATCTGTCTTGGCTTCAAATGTTCAGTCACTCATCTACTGTTTAATTATATCTGCATCACTTGTCACATATGCTTCACACACTGCTCTCTTCAGTTTTCTCTACTCAATGATGCCGCTTGCAACCTTGACTTTAACGCAGACCAGTCTGGTATCAGTCTCCCAACTCACCGGCTGTGCTGACTTTACTGGTGCTGCTTTGTTGTAGGAGACAAGGACAGCACCACAGCGGCGAACGCCCCCCCGCCTTGGCTATCGACACAGGAGAGCCCTGGGTACCTCTGACCGACAATGCAGGTTTCTCCCACTTTGATTCCAGGTCTTATGTTTCTTATTCTGTGTTTGGTAAAAAGGTGTTACAGTGAAGGGGATACCACGTCTCGCCGTCCGGTGTCCCACTTCCAGTCCCCGAAGACCCCTCATCCAGGTGATCCAAAAAAGATGGCCATGTCCTGGCCACCTAGATGACAGATCCCCGGGTACTAGCAGGTGAGACACCTTCAGGTTTCTTACAAGGGAAGGAGATAGCGCTTGTCACCATCCGGTGTCCCACTCCCCGAAGACCCCTCACCCAGGTGATCCTCCCATACTGGTCCACCCCCAGGAACTGGATCCAAAAGCGATGGCCGTGTCCTGGCCACCTGGATGACAGATCCCCGGGGACTAGTTGGTGAGACACCTTCTGGTTTCTCACAATGCGCACCCACCTCCCCTTGTGCCCAGTGAAAGAAGTGCAATGCAGTGTGTCACTCATTTTCTTTGCCTCTTGCCAGGCAGTTCTAGCTGGGGGGAGACAGGGTGGGAAAAGAGCACATTCCCCATGGAGCAGCTCTGTGGACTGCCAGCTGCAGATCCCTCAGTGGGGGTCACTGAGGTGGACTGGTCAGACTCTGGCCCCCATATGTGCTGGTGGGTGAGGAACATAATGACCGGCATTGACTCCGCGAATGCTGATATGCCCTCCGCGAGCTCTCTCACCCTCTTTCCCATCCCGGTCAGGATGGCAGTTTCCACTGAAGATTGACATAGTTCCCGTTCCAATGACCTTGCAATCCTCAGTGAGGTGCCCTGAACAGTCACAGATTCCTTGCAGTTGCTGGACTTGGGTACTTGCAAGTGTCTCCATGTAGTCCTGCCGCCACTCCATCGTGTCCAGCCTCCTCCATAGTGCATCGAGAGAATGTTGTGCAATTGGTATTGGGCTGAAGCAGGGGGATCCGAAACCCTTGTGACCTTGCGATTCCAGGTCAAACTGTACATGTCATCTGACTGAGGTGATGAATGGGTGTCATGGTCCAGATGGGTGAGTGGTTTCTGCTTGATGTGTGTCTGTGGCAGCATCTGGCTCCTCTGACACAAACAAAAGGGCCAGCTGTGGAGTGGCAGTTTCAGCTGGCGGGCGTGCGGCACCTGCATTTGCTTGGGTAGTGCTGCCATCAGGTGCAGTGTCTGCAGTGGCATGTGCTATGCTGCTGGATGGGCCCCTTGCCTCACTGGTGTGGACTGTGGAGGTTTCTCCCCTCCTTGCAGCTGGCATGGTGCTATGAAACTCCCAGGCTCTACTAACATTGTATATTGGTCTTCTTATTTTAGCAGTATTTATACAGTGCAACGTATGCCATAAGCCATCTTGCTGTTAACTTAGGCCGGACGATAAGCAAGAGAGAAGCTAAACAAATAAGTTTGTAGAGAACGCCTAAAAGAA